>NC_140971.1:11836778-11896778 GCF_056783735.1 Eptatretus burgeri | reverse complement strand
ACAAATCCAATTTCTGCCACCCAAGGTTACACCACCATTTCGGAGTTTGTGGTATTAGTAGCGCAGAGATTTAGTTCCGAGTGAAACCAAGAGTGTAACACAATTAACCTCTTTTAAAGTCCATGAAATAATTTTAATTGAAAGATTAACTGAAACTTTTCCCCGTCATTGGGGATGCAGTGCGTGCGTGCGTGCGTGCGTGCGATTATCATAGAAAAAGAAAAAACACGGCTCCACCAATCTCCACCAAATTTTACATAGGTGCTGAAGTAACCCAGGGTCAGAACCGAGGAAAAAACCCGACCTCCTCCAATTCCATCCCCGTGAGGATGCGGAGCTGACTTACTACTTTTTGCCAGTCCGTCTGGGCCAGTCTTCACCAAATTTTGCATCGGTGCTGGAGTAACCAAGGGTCAGAATCGAGGTACAAACCCGACCTCCTCCAATCCCATCCCCGTGAGGATGCGGAGCTGACTCACAACTTTTTGCCAGTGCGGCTGGGTCAGTCTTCACCAAATTTTGCATCCATGCTGGGCTGCCAGAGGGAACGGGTATTATTAGTATAAATAAACAATGTCTCCCAAAAGAATATAGCCATATACAATCGTGCACTATTTTCTCCTGTAAAAAAATGTTTGTTTTTTTTTCAAATCACCAAAATTCCAAATTTGCTTCGATACCAAAATCATTTGATATTCCTCAAACCCAGATGTTTTTTGCATACATCTGCCGAATATGAAAGAACTGCATCCAGTCATTTTCAAATAGGGGCTTCAGAGGGACGAACGAACAGACGGACTGAAAGGACCCAAAATATAAGCCCCCGACACCTATTTGGGGGCTCAACAAGAAAGTCATCTTCAGAGCAATTATCAAAATGCTCACCTTTTAATTAATCAATTAATAAATTAATTTGTGGATATGGTTTTTGGCCAAGTTAATATAGCACAGTAAAAACTTTAGATTGCTGACTTCATGATTGATCAGACTCCAGCTACTCTTGTAAAAAAAAAAAAAATAAACCCAAAAAGCTTTCCCATGACTTCGGTCTGTGCTGAACACAGATGTTTCATGCAAATCCTAAAATACATAAAACATTTCGAGATATATTTTTTTTCCGCAGCAATTTTAAAGCCTGTTCACGAAACCCAAAACGGCAAAGTTCTTTACGCTCGCAGTGAAAGATAAATAAGAGTTTGAAGAAGTTTGTGCAATTTAAAAAACAGTCTCACGACTAATCAAGCGTTCTCCTGATCCTTTTTGGTGTTTTAGTTCTCGTGCACCGACAAGACTATCCTATACTCCCACCTGTTGGGGAAAAATAGAAACTGCAGGTGATGCTCCACCTGCACTGGGCGAGACAGGAACATGCAAAGTGCACTTACCCCTCCCTGCCGGTTTCATTGTGCAGCACGGTGTATCGTTTTGGGCCTCATCTCTTAATGGCCAATATAATCAATAATAAATTTTAAAAACCTCGTACCCGGATCTGGATGTTCACCAAATTCGAATCAATTCGTCCTTGTCGCACACCCAATCTATCCAAAAACTTTTGTCCGAATCCATCAACAACTTTTTGAGATATCCTGCTCACAGACAGATAGACAGACAGAGGTGAAAACACACTCTCCATCCCCCTTCAGTGGCAGAGGTAACAAAGGACACAAAGTACAAGCACAAATAAAACTAGAAAGGTGCTCGGTGGAGTGCATACCTCCACCACGTAATGACTTATCCACGAGAACATGTTGAGTCCGATACATTTTTGAAATATCATGTTATACAGCACGATATCATTTTTGGCCCCATCTCTCAATGGTGAAGAATCACTTTAAAAATTCTAGTCGTCGGCTCTGGATCCGGATCTTCACCAAAATCGAATCAAGTCTTCCTTGTAAAACACCCAATGTGTCTACCAAGTTTCATCATCTGTCCACAACTTTTTGAGATATCCTGTACACAAACAGCCAGACAAACGGACAGAAAGGGGTGGAAACATAACGTCCTTCAACTTCGGTGGAGGAGGTAATAAGGTGGTGTAAAAGATGCTGCGCAACTGCGTTGAGCTTCTGAAGAAAAAATTTTCTCCGACCTTTAAAATCTTCATTTTTTGTTTCAATGAAATTATATACTGTACTTGAACACTGAAGAACACAAATCGCCTTTTGGCACTTTTAAAATCCTTCCGCTTAGCAGTACTTTGACAAAATCTTACAGCATTTTACGTCATCACGATCAATCAAATTTTCCACTTGTAGACTATGCCCATGTTCTTGTTTACTTCTTATTTGTTCTGGTTTTATTTATATAGCAATGTTACAATAATTGCAATGATGTGATGAGATGTAAATATGACTTTGAGTCCACACAGACATAAACAATTTCGCGTTTTGCTTGACAAAGACGGGTAACAAGATGATGCCTTATGGTCATGTGGTCACGTATCTTCCAATCACAATAGTTTTCACTGACACTGAGTTTGCCAAACTCGAGTATTCTCGGGCAGCACTTCTCAAACTATCTGATGTGGTGGACTGGCAGGTTTTTTTTCCAATGAACCATATTTGTGCCATATTATTATTTGTTTATGATCCGAGAAAATATTGTTTGAACATCCGTAGTAATATTAATTTATACCAGAAAAATATAATGAATCTAATAAAAGTTGACTTTTTTTATATATATATATATTTTGTAAACGAGTTATACCCTTGATAATTCCCCTTGATAACCAACGTATATCGGCATGCAATAGGAGCTGTTGATGATCAGCTCTCATATCATCACATAATGTAGCGAATAGTCTCGAATTTAGAGCATTTGCCTTTACATGATTCACAATTTTTACAACCTCGCTGAGCACACTGTTTAGTTCTGTTGACATTTTTTTTGTTGCAAGACTTTCTCGGTGAAGGAAGCAGTGCGTTGACTTGCATTCAGGGGCAAGCGCCTTGATGTGGGTAACCACTCCTGAATGCCGTCCTATCATTGCGGCAGCACCTTCAGAACATACGCCTACGCAAAACTTCACATCCAACCCACATTTGTTAACGATGTAGTCGCTCACAGTCTTGAACACTTCAGAACTAGTTGTTTCTGTTGGTAGTGAAGCAGAGAAGAAAAACTCTTCCTTCAAATCACCCTCATGCAGTGTGACCACTCCTTGGCTTTTTTCACAAGAGCTTGGCTATTCGTTGTTCACCTTGGCGTTCTGGTTTTCTATAGGTTTTCTTGGCGTATAGGTTTTCGATTATCATCGCTTTTCCGAAACCTTGTGAATTCTTTGCTTTTTTTCATTGGCTCGCTTTGGCATTTATGAAAATGAGGAGTGGTCATGCTGCCCTCATGTTCAAAGCGCACATTACACCATCAGAATTGCCATATTAGCAACGTCTGTACATTCATGAAGCTGCAAAGAAAAGTACTTTGCGAATTTAATCTGTCCTATGAGTTGATCTTCCATATCCTGAGCCAGATCGTGAATTCGTCGAGCTATAGTGTCATTTGAAAGTGGCACCTGAGCCACTTTCCTTGCAGCCGCCTGATCCAGCATTTCCATGCAGACATCTTTAATACAGCCTATCACTAGCGTCTCACCGATTGTGTATGGCTTTTTAGCCTGAGCAACTCGAAGTGCTACTTTATAAGAAGCCCACAAAGCACAAGTATTTTTGTGTGACACTTCAAAGATCTGTTTCTGACGGCCTCTTAAATCAACATGCTTTCTTTCAAAGAACTCTTTCGACGTTGAACTCATTTCTTTATGTTTTGTATTTAAATGCCTCTTGAGGTTTGACGGCTTCATTGAGTCGTTAGCCAACACATCTCCACAAATAGCACACTGCGGTTTTGGCACTCCCCCATCATTCGTGGCTACAAAACCGAATTGAATGTATGAGGAGTCATATTTCCGAGTAAAGCTAGTACGAATTCTTTTTGCCGGCAATACTTCAGCTTCATTTACATCGCGTCATCTGATTCAGAATTACTTGTGTGGTCAGCAACCGGATTTCTCGGCTTGATAAACATGTCCGTTGGGCCTCGCTTCGCCATCTGTAAATTAGAGATAAAAAATAATTAATATAAATTTCATAACCCTGGAATGATGGACTGAAATAATGCTTATTTGTAATATTTGAGCTAATATTTGAACTGTATATAGTAGAATCAGTGCAAATAGAATATAAAAAATGAACAATACAATAAAATTCTAAACAAAAGATAATCAAACAACCTTGAGTGATAATAGCTTCAAAAATCAATATTTCCATTAAACCTATGTTATATTCCAACCTTTACCTGAGTCCCACAGTCAATGCGCAACAAATTATAATGAAATACCAAGAGTCCCGATTGGACAGGTCCTTCATGGGTCCGCCCCTTTCTGGGCGGGATCTCGGCCAAGCCGGGAAATCCAAACCACTCCACGCGTGTTTGATGAAGGTGAACGGTGGTAGAGCCAAGAAGAAATCGGAACGTTTGGGGAAGCCGAGGAACTGGAACTGCTGCAAGATTTTGCTTGGAAACACGAGGTTCCAGAGATGCAGGTGGACAGTGGATCGTGATGGGGGATGGAATATAAAGATTTATTACCCTAACTAAAAAAAACATCGCAACGCACCCCAGTGTCTTCCCACTAAACACAAGGAAGAGATCTGTCTACACTTGTACTTAACGGCATAACTGACTTTGCGACAACTGTATAGTATGTTTGTATGCTGACGGTTCCTAGAACCGTAACACATGAATAACTTAACTACCGTTGGTATTAGGAGTTTGTTTTAAGCAGTTTTTCTATAATATAAAGAAACAATACGAATATTTAAAAACTTTCATGACAACTGTACAATTATAATTACACCCATTTTGGCAAAACAAAAGAGCACCAACTAGCAACTCCGCTGAAATTCACATTATATTACCTTCACGTTCAGTTCTGGTAAAACTTCCAACGTTGAGACTTCTCTCTCTCGTACTTTGAATTTGTTGGCTTAAATATATTATTTTTCAAGATTTTATACATTTTCATTTTATACATTACATGTTATATTTTATGATAATGTGAAACTGGAAACTCGCCGCAGACCGGAAGTCAATGACTCGCGTACCGGCACCGGTCCGCGTACCACCACTTTGAGTAGCAGTGCTCTATACCATTTAAAATATTTGCTTATGCAGATGATATCTGTATTTTTGTAAGTCACAATGCTAACGCAACTGTAATGGCTCGAGCATTGGAGACATATTGTCAAACTTATTCTGGCAAAGTGAACTGGGGAAAGAGTAATGCTCTTTGGGCTGGGCCTGGAGCCTGCCTACCAAAAATCTTATCAAGAGGATTGAACTGACATCAAAATGGAATTAAACACCTTGGAGTTATTCTGGGAGATCATACCTTTGAGCTGCAGAACTGGGCAGGTATACTAAACCGGGTGACGCAAGAACGAACCCATTGGAAAGGACTCCTTTGTCAACTCTCCTATCGTGGAAGAATCGTTATAGTCAATAACCTGATTGCCTCCTTGCTATGGCATAAGATGATATGCTTACAACCTCTTCACTATGCTTCCACGAACCATAATCGACTTCTTCTGGAACGGGAAGCATTGGTTACAACCTGCCGTGATTTACCTGCCGCTTACTAAAGGTGTTGCATATTGTCTCACTGGAGCCTCTTGTTTGTTTGAGGTTTAAAATGTTTAAAAAAATCACATGAAATCATAAATTTTCATCCTATTGAATTGAAATTTTAACATAATTTGCATATTTGTCACTGAATGTGGTGAACCCATCAAAACCCAGAAGTGTATTGTTTTTGAGGTGAAAAGGTAATATGTCATATAACATTGCCAACTTTCATCTGATTAATAGGGTCATGAATAATCATCTGGAATTTGAACTGGGTTTGGATATTGGGTCTCGGTAGTATATCGTTTTTGAGGCCAAAAAGGTCAAATGTCAAGGTCACATACAATCATCAATTTTCATCTGATAAGACTTGAAATTAGAACATAATTTGCATATTATGTCATTGAATTGGTCAAACAATCAAAATCAAGAAGCCTATTGGTTTTGGGTCAAAAGGTCAAAGGTCAATGCCACAAAAATCGTAAGCTTTCATCTAATTTACTTGAAATTTGAAGAGTTTGCCTCTTGTGTCACTGAAGTCCATTGGTGCTTGAGGTCAAAAGGTCAAATAAAATCGTCAATTTTCATCCAATTGAATTGAAATTTGAACCACCTCTGCACATTGGTTCACTTATTTGTTTCACCAATAAAAAGCTAGAATCCTATTGTTTGTCAGGTGAAAGGGGCCAAATGTCAAGGTCACATAATATGTCAATATTCATCCAAATGACTTGAAATTTGAGCATAACTTGAATATTGGTCATTGAAGCTTATTTTTTTGAGGTCAGATGTCAAGGTCACATGCAATCGTTAATTTTCATCCAATTCATGAAATTTGAACATAATTTGCATGTTAAGTCAATGAAGACTGTTATTGAGGTCAAAAGGTCAGGGTCATGAATAATCATCAATTTCATCCTATTGAATTGAAATCTGAACAGGCTTTGCATATAGGATCAATGAACCCTGTTGTTATAGAGGTGAAAAGTTCAAGGTTAAATGGAATTATCAATCTCATCAGATAGACTTGAAATTTGAACATAATTTGTATATTCTCCCTGAATTGGTTCCACAATGAAAAGCTCGCAGCCTATTATTTTCAGGTCAAAAGGTCAAAGGTCATGGTCACAAAAATCATCAATTTCATCTGAATGACTTGAAATTTTAACAGAATTTGCATATTGTTATGTGTCCACTTCGAGGCACTGAAACAAGTGCACCAGTTACCCGAAGTATGTGACCGCAAAAAAGAAATAGACACCAATGTGTCCTTTGTGTTGTTTTACAGGTGAAACAAACACACAACAAGAAACAGAAGAATATTTTTTATGAGTAATATATTTATTCATTCCTACTGTCTTTCTAAAAATCAATAATACTGATTAAAAGCAACACTTAATGACTTTCTCAAGAATTTCTCAAAGTAATAAAGTACAAACATCACAGACAGCAATGCAGTTATGAGTTAACTCATGACTCAATGCGGCAACTTATCTCAGGCGCTCAGTTTGTAAAAAATAAACCCCAGCAACTTGTAAATGGGTGATAGGTCGGCGGTGATCACGTTCAAAAGGATCTTGTCCAGTGGGGGCTCACATGATGAATCCAACAGGCCAGCAAAAGTCCTTAGAGGGTGAAAGCCTTGTCACACCAGAACATGGTGAAAAACCTGAGTCCACAGGTCAAGCTGTCTCAGAGAGAGGTTGAAGACGGGCACTCCAAACTGTGAAGGAGAATGCGTGACTGGAAGAAGGTGATGAGAGTGGAGGAATGGGCATGCTGTCTTCTCAATAAGGCAAGTGAGGAGATGCCTGCTTTGAAGTCGTCTCCGAGACAACAGCAATGCAGTAGATTCGACGAGTAGACCTGCCAGTAGATTCAACAGGTAGAGCGACCAGTGTACAACAGGGTGAAGTTGGTTCTTTGTAATCAGGGAATGGCATCACTAAAGCACACTAGGTTTAGCACACAGTAGACTCCCGATTCCAACTTTACTGTTTGAGTCAGTTTTAAAATGAATTTCACCGCATTCAATTTAGTACAGCCTCCTTTCCTTATCCTTCTACATTTTCCTCTCCCCTGCCTTACGGAAACTGCCGGTGAATTTTATATCTTTCAGAAACTGCCAAAAAGCCTTTCACCTTCATTCTGTCATCATTGGCAAGGCAACAGCAGCCATCTCGTGTCTCTTACCTCGTTTTGTGATAACTTCTGAGGTGCCGTCAGTTTGTATTCTCTCATGGTGGTGTTCTTGTTGAGGCAAATTCAACCTTGGCAAGGTTTATTGTGACCAAACTGGACTTTCAACAACCCAACTTTTTTTTTTATAGTGTCGAGGCTCGTATGAGAGCGAACTCACAAGGCACAGCAAGGGGAGCATGAAACAAGAGGGGCAGGAGAGGAGAGGACAAAACAGTGGGGAACAGAGAGATTAAGAGATCTGTGGAAGGGAGAGGGATGGGGCGGGGAACACGGGGTATACAAGACGGACATTACAGTACAAGGGCTTTCAGGAAGGAAAGCAGGGAATTTGAATGAGGTGGGTTTGGGGTGGATGAATGGGGGTAGAAAATATCGTAGTTTGGGATGGGGGAAGATAAGAGGTCGTGGTGAACAGCTGTTTTGAAGGCCTGAAGGGAAGAATGGGATTGAAGAGAGTGTAGGAGTTTATTTCAAAGGCGGGAGAAAAGAGGAATGAAAGAGTGAAGATGAGCAGTGATTCGTGATATTGGTAGTTTTACCAAAAGGGGGCAGACCTTGAGCGCCCTGCGGAAATATGGGGGGGGGGCAAGACCAGAGAGGAGACAGAAGAAAAAATAAAGACCACCGACCTGCCTGCAGTGAGAGAGTAAGAGGACCAAAGACTAAGCCTCATCGCGGGAGATACTAATGATCCAAAATGCCTTGGTTTCCGCAGTGTGAAGCAGAGAAAGGTGCAATGCAGGATTACCAGCCCAAATGGTAGAAGGGTATTCCATCAGGCTGTGAACGAAAGCTTTGTATGTCGTCAGGAGCTCAGGTGGGCCGAGGAAGGACTTTGCAAGACGGTGGATTCCCAGTTGGCAGCTGGCTTTGGAGGCCAAGTTGGGAATGTGGCTTTTCCCAGGAAAGATCATGGCAGATAGGTTGATCCAGAAGCTTGAAAAATAGGACTTCTTCCAGAGGATTGTTGAGAAAGTAGATGGTGGGGGGGGGGGGTTCTAAATGGTCCTTTCGGAGAGACATAGTGAGAGTGTGAGATTTGTAAGGATTGAAAGACATGTTCCATGTGTTGGACCAGTTTGTGATTTTATCCAGATCTACAGAGAGCGAAGAAGCTGTGGCTTCTCGGTCTGAGGGATGACAGATGGTACGACAGAGGGTGGAGTCATCAGCAAAGAGATAAAGAGGATTTTCCTGAGAGTCGGAGAGATCATTGATGAAAACCAGAAAAAGAACAGGGCCCAGAACGCTACCTTGAGGAACTCCAGCCTGGACAGGAAGAGGGGATGAAAGAACTCCATTTAGGGCCACATGTTGGCTGTGACAGGAGAGGAAGTCTGCGAGCCATGAGTGGAGATGGCCTTGGATACCATAGGAAGAGAGTTTGGTGAGCAGGGCAGGGTGCCAGACTGTGTCAAAAGCATGCGATATGTCCAGGGATACGGCTCGGATTTCCTGTCTGGCATTGAGGGCTTCCATCCATTGTTGGGAGAGCAGAAGCAGCATATCCAGGGTAGAGTGACCTGGTCTGAAACTAAATTGATGATCAGAAATCAAGCCATTGGAGAAGAGGAAGGATTTAATGTCTGAAGCGATGATGGATTCCATAACCTTGCTGATGATTGAGAGAAGGCTGATTGGTCTGTAGTTGCAGGGATCTGTTTTTGCACCTTTTTGTGCAGGGAAGTGATGCTTACTGATTTCCAAGCAGATGGCAGATGGCCTTGATTAAATGAGAGGGTGAATAGAACAGAGAGAGGGTGAGCAAGAGCAGAAGAGCAGGTTTTGAGGACACGTGGGCTGATGCCGTCTGGACCGGTTGCAGAATCTGAGTCGAGGTTTGACAGCAAGCTCTCCACCTTGTCAGGAGAAAAGAACACAGAGTCCCGGGACAGTTGGGTGTGACTGGGTAAGGTGGGTAGAGAAAGTGATGGGTTTTGGACACAATATTTAGCTGCAAACACCGAGTTTAGGTATTCAGCTTTTTCACGCGCGGTATCAGCAGTGATGCCATTTGAAGTAAGGGAGGGGATGGAGGGGGAACATACACCAGAAACAGATTTGATTAGACACCACCAGTATTTTGAGGAGGGAGAGAGGTTTGAGAGTTCAGACTTGAGATGAGAAAGATGTTGTTTTCTGGCTCTCCTGAGGGTAGATACACATTTGTTCCGAGCTTTATGGAAGGAACTGAGATTGCCCTCAGTTGGGTTTGCTTTCCATGAGGCAAAGGCAAGTTGTTTCAGGACAACTGCCTCAGGTGACAAGCTTCAGTGAACCAAGGTTGGGAGGAAGGGGAGAATAAATGAAGACGAGAGGGGATAAATCTGTGCATGAGGGAGAGCAAGTTTCTTTGAAAGAATTGCCAGGAAGAGTTGATGTTGGAGAAAGTAGAGATAGGAGACCAGTCTATAAGTTTGATGGCTGCTCGGAGACCCTGCCAGTCGGCTTGAGTGAAATGCCAGACTCGACGGCGGTGAGGTGGTTCTCTGATAACAGCCAGAGAGATGTCCACTTTGACAAGGATGTGGTCAGAAGAACCGATTGGAGCGAAGGAAGAGCAGCAGATATTGTCAGGGAAATTTGTAAAAATCAGATCCAGAAGAGATGGAGTAACATTGGTTGAGATCTGGGTGGGGAAGTTGACCGATTGAATTAGTCCAAATGAGTCGCAGAAAGCTTTTACTGAGGTGCCATGACAGGTGAGAGAGGTACCCACACCTAGCCAACTGGCATGATGACAATTGAAGTCGCCACATATGAGGAAGAGAGAGTTTGGATGAGAAGATAGAAGATGGTCCATGTTTTCAGATAGTGAGGTGTAGATGGAGTCATCACTGTTAGGTGGACGGTACAGTAAACATATAAACATGAGGTGGGAGTTGAGGGGAAGCCGTAGCCAGAGGTATTCCTGTGGGTGTGGGGGAGTGAGGGCAGTGCATGGAGAGTGAGGAATAGAGTCTTTGATGAAGAGAGCAACTCCTCCACCAGGGCGAGGCCCGGGTCTGTCAAACCGGAGGAGGGAGTAACCAGGGAGAGATACTTGGGAGTCAGACACGTCTTGGGGGAGGAAAGTTTCTGTTAGACAGATTATGTCTGGTTTGTCAGTGGCAACCTGTATGGAAAGATCTGAAAGGTTTGAGTGAAGGCCCCAGATATTTGATGTCCATACTTTTAATGAAGAGGTAGGGGAGGAGGCTTTGGGTGCAGGGGTTGTGGGGGGGGAGGGGGAGGGTAGTAGAAGGGACGAGGGGGAGGTAAGGAGTGTTGTTGAAAGAGTGTGGGGGATTGCAGAACAGCTAGGGGAGGGGGCCGAATGAGGAGGAGAGAAGGCTCTGTGGTGCTGGGGGAGAGGGGGACAAGAAAGGGGGAAGAAGGCAGTTGAGGATTTGAGGAGGTGGAGTGAAGAGATGGAGGTGAGAGGGCAGTGGAAGGAGGCAGCTTTGTGGATGAGAGGGTGGGGGCAACTTTGGGAAGGATGAGTGAGGGGGATGAATGGTGGGATAAAGGTGAGGGGGGAGTTTTTGGGAGAGGTGAGAGGGAGGCTTGGAGGGAGAAGAGTGGGATGGTTGCTTTGAGAGTGAGGGGTGAGGGGGGTGAGTTGGCACTGAAGTTGGAAAAAAAGAATAGTTGATGGAAAGCGAACATTCATAGCAAACTGGGGTTTTAAAAAGTTTTAGGTCAGTTATGCGATTAAACATGTTTCTTGATGGATTCAATAAAGGCGAATTCAGAGAATGGAGAGAATAAATGCTGTTACAGTTGGATTTTTTAGGCAAGGGATGAAGGAAAGGTCGAATTGAGAGCAGTCTGTTTAAATAATAGAAGAGTAGTGCATTCTGATACAGTAAAGAGTACCACACATGTGAAAGAGGAAGATGAAGCATATAAGAGATCGTTTTTGTTATTATTATTGTTAATGCTTGAGAGAGTTTTCAACAGATTATGTCATGGAAGTGTTGTAGAAAAAAATCGAGGAAGAAGAAGAGGAGGAAGAAGAAGAGGAGATGAAGAAGAAGAATCGGAGAAAGGTAGGGTTTTTTTAAGATAAGAAAATAAATA
Organism: Eptatretus burgeri; assembly: GCF_056783735.1. NCBI lineage: Eukaryota > Metazoa > Chordata > Myxini > Myxiniformes > Myxinidae > Eptatretus > Eptatretus burgeri. The sequence goes on along the minus strand of NC_140971.1, from coordinate 11,884,886 downwards.
GAGTGATTAGTTGGGATGGGGGACGTTAAGAAAGTGGGAAAGATAGAAATTGAAGATAATGGGGGAAAAAAACAAATAAACACGATCGTACACCGAGGGGAACAAAGGGTAGGCCTCAGGCCTCAAGGATAGTCCTCAAGCACCCAGTAAGAACAAGTTCGATGAAATCTCACAAAATAGCACGATTTTTGAAACAAAACCGAACTGGGAACACACAGTAACATGTAGGTGAGAAAATAAACATTTAAAACGGGACAAATAACGACCGGAAACTTAACTTTGAGATCGTCAGCAGGGAGCCCCCAAGGAGACCTGTCGACGCTCCAAACCCAGAACTGGAAGTCCTATCTTGCAGTTCCTTCCACTTGTTAAGCATAGTAAACAATTAGACACAAACAATGTAGCATATGCAGCCCAGGGTATCTTGAGGCATGACTGACCAGCTTTTTTCTGGATTCTTGCAACTGATGTTCCTTCATTGCTGTTCCCTCTCTCATATCAAGAACAAATAGAAGGTCCGGGTCTCACTCATTGTTGGAATTAACCAGAGGGATCGCTCGACGGGCTACGTGGCCCATGCACCACCATCCCCAATTTTCAGAAACCTCTTCATGGTGACCTTCATCAACTGGGGCCGGCCCTGGTAGGGATCACTGCATTGATTCAAAGTAAGCCACAGGTTCCACTCTTGGTGTCCCTTCCATAAATTCCAGTAAGTTTCAGTTTTGCAACTACACTCTACCCAGAGTCACTCTCTGGTTTCTTGGTAGCTGCAGAATACATGTAGTGTTCACTTAAGTTGGAGCTAAGGTATATATACACACAGAATAGCATTCAGCTCAGGTAATGTATCGTGTGAAACACCTTGCACAGGCGAGGCCAAGTGGAGACTTGAGCACAAAGGGGCACCATGGAAGCATTTTGCATTGGAAAAGGACATTGATATGAATTATTTGTTCAGAGGACTGCAAGCCATAGAGGCGAAGTGAATTGTAGAGAACTTGTTGAGGACAGAGAATTTTGTGAGGGACCGACCAAGGGGCTGAAAGGCCAGGGAGATGGCGCCATCTGCAGACAACGGTGGCCAATAATGGGACCCACTACCCATGAAAGTCTCAGAAGTGGTTATCAGCCACGTCCACCCAAGCGCATGGCAATTTGAGATCACAGTTGGACTTCAAAGACATAAATGTCTCTCTGGTATGTTGCTGCCTGAGAAGGACAAGTTTGAGAGATCAGACAGCTCACCATCATTCCTTGTTGCCATTCTCCCACCCCGCTCCACACTTCACACTTCACCCTGTGCCATGCCAGCCTGCACTCAATAACCTGTAACAACACCAAGTCATGCCTACCTTAAGTCCTCACCTTCTCCCTTTGTATCTGAATCTGGTATTGTCGGTGCCATTAGTGCAGTTTTATTTCTTTTGTACGTAAGATCGTGTTTTCTCCCTCTTCGTCCATAATTCTGTCTGTTGACAACTTGGTTTGTTCCATTTATTTATTTATAGCATCCTATATATTCTTATTCCTGCATTGCATTTGTAATAAAAGCCTTTATTTCTAAGACATGTCTTCCCGCCTTCCTGCCTTAGCGCGTGACCAACCACCAAATTTGTTTTATTTATTGGGCGAGCATTTGAGGACCTTAAGAGTAATTCTGAATGCAGTGTCATGAATTCAACATTGTTTTGGTCATTTACGGCGGTCTTCAGAACTCCGGTGCATCGCGCCTCCATTAGCTGGACCTCTGGACATGACAATATTATTTTGATAGTCATGGTCTTCCACCACCTATCAAAATGATAAAATTCTTAAAGAAGGGTGTTTATCAGACATTTCAGATGCAATACTTCAATTTCAAATGTTGCTGACAATTATGTTTATAGGCATCATTTCTTCTCAACAATAATCATTTAAAATCTCATAAATATCAATTGACTTGTATTTGAAAGGATGAGTCTACTTTCGGCATGTCTCAAAAGCTGGGTATTGATTTGTGAAATGATTATGCAATAGCTCAGGTTGACCGAAAGAAACATCATATAACCCAAAATATTGACATGAAAAAATGTTTATAAATTAATTAATCATACAATTTCTATAAAAGCAAATGACTTGGTGAGGTTAAATGATTTGATGCAACATTTAACTTTAAATAAAACGGCAATGTATTCTAAAAAAATACAAAAGTTAGTTATGATACTGGTTATTCAAAATTCAACGTTTATCTTATAATTAGATTTTATTTAAAAAGGGCATATATTTTGAATGAGAATACAACCTTCGGGACATGATATGTATGACTTATAGTTTATATAAAATTAACAATTATACTCGAAGGCCTGGAACAATATAGGGCTTTCTCAATGACATATGAATGCTAATGAGGCCTTTTGCATGTGTGTGTGTGTGTGTGTGTGTGTGTGTGTGTGTGTGTGTGTGTGTGTGTGTGTGTGTGTGTGTGTGTGTGTGTGTGTGTGTGTGTGTGTGTGTGTGTGCGTGTGTGCGCGTGTGCGTGCGCGTGCGTTTTCAGTGACTCGCTTCTATGAACTGGGCATTTTTAACCCGCCATTGCTAGTGTGAAATCCAAGTCAAATAATCTTTTTAGCATAATTTTCAGCATTTAAACAAAAGAATGGCAATTTCCAAAAATCTGGACGTAAATCGGACTCATTAACATATATAAAATATGAGAAATATCAGTGCATGAGACGTTTGAAGATCCCACCATTTCCTATTAACACAAGTAAGTGATGGCAGTGGATAAAATAATAACACACACACGCACGCACACACTTCTCCTTTGAGTAACAAATGCAAAATGTAGTATAATTTATATCGTGCCTAAAGAACAAAACAAACAATTTAGAGGAAAAATTATTTTAAAGCTTCATTTTAAACTTACCTTTGGCATTCACTAGCCGCAGATATGCCCTTCCCATCACTGTTAAGAAACACCCAACCCAGATTCGGTGGCTCCTTCAGGGATGTCTGCTTCCATGTAAATGAAAATACCTCTGGCTCCCATGTAAATAACAGCTGGCACAAGCTTTGTGTATTTTCACATCGTGAACACAAGGTTTAACGAAGAGTTGGTAGCCATTACGTTACTAGTAATGATGCACAGCATTGTATTCTCAATTGCAGATGTCCATTAAATAAATCAACAAGCCTGCCTTGTTCACAGGAGGCACTCCCACAATGTTCAAAGTCCATTCACTGATAGAGATCCGTCAGGAGTTTGGGTAGAGCGTGCCCATCCACAATTTGGGCCTTGCACTGGCCCACATTGTTTGGAGTTTTTGGAGTACGAGCATCTGCAAGATCTTATCTTTTGGGTGAGCTGAGAAAGTTCTCAAACTCTTTCATTGTGCAGAGGCACACCACTTTATCTCAAGTACTACTCCAAGTGTTTTGTGAGCCATTTTATGTTACAATCCTTATCTCATTTTAGGGAACAATCCTTATCTCAATGCATGATATTCGTTAACATCCCCCAATCAACATTGCTGCTAAGGGATTCTGTGCATGAATGCCAAGCATTCTGGGGCGGGTTACATCATTTTGAAAGTCCCGTATTAATTCAGTCTCCTAAAGAAGAATATTTTTGCGTCAGACGATCTGTTAACACAGTCTGTCTGCGCCAGGGGTATCATACCCCCACAAATTCCAAAACAGTGATTCAGATACTGTGTTCAATACAACACTATTCCGCAAGGATCGCTCCAATCAGAGGCTGACCTCGGCGGCGCAATGTGCGGGAGGTAAAAGGCGGGAAAACGTCTCTTTTGTTAAAATGGGGTATATTAAAAGTAATGGATATGGGAGAAAGAGGTGACAGGATGCTAAAAACAGTATGGAACAAACCAAGCGGTTGACAGACACATATAGGGATGATGGGGCATGCAAAATTATGTACAGAGTGTTAAGGATTAGTGAATCCTATAGAATTGGAAATGTTAAGTATTGTAGGTTCTGTGTAAAAATGCAACTTGCATTACATAATTCTGAGAGATACTGTGTAAAAAGGCAACTTTAATTAAATAAATGTTATAGATATTGGGTGAAAGGATACGTTCGCAGACAACTGAATGCATCATTGGCATCTCAGCATCATGATGGATTATCAACAGAAGTTTGAGGATGACTTTTTGTTGAGGCTACAATGTTCGAGTACCATGAGCTACACTCCTACATTGGGGAGAGATGGACTGGATGAAAGACTTGTCATGGAAAATAATGCTTGGAACCAATGGCCAAGCTTTGTTCAATCTTCGAATTCAGACTGTCGGTCACCTTGTTTCAGGGTTCATCTTGCGTCGTTACAAAAAAAGGTGAAATGTGTTGAGCGTTCGGGAGAAGCGACATGGAGGAGGTCTTGACGTTGAACCTGAGATCCAGCTCCAGCATTGCACATAGTCTTTGGAGGGGCTGAGGGCAGTCAAGTTTGTTTTGTCAATTGAGCTGTGCACAACGGAGACGGGCTGTGACGGCTCGTAAGCCTTGTACCATTGAGGCGTGATCCAGAGTACCTTCGCAGGTGTTCGGGTCCTCTCCTGCCGGCAGACTAGTTGAGTTCACGAGGAGCCAATGCAACACTCAGGGTGTCATCCGTGTTGACATTCCATGCCGCCAACTTCTCTCGGCATCTCACGTCAAGCTCATCCCTGCTCTCCACTCCTCACAGTACAACGGCCAGGGCGCAGAAAGATTCCATACTGTGAGAGAATTCCCATGGAGCTTGCACATTCCATAAAAATGGCTGACTGTTCATCAATTGCACATCCGGAACCTGCACACTTGTTCCGATGGTGCAAGATACAGACTTTGATTCATGGCACGTATCCTATAAAGGGGTGTATTCACAACGTGAGTGCAAAGTGGCCTCTCCAAGAGTTGTGGAAGTATTTGAAACTGCATTGAAATATATGTGTGTAGCTTTGATTAAGTTTTAAAAAGCATTGAACGTGACTTGTATTCCTGTGTGGAATTTTACAGTTAATGAATGAATCATTGTGATTGAAATATTATTGAATGGAATTAGCGCTTGAACCGTAGACAGTGGGATGTAATAAATTGAATTTTAAATCTCCTTCTGTTTTATGTAGTGTGCTGGTTGTCATCTGGTTGTTAATTGACAGAGAAGTTTCAAGTGATCGTTTTAATTGTATGCCGTGTAACCCTGCGGGTACTTGCGGGACATTTGCTCCGAAGCACGGGGGCTGCGCATAACAAGAGGCGATAAATACCCAAAGCCTAACACAACTACGGCAAAAAATAAATACTGGGACTTGCAAAACAATCGGGAATGAGTGAGGGATTGAGCAAGGCACGAGCTGGTTGTGGGTTCAGTACGGCCCATGCAAGTGGATGTTGCACATGGCTGGTGCAGCACAGGGGGGAAGGATGGTGATGCTCTGCCACTGATGCTGTGCCCCTCTACCAGTACACTGGTTCTCATTTCACCAACATCAGAAGGTTGACAGGCTGAGAACCCCACCTGGTGTTAATTCAGCAGCCAACAGGGCTTGAACTCAAGATGCTAGGATCCTGAGCCAGCCACCCTAACCACTAGGCCAACACCAGGCTTTCCAAAACAAACTAACAAGCTCCATGTGGTCATGGCCCTCATAAGCTTTGGGACCACCTTCATGCACGGCGGGTCCCTATCATTGGCCACCCGTGACTCTGGGGGTGCCATCTTCCAGGCGATCCTGCCCCAAGAAGAAAAAAGTCTTACAACCCATCTCCAAGGCTCCACAGCCAACTTCGCTAACATGGCCTGCAGTGCACTGGCCAAACAGTACATGTTCTTTCCTCTTGGAGTGCAATGCGCTTTACATTTGCACCTTTGTGACCAAGTCCTTACCCGGCCTCACTTGAAAACGGGTGGTTTTACATTACAAAATTAATCTACAGTGTCCTAAAGCTATCACTCACTGCCTCCTCAGTGCACGTTTTACAATACGGCTTACTTTGACGTTTTCCCCGTAACATGAGTAATCCAAGCTGTGCTATCACATGGGCCATTACATTCTTACCATAATCTAGCTGTGGATCCCAGCTTCCACGTAACAATATGACCTGCTACATGGGTTTGTGGATAATGAGATACATCAAAGTACCATTAACAAACAACAATAAAAGAATTTCAGACGAGTAAAGTCAATGGCAGCACCACCATGGCGTATATGACAGACTAAAACTAGAACGGGCACTCATCGAGCGCATACCTTCGCCGCCACTACTTTTTTTGTTCTTGGTATGAGTGTGGGGAACTGGTTTCATATGAATGGTCTTATGACACAAACCACATATCTACAATGTCATGAAGCCCCCCCCCGACTTTCGGGGGCTACGGACTAAACAACAATCAACTCACGTCGTTTTGGCGAGTCTTCACTCGCAAGCTCGGTGAATACAACGTTTCAACAAGAGAAGGTAATCTCGTTTGATGCTGGTTTCATGCAAATCGAATAAGAATTGACTGAGTTATGCCGAAAACCGCATATTTTTCAAGGGCGTGACCCTGCCCCCACCTTTTACCCCAACCGGTGACATGTGTTATTATGTCATTGTGTCACAAGATTGGGCATTAAATTCTGAACATTTTGGTGCTGGGTTCATGTAAAGCGGACAAGAATTGACCGCGTTATGACAAAAACCGCATATTTTTCAACGTCGTGACCCCCCTGACCTTTGACCCCTAACCGTTAACAAGAGGATGGGCGTCATTGTGTCATATTGCATATCACAAGATGAGGCATTGAATTCTGAACATTTTGGCGTTAGTTGCATGCAAATTGAATAAAAATTGACCGTGTTATCGTAAAAAGACGATTTTGACCTTTTTGTGACCTTGACCTTGACCTTTGATCCAAACGATCCCAAAATCTAATCGAATGCTTCCTGGCTAATAACCAATCATCCCACCAAATTTCATGCAATTCGGTTTAATACTTTTTGAGTTATACGAATCACAAGATTACAAATAAATAAATAAATAAATAAATAAATAAATACACGCCGACCAAAACATAACCTTTCGCAGAATGCGAAGGTAATAACAAGGTTATTCAGTATCTTTTCTGAGGAAGGAGTTTTAAGGTGCAACTCACTTGGTCTTATGCCTGGTGTTGGATTAATGGTTAGGGTGGTGGGCTTTGGATCCAAGGGTCCTGAGTTCAAATCCCGCTCAGCTGTTGAATTAATACCAGGGGGGGTTAACTCGGCCTGTCATCCTTCCGAGGTCGGCAAAATGAGTGCCAGTATGCTGTTATACTGTGTCGGAGTGGCGACCCGTCCAGTATTGTGTCCAATAGCCAAAGAGTTGCTAAAGCAGCACCAATGCTCTGCACAGAGTGTGGTCCCAATCTCCTCCTCCTCCTCACTTGGTCAACCAACAATGCAAACAGGAAGACAAAGGAGCTTTCCAAAGAAGTCAGACATAAAGTCGTGGAGAAGCACCGTTCAGGAGAGGGTTATAAGAAGATTTCAAAGTCACTCGTTATCTTTGAGTACGGTGAAATCCATCATACCACCCAGACTCTACCCAGATCACGTCGCCCATCCAAACTCAGCAGCCGGGCAATCAGGAAACTGGTTCGGGACGTCACTTGAAATCCAGCAATGATTTTGAAAGATCTGTAAGGCTTTGTGTCTGAGATGAGGGTCAGTGTTCATCAATTAACAATATCACATTCCCTTCACAAAGCTGGCTTCCATGGACAGGTGACAAGAAAGAAGCCATTACTGAAAAACACGCATCCATAAGCTTGTATGGAGTTTGCGAAAAAGCATCTTAATGATACTGCAGGCATGTGGAGAAAAGTTTTGTGGTCAGACGAGACAAAATTGAACTTTTTTGTCTAAATTTAAAGCGTTATGTCTGACACAAGCCTCACACTGCACATCACTCAGTCAACACCATCCCTACTGTCAAGCATGGTGATGACAGCATCATGTTATGGGGCTGCTTTTCATCAGCAGGGACTGGCAAGCTTGTCAGGATGGAAGGGACAATGGACAGTGCAAATCACAGGAGAATCATTGATGAAAACCTGCTTGAGTCAGTCATGAATCGAAAACTGGGTAGGAGATTCACATTTCAGCAGGAAAATGATCCGAAGCACAAAGCTGGAGCCACACTGGAGTTGTTGAAAAAGATTAAAATAAATGATCTTGAGTTGCCCAGTCAAAGTCCTGACTTGAATCCAATTGAACATTTATTGTGAGATTTGAAGGTTGCAATCCATCGTAGATCCCCATCAAACTTGGCAAAGCGAGAACAATTTTCACATGAAGAATGGGTAAAGATCTCACTGTACAAAGCTGATACAGATGTACCTACAAAGACCTGCTACTACAGATGTAGTAGCAGTCATTGCTGCAAAATGTGCTTCCACCAAGTACTGACCCCTCGGGGGATGAATACTTTTACAACCAGTGAATTTTGATCTGTACATGTTTTTTTACAGCTATTCCTGATTATGTAACCTTCTTCAACTATAAGTGTTTAGTTTGATCTCTTCAATTATGAATAAAAAAGTTCATTTGGAAAAATTGTTTCTACGTAATTCATCTAAATGTGCCATTATTGGTTGGGGTGTGAATATAATCCTTTCGCAGCCCATTATACTAAATAAGTATGGTTACAGACCAATTTAGCAAGAGGAATCTGGAGATATATATTTTTGAAATATAAAAATATTTATGTTATATAAATAGCAAGAAGAAGGCTTCAAAAAAAAAAGCTTCAAGAAAATGATTATTTTTGTGTTCAAGGTTATTTAGAAGAAAAAAAAAAATTTGATATATTAATAATAAATGTATTGTGCAACATAAAAATGGGAGCTTTTCAATTAAAAAGTTGTCTTATACTGATGTTGATCAGGGCTACCATACGTCCCCCCCCCCAATGTGTCCTCCTTTTCACTCTATAAATCTTCATGTAGCGGAGTTTTTAAAATATCTAAAAATGTCCAGGATTTTGCCATTTTTTTGCATCTGCACTTTCAAAGGGATAAATTATAAGATTTGAGAAACTTTTTTACTTTATTTAAATGGTTAAACAAATTATGCACATTTTCTTGTGGTGATAAAATATGGTTTTGTGATGTTTGGACCCAGACAGTTTGGTACAAATCTGTACTAATCCGTCATGGCGTAATGGACGTGTTCAAACATCCACACTCACGCGTCCACTTCCTATGCGACCGCGCAGTGAGAGAGTGTCCTATGGCATGCTCAGTCCACGATTTAGTATATTCTCAGAGTCCATACCGTACACGCTTGCTTCATTTTCTTCAAGTGCTCTTTACAATGCCAAAATGAAAGTGTAAATTCACTGCAGAAGTAGCCTGGTGTTGGCTTGGGATCCTAGGGTCCTGAGTTCAAGCCCCGTTGGCCGCTGAATTGAAAATACACCAGGAGGTTGACTCAGCCTGTCATCCTTCCGAGATCGGCAAAATGAACACCAGTGTACTGGTAAGGGGGACACTCCATCAGCGGCATAGTCGCGTCCCAACCAATGAGAGAGAAAAAGAGAAAAAGAGAAAAAGAGAAAAAGAGAAAAAGAGAAAAAGAGAAAAAGAGAAAAAGAGAAAAAGAGAAAAAGAGAAAAAAGAGAAAAAGAGAAAAAGAGAAAAAGAGAAAAAGAGAAAAAGAGAAAAAGAGAAAAAGAGAAAAAGAGAAAAAGAGAAAAAGAGAAAAAGAGAAAAAGAGAAAAAGAGAAAAAGAGAAAAAGAGAGAAAGAGAGAAAGAGAGAAAGAGAAAGAGAAAGAGAAAGAGAGAGAAAGAGAGAGAAAGAGAGAAAGAGAAAGAGAGAGACTTTGACTTTTATTACAAAAAAGTATAAAGGGTAAAAATTCAATACAACAAAGCAAAGGATTATATACAAGAGTGGAAAAAAGAAGAGAAGAAACCAATTCAATTTTCAAGTAATCGATAAAGCATTGATAACAATTTATACACAAGGAATACCCCCAAAAAATACATTAGAGAGAGGAGAAGATGATAAGAAGAGAGAAAGCAACACAGGCTCCACACGTACCGCCAGAGACTGAGCAACAGCCCCTTGCGTTTGCACGTGCGGGGGGAGAGAGGGAGAGAGGGAGAGAGGGAGAGAGGGAGAGAGGGAGAGAGGGAGAGAGGGAGAGAGGGAGAGAGGGAGAGAGGGAGAGAGGGAGAGAGGGAGAGAGGGAGAGAGGGAGAGAGGGAGAGAGGGAGAGAGGGAGAGAGGGAGAGAGGGAGAGAGGGAGAGAGGGAGAGAGGGAGAGAGGGAGAGAGGGAGAGAGGGAGAGAGGGAGAGAGGGAGAGAGGGAGAGAGGGAGAGAGGGAGAGAGGGAGAGAGGGAGAGAGGGAGAGAGGGAGAGAGGGAGAGAGGGAGAGAGGGAGAGAGGGAGAGAGGGAGAGAGGGAGAGAGGGAGAGAGGGAGAGAGGGAGAGAGGGAGAGAGGGAGAGAGGGAGAGAGAGAGAGAGAGAGAGAGAGAGAGAGAGAGAGAGAGAGAGAGAGAGAGAGAGAGAGAGAGAGAGAGAGAGAGAGAGAGAGAGAGAGAGAGAGAGAGAGAGAGAGAGAGAGAGAGAGAGAGAGAGAGAGAGAGAGAGAGAGACAGACAGACAGACACTTTTGGCCTCTTGATTGTTTGGGATCATGATGTGATAAGAGAAGTTATACCAGTACAAGCAAATGCCTGAGCATTGCCCAACAAAGAAACAAGGTAAATTAAAACTTCAATGTAAGTACACCATCAACAAGTTCACATAAGGATGTGTTCACACACCACTGTTGTGAGAACAGTGTACAATCACTGGAATGAATTTCAAGGTGCACGCGTGCTGTGACCAAGGTTTTAAAGAGATAAACAACATCGGAAACAGAATCACAAACATCTTGAAGTTTGCGTTTCCTTGACATGTATATAGCAAGCTTCGCTTCAGAGGACAAATAATTTGCTAACAGGCACTCGTATTTACGCTGGTGGAAGATGCTAAAACCGTAAACAAAACCACAACAAGTAAAAGTTAGGCCGAGTCCCCGGATAGCACGTGATAAGACTGTAAAAAGGGGGGCCAACCTTGAGCAATCAATAAAAATGTGAAAAATAGTTTCTGTGGCACCGCAGAAGGGACACAATTCTGTGTTATCGGGACATATACGATGAGATAAAACATTGGATGGTAAAATGTAATGTGCCAGTCGCCACTGCAAATCTCCGGAGCGCTTAGCAGTGGGTGCCTTGTACATAACATGCCAGTTGATCGAAGTAGAATGAGTGGTCTGAAGCATTCTCCCCCAATGTGCTTGTGGTTCCGCAGGTCTATCGGGAACAAGGGTTTTAACACACAAAGCGTAAACAGAAGATTTTTCCATCAATTTAAAGGAGGTGAAACCTTGAAAATGAAGCAAAAGTTCTGGAAAGGGATGTTGGGATAAAGAAAGGTTAGCTTCTACCTGTGGAATCCATTTCAGATTAGTTTGCTTGAAAAAGCGCAGAATCACAGAAAAGATTCTCCCAATAATTCGAATGGACCTCACTCCAGTGGCCACAGCGACGTCAGCAGCTGGCTTCCACTTATAAGGAGAAGGAGTTCTGAGACCTTTTACCTTCGTACATCCAGCATCAATAAACTTCTGCACAAGAATATAATTGCTGCAGACCCCTTCAAAAATGGGGTTTAAAAAGATAGGCTCATTTAAGAACATTTCCAGGGAGTAGTCATTGTTATTTCGGTGAACAGTGACTGCCTGCCATGCCTTCAGCATGCTTCTATAAAACAGGGGGACTGATGCTATATCAACTTTCTTGGTGTCAATAAGGAACAGTTGCTGATCGTAGCCGAGTTTCCCCGCCTGCCGAAGCAGGCAGTGAGCCAAGGCCTTCCACGAGACGTCCGTGTACAGCAGTCTGCGAAGCGAAAGGAGGCGAAAAGCCATCACCTTGCTGGTAATAGCAATCAGCCCCTGTCCTCCTTGATGCTGCAAGGTTGTTTATAACAAGGGTTCTGCCCCGATAGGAGAGTTGACAAAGTAAGCCCTTCCACTTTTGTAAACGTCTCTCAGTTTTAATTATTAGAGATTCCCAGTTTTTTAAAATGAAGTTCTCAGTTCCAAGAAAGACGCCTAGGTAAAGAATTCCATCCCTTTCCCATTTAAGTTTCTCGGGAAGAGTCGGAGGAATGGCGCCATTTTGTGGACCAAGATGGAGAGCTCTGCTTTTTCCTCAGTTCACTTTTGTGGAACTTGCCAAACCAAATTCATGAATGCAACGGACCAAGGCTGAGACGTCCTCATTTGAGCGAACGATTGCACAAAGATCATCTGCATAAGCAATCACTTTAAACGGGTTCGCCATTGGTTGAGGAAGGAAACCAAGAAGACGTGCACGCAACCGAACGAGCAAAGGCTCAATCGCAAGAGAGTACAGGAGGCCAGAAAGAGGGCACCCTTGACGAATGCCTCTATTAACTGGGAAAGGGGGACATAAAATGTTGTTAACCTTTAAGAGACTAAAAGTGTTGTTATACAGTAACTGCACATGAGAGATAAAAATTTTCCCCAAAACCAAACCCCCATAAAACAGAGAAAAGATAAAAATGATCAATGGTATCAAAGGCCTTTTCTTGATCTAAGAACACCAACCCGACATTCCTTTGCTCAAGAGAACAGATGTCAATTATATCACGCACAATGAAGATACTGTCATGAATTGTCCTCTTCGGGACACAGTAAGACTGATCTGGGTGTACGATCTCCTCGATTATGGCTTTAAGGCGGTTGGCAAGGGCCTTGGAAAATATTTTGTAGTCTGCACAGAGTAATGAGATGGGACGCCAGTTGTGTGGTTGCTGAAGGTCTCCTTTTTTGGGGATAAGGGCGAGGACAGCCCTCCGGCAGCTTAATGGCAGTGAGCCTGATCGTCGACCGTCGATTATAACCTCAAGTAGTTCTGGTCCGAGGAGGTCCCAAAAGGTTTTATAAAATTCCGCAGGAATTCCATCCAGACCGGAGGCCTTACCCGAGGGTAGAGTTTGAAGAGCAGCTTGGAGTTCCTCCAAAGTTACTTCCTTGTCCATTTGTAGAACTGCAGATTTTGACAACGTAGGTAAGGAAGAAGTCAGCACTGTTACCATTTTGTTGTCGATTTTCGGAGCATGATAAAGTTCAGTAAAGTAGTGTCTGAGTGAGGCTCTGACATCTTTTTGATTGTGTGTTATCCTTCCTTCCTTTGTCCTTACTGAAGTTATCTGCTGACTTCTCTTTGTTTGATCTTCCAGTCCAAAAAGAACTTAGAGGAGGTGTCCAGGTAGCACAAATTCTCCAGTCGGAGACGAATCAGCGCTCCTCTGGCTTGCTTTGCACAAAGTCCAGCAAGAAGAGCTTTTTTCTTCGCCAGCAAGAGGTTGGTTCTTTCATGATTTGAGGCCAAGAGGTTGATCTGCAAATATAATATTTCTTTGGCAAGCAAGGATTGAAGGGCAGAGTCATATTTGGTGTGGTAGGCTCCATATTGTTGGCAAAAGGATCTTATTTGCACTTTGACGTTGTCCCACCATTTTCCAAGGCAGGGGAAGGAAGTTTTACGTTGGAGCAAGGCTCTCCAGAACACACCAAAGGCATCGACAAACAGTTGGTCATCCAAAAGGCTTGCGTTGAAGGTCCAGTAGGCAGCACCACGATTCCGAACTGGTTGGTGAATACGAAGTGCGACCATGTGATGGTCTGAGAAGCCGCTCGGAATAATGTCCATATTGCTCACAACATTTAAAAAGGTACTGTTGATGTAGAAACGGTCCAATCTTGCAAGTGATACGTGGCCTTTTGAACACCGACTCCACGTGTATTGGCGGAGAGAAAGATTGCGGATTCTCCACACATCAACCAGGGAAAACTTGGACAAGGCTCTCAACAAAGGCGCTGCGCTTGCTGGGTGCGGCTCCTCTCCATTACGATCAATGGCGGGGTTCATCGTGCAGTTAAAATCTCCACCCAAGCAGACAAGTCCACCACCACCATAAACAGCCACCCCAGCCCTTGGGTGTTCCAGACTACTAAAAAAACATTTTCCCCTCATTATCCTTTGCCATTCACTTGCACAAGAGGAGCTGCATCTTGTTTCTTGCAAAAGCAAAACATCAATGTGATTGGTCTCAACAAACTGTTTAACTTCTGCTTTACGGATGGAGGAGCGTCCCCCATTAATATTTAAACTCGCTATAGAGAAGGCCATAGGCTAACATAGAGTTAGGGTGTGTCAAAAACTTAGTCTCTCAGTGTCTGCAGCTCATTCTTTGCTTTGAGGATGCATTTCCGGAGTCGATACACTTGTGATTCCGTCACACCAAGCTGTCCGGCTTTGAGGAGGAAATACTTCGCAGAGATTATAACGCTGGACAAGTCAGGGTAAAAGTTTTTAATTTTAACATGTTTCTTGCGAAAGGTGTCATGAAGAAACTTTATGATATCAGCAGGTGGAACACTGGTAACACTCTCCGAATCTTGGGAAACTGGATCATTCCATGCTTCAGCACTGCCACAAGAAGCAAGTGATGAGTCCCCGTCCGAATCATAATCCGAGTACTGATTGGTGTCCATTACATTATCGTTATGCTCCAAAGATGGAGCTGATGGTTTAATAAGGGAAGCCTCACATTCCACTTCCAAAGGGGGAGAAGGAGTCGGAGGAGTCGGGGAAGGAAGAGTGGAGGGAGGAGGAGTGGGGGGAGGAGGAGTGGGGGGAGGTGGAATAGGGGGAGGGGTGGTGGAGGAGTGGGATGGGTGGTGGAGGTGGAGGTGGAGGTGGAGTGGGAGGGTGAAGAAAACGGGGAGGAGGAAGAATACTAATGGAAGGAACGTTATATCCTCCAAAAAAGGTGGAGGGGTGGGAAGAGGAAGAAGATTAGAAGTGGGAGGGGGAGGAGGAGGAGGAGTGGGAGGGTGAAGAAAACGGGGAGGAGGAAGAATACTAATGGAAGGAACGTTATATTCCGCTTGAGATGAACCTGGTGTTTCACTAGTTGAAGCTTTACACCCTGATTCAACCAGGTTTGGAGTTATTGGTGACTTAGAAACGGTACACATTTCACTGTTGGTCTTTTCAGGGAGGGGGGTTACAGTGGATTCGGTGTTAATATCCAAGGTGCCTGTGACTATGGGAGTGGTCACGTGTGCTCCCTGCTGCACAAAACCAATCTCCTCCTCATGTTCACCAACCCCACCGACAAAAAAGTCATCATCCTCTGGAGCAATTACATCAAATCGATTTTTCGTTTTAAAAAGAGCATCTATTGTTGCTTCCAAACACGAGTCATTATTCTCGGCAGCTGACGCCATCTTTTTTGCACAGCTCGCCGTCACATCTTGACTATTGTTATCATTTAAAAGCTTCAATTTATGTTTCCTTTTTGAAGGAACAACGGTGAAGCTTTCGTCATCTGTCAGGGGGGGATTTACCTCCACTCTCGACGGCCCAGGCAGATTGTTCGAGTTTGAAGCGTCACCAACGTTCCCAACTCTAGATATACCACTATTCGTCTCAATGGGTTCGACCACACTAGATATGCCACTTAATATATTCTTGGGGCAATCGCTTTTTAAATGTCCCGATTCACCACAGTTAAAACAAGTTGTGGTCTCCG
Source organism: Eptatretus burgeri (assembly GCF_056783735.1). Classification (NCBI taxonomy): domain Eukaryota; kingdom Metazoa; phylum Chordata; class Myxini; order Myxiniformes; family Myxinidae; genus Eptatretus; species Eptatretus burgeri. The sequence continues at coordinate 11,869,247 of NC_140971.1, read as the reverse complement.
TTGCGATATAAATCTGGTAATTGCGGTTTTTATTTTTTAAAGTCATAACTGCATTGAGCGATTGAGCGTTGTTTTTTAGAATGATATAGCAATGACGTCGGAACGACATGATGTGGCGAACCGAAGCGTCAGAGCGCAGACGAAGTGGAATCATGGAGATTCGTGACACAACTGTGCCAAAAACGCTTAATGCAGCAACAATCTCCTCACTCGAGAAGAAAATGCGGGATGTTGGACAGTGTTAATTTTACCGCCATCATATCGAGATAACTTACGTTAACGAAGACGTCTGGCGGAACGGACAGACCGGTTTCGACCGCCTGAGCCACGTGTCGCTCCTCCGACAAGAAAACCACGACACGTTGGCTCATTTTCGAAGCGGCGAGAACATTCTCGATTCCTACGAGCTCTCCCAGAGCCATCACCACGTTCTCAACACTAACTCCATCAGGTGGAGTAATTGTCACTCCATTTTTCCGAGTGAGTGACTCGTACACACTATTGTGCAAACGTCCGTTTGTCATAGCTTAAAGCAAAAGAAGAGAAGTTTAAGTTTAACAAAGGAAAACCGTCACAAGCAACCAGCAAGTGGGGTCAAATGAAGTAAAAGGGAAAAGAAGAGTATAAGGAAGAAGCTAAACCACCGATAAACGGCGGGTCTATGAAAACAAGACAGATGAAAAAGTAGGCCCAGAAACCCGAAGGTTTCAAGGAAAACCCACAAAGCACCTACTGTGCGCGCTCTCCTTCTCTCTCTCGTCTCAGCAGGAAGGGAAACAGGGGAAAAACTCCACAAACACGTACGGGGACACAGAGGGAAACGAAATAGGGACAGGAACAACACTAACACAGCACAGTACTCACAGCTGCACACACAGAGCCGCCATGACGCCACTCCCATGCACGACTCACCAACGACCAGCAGGGGGCGCGAGAGAGAGAAAAAGAGAGAAAGAGAGAGAAAGAGAGAGAAAGAGAGGAAGAGAGAGGAAGAGAGAGGAAGAGAGAGGAAGAGAGAGAGAAAGAGAGAGGAAGAGAGAGGAAGAGAGAGGAAGAGAGAGGAAGAGAGAGGAAGAGAGAGAGAGAGAGAGAGAGAAACAGAGAGAAAGAGAGAGAAAGAGAGAGAAAGAGAGAGAAAGAGAGAGAAAGAGAGAGAAGTAGAGAGAGGGGTAGAGAGGGGTAGAGAGGGGTAGAGAGAGGTAGAGGTAGAGGTAGAGGTAGAGGGAGAGGTAGAGGGAGAGGGAGAGGGAGAGGGAGAGGGAGAGGGAGAGGGAGAGGGAGAGGGAGAGGGAGAGAGACACTGCAGAAGTAAAGACAAACTTCCTGTGTTTTTGAAGTAGTCAGAAAGATTGGGAAGCCGAGTGCTTTTGTCGAACTGGTACGTATGTCTCTGTGATAAATAAAGCTGCTATTGATTTACAATCTCACATGGATTTGGACAAGCGCAACACTTCCAGTAAAATTCAGTGTTTCGACTGGAAGAATGGCAGTTTGTAGTCAAAATTAAGTGAGGTCCGGAACACACCCAATGAGACTCCTTTACGGATTGAGCAATCCGTAAAGGAAACTCTTGAAAAGAGTGTCTTCCTTTTTGGAGTGTCCCTCTCCAGAGTGTCCTCTTTTTTTTGGAGTGTCACTTTTTTCGGAGTGTAACTCACCAGAGCGTCCACTTTTTTGAAAGTTCAAATATGGTTCCCATCATGTGCTGCCTTTTTGGTTGCCGGTTGCATCATTGGTTAGAGACGCAGCAATTCTGCTGATGCAGTGCTCCTATTACCAGTATACTGGTGCTCATTTTGCCGACCTCGGAAGGATGACAGGCTGAGTCAACCCCCTGGTGTTAATTCAGTGGAAAAGGGGCTCAAACTCAGGACCTTCGGATGTCAAGCCACCACCCTAATCGCAAAGCCAACACCAGGCTACGTCAATTTGGTAACTCTCATGTTGATAAACATACAGATGCGGATTTAATAAAAATATTAAACAATAAGTTTTTAAAGTTAACAAAATCGAGAGCTTCTTCAAATCCTGACCAAATGTTATTGGTTTCACGTTTTTAAAAAAAGTAATCTTAGATAAAAAAAAAAATCATATCCAGAAATACAGATGAATATATGTTTGATATCCTGTGGGGTGCTGACTCAGTGGTTGTGAGGGACATTGTGAGGGATGTTGATTGCGGCAAAGAAGGAAAAGAGGACGAAGAAGAGGTGGAGGAAAGCGAGGAAATGCATAATACTGTTGATGAGGTCTGCGATAAATATTCTGCTTTATAAATGATTCTATCTCACAAATTGCAATGCTTCATCTTTAAAATCAGTATATTGGTGATGTGACAAATCACACATTATCATTCTTCCCAACACTTCGTGCAAGATGCGCAGATGAATATTACAAAGATACTGTAGATACCGAAAAGGATATGAACATGATTATTTGCGTGGTGACATTGAAGGAGATTTTGTTGGGAAAAGAATAATTTTATACATCATAAATGAATGAAGTATTCAATGAAGAGGAAATGAAAGAGAAAGTTGAATCGTGAATATTTTGAAAAGGTAGTTGTTACAAGAAAAGGAATTCATGGAGATGTGATTTTATTTATTTTTTTAACCCTGAATAAATGGATTACAGACTCAAGAATTTACTTTGTGTTTTGTTGTATACAAAGTCAAGGGTAGTGGGAGATATAGAACACAGAACACACGAGGGCGCAACAGAACAAACGGAACAGTACAAAGAGAGGGTGGAGGGGGGATATACTAACAGCAGGGATGAAGGACAAAATAGAGGGAGAGAAATGAATAAGGGATGTGGGGAATGTGTGCACGCACGCACACACACACACACACACACACACACAAACACACACACACACAAAAACACACACACACACACACTTTTATTTTATATCACGATTTGGAGTGTACATTTAGCTTAAGTTCATCTCCAGCAGTGAAAATGAATTCTAATGGAGTCAGCCTGAAGCAGCCTTTCTGCAATCCAGGCCAAGCTCCCTCTTCCACATATAAGACTTAAGCCAAAAAGAATACGAATGACTCATGGTTCTCCATTGCCAAAAGCTACACTCCTACTCACTGCCTGCAGAATAATTTGCTGTCAGGAGCTTCATTGTTTTGCCTTCCTTTTAGTGTCAGGATCTCGGTTATAGTATAACGCTCTCATTTAATCACAGGTCTGATATCAGCGTTATTTAATGAATGCATCATTGCTCGCAGCTTTTCTATCAGTGAATGCATGCCTGCCTGTATGTCAAAGGGCAAATTATTTTGTGGTGTTGTATTTACACCTGCAGAAGAACCCCGGCCGTGAAGCCTGATGGATTCCCTTTGTTATTGTCACGACAAACCACTCACATGTTCAACCCACCCAGCCCACATTTATCATGATATTGTGCAAACACAACGATGTAATATGCTATGGTTCAATTGTCTCTGATAAACAATACGTTTCTCAGTAACTTAGCATTCATAACTCGTTGTGTGTGTGTGTGTGTGTGTGTGTGTGTGTGTGTGTGTGTGTGTGTGTGTGTGTGTGTGTGTGTGTGTGTGTGTGTGTGTGTGTCCATCCAATTACAAATGCAACAAAAATTTGCATTGAAATTAAGTTTCTAATCAAGACTTGGAGGATCTGCATTTATGAGGAAAACTCAAAAGAGCTGTTATTATACATTTCAAAGATAACTGCTGTGAGATGGTAAGAAAGAATCGGCAAATAAATATAGATTAGAGCAGCTTTATAGTAGAATATATATTCTCAAAACCAGGACAATCAAACGTACAGATAGTGAACAGATCTGCTTGCTCTGCAGAGCTGATGCTAAACACTAAACTCTCTGTTTTTTGTTTTTTTAAGGCTACATCAACTTTTAAAGAGGGTTTAATAAAACCAGGCTCGTTACACATTTGTATTGCATTTTAATCACTACCTATACAGCCAAAACAACATTCCTCTTCACTAACTCTTTTCTACATTTGAGACATTTGCTGCTGCAGTGCAGGGCTTTGCTTGCGTGGTACATCATGGTCTTGTTGTTCGATTGCCAAGGCGTCTAGGCAATTTGCAGGCTATTATAGCTGCTGAAATAGAATGAATCAGCATTATTGAGCTGATCAGGATGGACGTGAATCGATGAGCACCCTCGTTGTTCTCTCCTGCAAACTTGTGCCATTTTATATTACAGGTGGCATTCAAGGCATTATACAAAGCAATGGACAATAGCTTTGGCATTGCACAAGCAACATAACCGTTTTCAAAGTTTTACAACCCTTTGGGTTCAAAAGGAACACAACCTGTCCGTGAGCTATGTCGAGCAGAAGTATTAGCGGCGTTTCAATGCAGATCATTCCGTCAATTGCACAGGCAAATAAAATCGATGAATTGTAATACAAACAAAGAATATGTGTGAATAACATGATCAATCACAATTTGGAGGGCACATGGGACGTCCAAGAAGTTCGAAGGACAAAATGCAATACTCATAGACAAGCCAAATGAAAACTATAGAAATAAAACATACATTCATACAAATTCTTATAAATATATATATATACTTGTATTTTGTAAAAGAAAAACAAAAACATTGGCATGTCTGGTTATTGCGAGTATCTCGGTGGAACTTTTTGAACCATAACAGAAAATAAGTGTGCAGAATCTGCCCATCTCTACCTATTTGGCTTCAAAAGCATGAACAATTTGTGCTTCACAAGGAGTGCATTACCTTGGACCACGACCCAAAAGGGGCAGTTTGTAGCAGTCACAGGGATTTTCACATCTTCATATTAACACCAGTCCTGGACAGAGCTGTTTCTGCCTTGGTAGTTTTATCAATGGGAGACCACACGTGGAGTGGAACACTCACCGAAGAGGCCTCGTACTTTTGCCACTTCAATTCAAAATAACATGGAAAACAGCCTGTAAACTGGAAATGTAATGTAAATAATGATAACTTTTATTTTCCCATGGTATTTCACCACAAGGGCATCTGCTAATACAATAGGGCTACACCAGTGCAGATAAGAAAACTGTTTTATGTCACTTGGCAACCTCAGGTACTGACAAATATCAATTAATAATACTAACTGTATGCTATTCAGATTATCGGCAGACATAAAAACTGTGTTCTTCAAATTTATACCCCAGTATATCCTCTTTCTCTCTCTCTTTGTGTGTACATACAATAAATATAGAGTAAGGTAGGGCCAAACGACCAGCTCCAACCCCCCTCCACACCCCTCCCCCCCCGCACACACACACACACACCTGTAAACCAGCTTCTTAGTTCTGGTTACATGTTCAGCAACCTGGACGTCTGCTCCAGGCTTAGGGGACAATTTCTAATGAAAAAATGTTCGGTGTACCCAAAGAAAGGACCAAGTAAGATGCACATTTTAGAGCAACTCTCTGAGTGGGAAGTTAGCTTCTGGAATCCTGGCTGAGTCATACTAAGGACATTAAAATGATACATGCTGCATCCTTGCTTGACAGGCGTTTAAAAGGATAGAGCACAGACAAACAACCAGAACTTATCAATCGTGGCGCAGGCTTTGATGGGCCTAATGGCGAACCTCCTGTATCAAATTTCCTTCTCAAGGAACTCGTATATGGTGGATGAGAAAGTTCAACGAAGAAGTTTTTGATTGAGTGGATGAGGGAAGTTCAGTGGATGTAGTACCTCTCAACTCTCAGGAGGTATTTGATAAGGCAGCACATAGAAGTTCATTAGCTTTGCAGAATGGCTGGTAGACTAACTAACAATATGGAAACTGGCTGAGTGATAGGAAACAAACAGTGGCTGTGAGTGGGAGGATGTCTGCCTCAGAGGTTGTAAGTTGAGTAACTCAGACCTCAGGGAGATTGGGGGTACCTCAGAAATCAGTGCTAGGCCTGCTATTTGTTTTTTTTTATACATTGTCGAGGCTCGTATGAGAGCGAACACACAACGCACAGCAAGGGGGGGCATGAGACATGAGGGGCATGAGAGGGAAGGACAAAACAGTGGGAAAGAGACATTAGAAGATCTGTGGAAGGGATGGGGTTGAACTGGTAAGGGGGACGTGTATACATGGGGTATACAAGATGGACATTACAGGGATTTTCAGGAAGTAAAGCGGGAAATTTGAAGGAGGTGGGTTTGGGGTGGATTAACGGGGGTAGAAAAAATTGAGGTTTTGGATGGGGGAAGATAAGAGGTGGTAGTGAACTGCTGTTTTGAAGGCCTGGAGGGAAGAATGGGATTGAAGATTATTTCAGATTTCTACCAATCTATTATTGCAGTTGACATCAAATCCTTCCTTTTCTCCAACGGATGGATTTCAGATCATCAGTTCGGTTTCAGACCCAGTCATTCTATCTTCGACATGCTGCTTCAACTCTGCCAACAATGGATGGAAGCCCTCAATCTCAGTCATGAGATTAGGGCCGTCTCTCTGGACATATCTTGAGCATTTGATACAGTCGGACACCCCACCTTGATCTCCAATCTCTCTACGTATGGCATCCAAGACCATCTCCTCTTATGGATCATTGACTTTCTCTACTCCTGTACTCAACGTGCAGGTCTTAACGGGATCCGCTCATCTCCTCTCCTTGCCAAAGCTGGACTGCCACAAAGCAGTGTTCTGAGCCCAGTCCTACTTTTAATCTTCATCAATGATCTTTCTGATTTCCTGGAAATTCCAGGCTCTCTTTGATGATAATTCCACCCTCTGTCATATCATTTCTCATCAATCAGACAGGTAGACAGGCAGCAGCCACTTCCCAATCTACAGACCTTTATAGGATCAGGAGCTGATCCACCCCTTGGAATATGTCTTTCTATCCTGACAAATCCCACACACTCACCCTGTCTCTCCAAAAGGACAGTCTGGCAAACCCTCCCATCTACTTCCTAAACAAACCACTTTAAGAGGTTAATCATGAAACTTTTGGGCCTCACCATCAGCCATGATCTTTGTTGGGCAGACCATATTTCCAAGATGGCCTCCAAAGCCAGCCTAACTTGGGCATCCTTCATCATGCAAGATCCTTCCTTGGCCATTCTGAACTTTTGACAACCTACAAGGCTGGAGTGCCACAAGGAAGGCAGTGTCTTGTAACTTGATAGAGTACCGCTTTAGGCTTGTGGCCCTGCTTCACACCTTGTCCTTATTGATGCTGTGGAAAACAAGGGCTCTTCCGTGAGGAAGGCCTGGTACTTTGTTTTGGGCAAAACAATTTGGCTCTCCTGTGATGGCACTCTCATGTTTTAGGCCTGTTATTTTAACATCGCAGACAGGTTGGTGCCCTCTCTGTATTCGACAGGAAGCAGGGGTGGGGGTGGGGGGTGATCCGATCACATTCACTAAAGTCATATACCTTCATAGATTCAGAAACATATTGGCAGATGCAGTTTAACATAAGGAAATCTAAGGTCCTGGGGATGGGTAAGGACAATTAAATAGGGATTATATAATGCAAATGGCAGTGATGCACACAGGAGAAGGATATGGGGGGAAGCAGATAGCAGTGTCAGACAGCCATAGGTAAAGCTAATTGGGTTTTAAGTCGTATTCATTGGGGGACATATTATAAATCAAAAGAGGTAGCTTCAGCACTGTACAGGAATTTAGAGAGGCCCCATCCAGAATATTGTGTACAGTTTTGGTCAGCACATCTAAGGAAGGACATATCTGCCATGAAGAGGGTTCAGCACAAAGCTACGAGATTGATTCTGGGCCTAGCGAGACTCAGCTATGAGGAGCATCTGAAGGAGACAGGGCTTTATACACTAGAAAGGAGGTGGTTACAAGGTGATATGATCGAGATGTTTAAGATAATGAAGGGTGTCGACCAAATAAGTGCAGAACAATAATTTAGCAGAGTGGACAGCAATAGGACCAAGGGCGATAGCCCGAGAGTAAAGAAGAGAAGATTAAAGATGGTAGTAAGGCAGGGGTCTTTAACCCAGAGAGTATAGTTAATGCATGGAATGGTCTCCCTGGAAAGGTAGTAGCAGCATAAACAGTAGAAAGTTTTAAAATCGAGTTTGATGGGTATGTAGAAGTCGGGTGGATAGGGGGCACTTAGATATTGGAACAGTTGTGCAGGATTGATGGGACTAATGGCCTCCTCCAATGTTGAATTTCCTTACTGACTCTTCAGTAAAAATGTTAAGTAATTAATCAATCAGGCCATATTGAAGAAAGCTGCTGTGAAATTACCGATGAGGAATTCATTAATTTTCACTAACTCCTTTTGACTGATCTTTTACAAGTAGTCTGACCCATTTCAAGCTACAGTGCCATGAAACAGCAACTAGTCTGAAACAATTTAGTCTTGGTATGCTTGAGGTACTTGATATACATAGCTTTCACCACATAATTCACATTTGATGCACTTGGTAACGGATTCCAAGTGGGCAATTTTTGGACAGAGCCAATTAATCTACGTCGAATGTCTATCTTTGCTGTCCAAATAGCAGTCTACATGGTGTGAAAAACACGTAACTTACATTTCAAAAACGACCTCAATTGCCCCACCTATTTATTGATGCATTTAAGTCATCTAGGGCTAATGATGTCCAATACAATGGCGCAGGCAGTGGTGACGATTTGAGTTTGGGAGGGAAGGTTATTCTGGAATGCCTATTCATTTGTGGTTGCAGAAGCATCTGGATGATATCTGACTTAACATGAGTGCCAATTTCATCAACTTCAGGCCACACAAATTAGTCAAATTCTGTTCCCTTCAAGAATTTGAGAGTAAACTTGTCATCATAGACTTTAGGTGCAATCACTTGGACAATGAACTTCTTGGCATTTTTATACACATATTTCACCAAGACCCATTTCCAATTGCACTCTCACAAAATTTGTATGATCCCACCCTCTGTCCCCTTCAAATTATTATTGCTGTCCTGCAATGGGTTGCTTTGCACATCATCATAGACTCCTGTAACATCACAATTTGTACTGTTGTCATTTTTACTGCTCTGATCATTAAGACTGGTGTCATTTATGCTGCCCTTGTTGTCTTCAGCTTTACTTTCTCCATTGGCAGTGTCAGTACCATCATCCTCAAGGTAAACAAAATCATAACCATCTTGCACACCACTGACATCGTTATCACTGTTAGCATAGACTACATCAGCCCCTCTGAAGCAGTGTCTTGATGAAGCATATTTTGCACATTTTCCATCACATATGTACGACTCAACAACAGTGACTTTATAAATCTGTTTCATGTTTGGGATAGGCTTTATGCTCTCCCACATATCATCAAGTTGGAGAGTCATCTTCTCGATCCCTTCCTTTTCACAATTGATCACTGATGTTGGAACATTTTCTGGAGGCAACTTCTGTGAACTGTGTTGATGTTGTGGCATCAGCTTTTCCACACATTATTTCTTTCGAGACTAATCTTTTCATCATGCCAACAGTCATCAACAGGACCCTTTCTATGGCTGGTAGTGAAAACGTTCCAGACCACATTTCGATCAAGGAGAGTGAGACTGCACAGCAAGAAATGCTGTTTGAATTGGCTTGATGGACCATCATAAAAGATGACAATGTTCTTAAAGTAATGCACTTCCTGATCAAACCACTTTAGAATTATCTTGAGAAATATCCCAACCATGACATTTCCATGATTCTTTTATGTTACATAATCCATGCTTTGCACTTATAAATATAACATGCACACAACTGATTGTAATCTGTAATTATGAATCCTTAGGAAACTGATGTAAAATATTTTGCAGAATTTTGGATGTTAATGGATTTATTCAGCTTCCTATTTATTTGAGTAAACCATGTGCTTTCAAGGATTATGCCAAATACTGCCCTCCATTGGTCCACTAATTAGCCAAGACAAGACTAATTAGCCATCAAGTCATAAACTGATGAATCCCATGGAGCTCCAGAAATCACTGTTGTAATTTAGACCGTCGCCTGAAATCCGTACGGGGCAAAGAAAGTGATTTTCGTGACAACATTCTGGGGGCAACTTTGTTTCGTCAATTGCCGAAGGATTCGGGGGCGTGGATCCAAATCTGCTTGTCCCCAGGCGCGTAAGTTGCACGTTAAAGGTGTACGAGGTCTTAGAGGTGAAACGGCCCTTCTGGACCATGACCTTACAAACGCAACAGAGTAATATGGTGGAAAAATATTATATAGGGTTTTTATTGTCCGAAACTATAAATGACATTGTTGGTGCCTAATAATAGAGATGTCAACTGCAAATATATGTGTGAAACTAATGTTCAAATGTCTACTTAGCCAATGTAGTCCTTGAAGAGGCACCGGACCAACCCTAGAATCTTAGAGCCAAATGACCTTGCTCGACAGCGAATGGTTACCAGATCAGCCGCATTCACACTGAAACCGCTTTCTAAAGTCTTTTTTTACAGTATGTATTATATAATTAAGGTTGAATTGCTGGGTCGGATCCAGAAGGACTATGCAGTAGTATGATTACTAATATGAAACGTAACAGTCGGGGCCAGGAAAATTAGACAGAGAGCATAGGGCATTACACTGCTGTCCAGTCATCCTCCTCGGGTTCATCCACTTTGATTTGTGCTTCACGAGGAGCTTCAGAACGGTTCATGCAGTTTTTGCAGCCGCATAGGTCTGTGCATGACAGTCCTGACTTATTGCAGGAGCAGTGGGCGTTGTCGCATTTAGACTTAGCACATTTGCAGTGGACAACGTCCAATATGGCATCGGGGGCAGGGCTCTGGTCCATCCACTTTAAGTGCAAGTCATCGTCCTTGACAACCCATCCATGACCTTCAGGCGAAAGAGCTGTAGCGCGTCTCTCCAGTGATCTCCTGTGGATGCTAGCCTGATACGCATACCGCAGTACATGCTGATAATGAGCATCTTTCGTTGGAGGAAGCCGTCTTTGCAAAGGGAATTAACGCATGAGGTATACGCGCTTCATTCAGATCATGCAATATTACATGACCGTACAAAGCACATGCAAAGGTTTCCAGGCCCAGCACTAGACTACTGGATGGGGTAAAGTCCTTACCGAGTTTAGTAAATGTTCGGATGAATGCTGCAGAGTTTTTCATCAAATCCAGCACTCTTTTCTTGCTATGACCATGAAATGTGCTGGTGCTATCACAACCAGTATATACGTGGAGAATGATTAACGCCTTCGCCGAGTCCTCCAGAGATGACTGAAATTTTTGTAGGTCTATAATGCGGTTTTTGTTCCTGACGCCCATATTAAAGTACAAATTGCAAGGTATGTTCTCTTTTAGAGATAGAGGAATGATTGCTACGTCAGTATCTGGGCTTTGGACGATCACATTGTGGTTGTCTCGTGATGCGTGTAAAGCATGTAGCAAGAACCTCGTATCAGCCTCCTCATGGTCGCACTCTAGTTCGTCAACCACACGGACCTCGAACGGTTCCTTGAACTGCAAAAGGTGGCACGAATTTCCATAAGCGAGGTACATGCAAATGTTTGCAGGTTTGGTGTTCGTCAAGTCTGACCAGTGGGTGAACATGAATTCATCAAGGTTAGCCTTGTTTTCAGAAATGTGCAGATATTTGGGCCACTGAACAGGCAGTCGTTGATTCTTGTCAAATATCTTCACGATCTGTCCACCGCCAGATCCACGCAGTCGCCTCTCATAATTCTTGAGTCTGATTGTTGGGTACGTGTCCACCACAAGATCAACACGAGAACTTTTGAAATGATGGGCAAGTTCTAACACTCTGTTGAGGACACTGTCGGCTAAGGAACCAAAAGTATCATAAACATTCTTCATGGAATGGATAAGTCCCATGAAATCAATGATAAGTGCACCTTCAGGGAGCTTCTCTACCAAACAATCGGGTAAAGTGGACTCTAAGGCGTGGAGCAAAGCTGCCTTGTTCGTTTTCGATAAGGACGTGTCATCTGAGGACAGAGGCATAGAAACCGGAGATAATGAATAACTCGGTACCGTATGCATATCGAGACCTTTGTTCTGGGCTATAATCAACATTCGAGCCATGAACTTCCGATCATTTCTCAATGAAATTTCAGATCCCGATTTAGACTTGGTCTTCATAGTCGTTGAAAATGTTCTGAGTTTATTCGCCTTCAGCGGCGCGAAGAACTGATCAGACCGTTCCATCAATCGTCGGGCGATAAGTCTTACAGACCTTTTTCGCCAACTTCTTTCATACTTTTCATGTCGGAGCTGGCTTCTGGAGTGGCTACTATGCCAGAACTGATGTTAAAAAGTTTGGAATGGGAACTGTCAAAAGGATTATGCATTGAGCGAAGCAGTGAAATGACGTCCTGGACTGCATTTTCATCTGCTTGAAGTTGCGCCTTGCGGAGTTTCCCTGAAGAATCACCGTCGGTTCTTGTTGCCGTTGTCATACATTCACACTTGTGAACTATGGCAGCCCTCTCATGTTGACTAAGGATCCATCTCTGAGTGGCGCCACAATTCTGAGTCAGTCCGCTCAGTCTGCCGGGCATCTTTGCATCCCTATTTACGGTTTGCTCAATGGCCTGGTTGCAGGCTATCGATGTGAACTCACCACCCGTGCGTTGCATGGTCCATTTTCCCGGAATCGAGATGGCCGTACTGACAGTAGGATGCATGTACGGCAGAGCACACATCTAAAGGTAGTACGCTGTTCCATATCTCGCGCAAATCGGGTGGTCATACGCGAAGTACCAAGGTAGCATTTAGCGTAACGCCGCTAAGTACAACTCCCAGTTCGATTTCCGGGTCGCTCGAAGGAACAAAAGAAATGTCTGTACCATATCGATGTACGTTGACCACAGGTCAAAGGTTGGATGTGTGCGTCTCATTCTCGAAATGAAGTCATTATAGGTCGTAAGCAGCCCACTGAATTCTGACCCATTTGTCAGTCTTACAAATTAGGCATTCGTATGGTAAAACACGAGGATTCCTTGAGGGTGGTTGTTCTGTAGTGCACTGCCTTGATTTTCGAACTGGTATATCAACAGGATCATCTTCAGACTGCCGCAACCTTTTCTCACAGCGTTGGATTTTGGCCGCATCACAGTAGCTGTAAATGATAACTTTTTTATTACCAGTCTGATAGGAGATACTAAAGTTGATGAAACTGTGCTCAGCCAGTGTTCCTGTATTCAGCTAAAAATTTTACGATGGGTGAAATTTTATAACTATGAAATGGCTATTTTAATACGACTTATAACTGTGGTATGATGTGATATCCCCTCACTGAGTACTGGTCCACTCGCTGGAATATTTGATGACAAGGGCGTAAGGCTAAATAGTATACATGACCTGTTCATCAATCACTATAAATTCAGGTATATGAGCAGTTTATACTGATTTCAATGAGGCAAATTGATCACAGCTATCATCAGCAAGAAAAGTTTGAACCTTTATTCACTCGACAATCAGAGTAAATGCTGCTGTGCTCCCTGATGCTAATGTTTACCTACCGTTTGTAGCAGTTCCGATGATAGCCAAACTCGTCAGAGGGGTCATTCAAAATGACTGCAGCGTTTTCAACTGCAATATCGTGCTCGCTACCGGTGAGAACACTCCATCGTTTGGTGCACTCACTGAATTTCGCTTGTGGAATGTAATTCCTTCACTGTAATTCTCTTGTCTAATATAATTCTGTTACTGTATTCCCTTGTCGAATGTAATTCCGTTACTGTAATTTCCTTATTGAACGTAATTCTGTTACTGTAATTCCCTTGTGGAATGTAATTCCTTTCCTGTAATTCCCTTGTTGAATGTAATTCTGTTCCTGTATTCCTTGTCGAATGTAATTCTGTTCCTGTATTCCTTGTCGAATGCGATTACGTTACTGGATTCCCTTGTCGAATGTAATTACGTTACTGTATTCCCTTGTCGAATGTAATTACGTTTCTGCATTCCCTTGTCGAATGTAATTCCGTTTCTGCATTCCCTTGTCGAATGTAATTCCGTTACTGTGTTCTCTTGTCAAATGAAATTCCGTTACTGTATTTCCTTGTCGAATGTAATTCCGTTACTGTATTTCCTTGTCAAATGAAATTCCGTTACTGTATTCCCTTGTCGAATGTAATTCCGTTACTTAATTCCCTTGTCGAATGTAATTCCGCTACTGTATTTCCTTGTCAAATGAAATTCCGTTTCTGTATTCCCTTGTCAAATGAAATTCCGTTACTGTATTCCCTTCTCAAATGTAATTCCGTTACTGTATTCCCTTGTCGAATGTAATTCCGTTACTGTATTCCCTTGTCGAATGTAATTCCGTTACTGTATTCCCTTGTCGAATGTAATTCCGTTACTGTATTCCCTTGTCGAATGTAATTCCGTTACTGTATTCCCTTGTCAAATGAAATTCCGTTACTGTATTCCCTTGTCGAATGTAATTCCATTACTGTATTTCCTTGTCAATTGAAATTCCGTTACTGTATTTCCTTGTCGAATGTAATGCAGTTACTGTATTTCCTTGTTGAATGAAATTCCGTGACTGTATTCCCTTGTCGAGTGTAATTCCGTTACTGTATTCCCTTGTCGAATGTAATTCCGTTACTGTATTCCCTTGTCGAATGTAATTCCGTTACTGTATTCCCTTGTCGAATGTAATTCCGTAACTGTATTCCCTTGTCGAATGTAATACCGTTACTGTATTCCCTTGTCGAATGTAATTCCGTCACTGTATTCCCTTGTCGAATGTAATTCCGTTACTGTATTTCCTTGTCGAATGTAATTCCATTACTGTATTTCCTTGTCAATTGAAATTCCGTTACTGTATTTCCTTGTCGAATGTAATGCAGTTACTGTATTTCCTTGTTGAATGAAATTCCGTGACTGTATTCCCTTGTCGAGTGTAATTCCGTTACTGTATTCCCTTGTCGAATGTAATTCCGTTACTGTATTCCCTTGTCGAATGTAATTCCGTTACTGTATTCCCTTGTCGAATGTAATTCCGTAACTGTATTCCCTTGTCGAATGTAATACCGTTACTGTATTCCCTTGTCGAATGTAATTCCGTCACTGTATTCCCTTGTCGAATGTAATTCCGTCACTGTATTCCCTTGTCGAATGTAATTCCGTTACTGTATTTCCTTGTCGAATGTAATTCCGTTACTGTATTTCCTTGTCAAATGAAATTCTGTTACTCTATTCCCTTGTCGAATGTAATTCCGTTACTGTATTCCCTTGTCGAATGTAATTCCGTTACTCTATTTCCTTGTCAAATGAAATTCCGTTACTGTATTCCCTTGTCGAATGTAATTCTGTTACTGTATTCCCTTGTCGAATGTAATTCCGTTACTGTATTCCCTTGTCGAATGTAATTCCATTACTGTATTCCCTTGTCGAATGTAATTCCGTTACTGTATTTCCTTGTCAAATGAAATTCCGTTACTGTATTCCCTTGTCGAATGTAATTCCGTTACTGTATTTCCTTGTCAAATGTAATTCCATTACTGTGTTCTCTTGTCAAATGTAATTCTGTTACTCTATTCCCTTGTCGAATGCAATTCCGTTACTGTTTTCTCTTGTCAAATGTAATTCTGTTACTCTATTCCCTTGTCGAATGTAAATACGTTACTGTATTTCCTTGTCGAATGTAATTACGTTACTGTAATTCCCTTGTCAAATGTAATTCTGTTACTCTATTCCCTTGTCGAATGTAAATACGTTACTGTATTTCCTTGTTGAATGTAATTACGTTACTGTAATTCCCTTGTCAAATGTAATTCTGTTACCATACTCTTTTTCACATATGTGCAAGGATTTTTCAGAACTTTCTGTTTGAAGACATCGTTAATGACATGAAATCAGCGAATTTACAATTACAAATTATTCTAATGAGACGTAGGCTCAGGGGAAGAAATTCTCTAATATTCTGGTAACAGAATTACCAGTGAAAAAGGGTAGATTTTGTAATTGTCTCCTGTATTTAATAGAAAGCATTGATGACAGAACTTTGCATATTTTGTCACCAGGGTATACGGGTATGATGAATCAGTAAATTATAAGGAAATAGCCACACTTGTTAGTGAGATACACATTTACTCCAAAAACTATGTTTTTAAAAGTTCTTTCTATCAGACAGAAAAATGCCTTCCTTCAAACTGCCTAGACAAGAAAACCAGCAGAGACATTTGCAAATGGTTTCATATCCTACATAATATTATCTGACTTAGAAATGGAATTTTATGAAGACATGACAAAATTCAAATTTTGCAAAAATTGACATCTCTCATCTGGAATTGACCACATAGTTTGCTTTTTTTCCCAGAGTTCATAGTGGAATCTTTTTCGTATTATTTTGAAACGTGTGGTTTTGTTGTCTACCTTTCTTAACTTCATCTTTGTTTGTTTAATCATTTAAATTATTTGCCATTTAAATGCTGTCATTTATATTTTGCGTTTGTTTTCAGCACCTATTAATTATTGGTACTTCTATTTTATATTTGCTTTTTAGTTTTTGGATTCTCTTCTTTACCTTTAGGCTTTAGTTAACTCTTCTGAAATGGTATATTTGTCTCATTTCCTTTCTCAGTTGTTCTCTCTGTGTCTTGTCTCTGCTTCCATGGTGGTGTTGTGTGTGTGTGTGTGTTCACATATACAGTACAATCCAATACTGTGTTATATTCTTATTGATGTGGAAGTTTCAATATATATATATATATATATATATATTTTTTTTTTTAATTTAATGGAGGCAGCAAGATTTATGAACAAATAAATCTCTAAAAATGGATGGATTATTACATTTTCAGGAACTCACCAATTTGTGTCCACACTGGTAAACAGTAAGTCCAATGTACATGTTACAACAGCAACAAAGTGTATTTCAGGTTGTAGCTGTTGTTGCCTTTTCAAATTATTTACTGTACATTCTCTTTGCAAAAATGTGCAAACTACAAGTGAGTAATAATGTCATATCTGTACTTTTGCAATCCATGACATGATTTAAAACAAAGCTAAAATGCAATAATCATACCATACTGGTACGTAGACAGAGGAATACGAGACTTTGTCAAAGCTAGTGGTTAGTTAGTGTGTAAGGTCAGTGTTCATGCTCAATCGTCTGGCAAGGCTAGTGCTCAAGAGAGGTGACTCATTTGCTATAAAAGGGGTTCACACCAAAATGACAGCTTTTCTTTGCTTCCGATGCAGGTAGCACACCTTTGCTTCCCATTATGGTCAGCAGACCTTTGTCAACCTGCAGTTGATAAACCCTGTCGTTCAAATTGTCAGTCAACACAGAATGACACTCACCTTTACAATGTCTAGTATTTCTCTATTCCATGTGTAGAAGTACCTTAACTCTCAATATTTTAATATAATGAAGCGGTGTCTGTATGCACACCCAAAAATGTTGAATTACCTCAGAATTGTAACATAGAACAAAAGCAAAACTTATTGAATGACCTCAGAAAATCAGTCTCTCTGCTAAAAATTTGTATGGGTATCAGTGATAGTTAAGGTGGAGGTTTAGGGGTTATGATTTGAACTGAATCCTCTGAGCTACTGCTTGAAGGGCACTGCAAGGCCACCATGGCAACATGCCCATGGAGGTTTTTGAGGTGTTCTTCCTTGAGTTCAAGGTATGAGCGAGAAAAAGTGTGAAATATGGAAGTCACTGGAAAGGCCATGAGTAGTATTCCACTGAGGATGCTACTGAAGGCCACCATCTGTCCAGCTATACTTTGAGGAATCATGTCTCCATAACCCACAGTTGTCATGGAGATAATTGCCCACCAATAGCATGCTGGAATGCTTTGAAAGTCTAAGCCTTGATTTGGATAGGATGTCAGTTCATTCTCAGCAAGGTAAATAAGGGGCGCAAACAGTGCCATACCAACAAAAAGGAAGAGCAGAAGTAGGCCAAGTTCATGACGGCAGCGCCGCATGGTGAGCCCAAGTGTTTGTAGGCCCAGTGAGTGACGTGCCAGTCGCATCACGTAGAGGATCCGGAGAGCCCTCAGGACACGCAGCACCAAACCCACCTTCTCCAGGTATGAACTTCTCCCACTGCCGGACTTTTGATTCTCATCTTTAGTTGATACCAAGTCCACTAGGAGAGAGATGTAGTAGGGAAAAATAGCAGCCACATCAATGAGGTTGAGTGGTGTGCGGAGGAAATGGCACTTGCTTCGTGCCTGAATGAAACGCAGCAGGAACTCAAAGGAGAACCATGCCACACAAATGGTCTCCACAACGAAAATGTTGAAGCATAGCTGTGAGCACTCACCCTGTTGGATAGCACACACAAGAAGGGATACCTGTTCATTCATATGTACATGGCATTTGTAATAACTTAGTACATTGGACTCAAATTACGATGAACTCCAATCATGAACTGACATGTAAACTGAAAAGCAAATTATTAAATGTGGGTTTAGCACATCTGTATATCTGTAAGTTGTGAGTTGAAATTACAAAATGTTACTTAAAATATGACCTAATAATTAAACATTTGATCGCCTTGGTTGGAGATGGTTAAACATATTTCGGTTGTTTAAGATTAACCCTATATGTTCAAAGCTATTAATCTACACTCTCATTCAAGGGTGATTTGCACTGATTCACGTCCATCCTTCAACTTTTTGCCACAATTGAACACAACTTTGTGGGAGACTGATACCATCAAATTGCAAAGTTAGTCTCTTGGAAGTTTGAGATGGTTTTGACAATTTAGTTTAGTCGGAAACTGTTACACAACACGGTATCTAGCACATAACACTGTTGCTGATTGTCTTTGAAAAACTCAGGATGCTTTGTGCAGCTGTAATGTCACTTCACACAAAAGCTGTCAGATTTGCCACGATACGTGATCCAAACATTTGCAGAGATTAGTCATTCTTTTCTGATTATCTTAAACAAAACATGGAGGTCACCCTTGAAACTTTTTCTCTGATAAAGGGTTAATGCCAAAACATGATAAATTGCTTCTCGAGGCGGTTCGCATATCTCAATCAATATCATGTTGATTTCAACCATTGTTCAACCTTGAACTGCCCTTGGAGATGAAAAATTGATGTACAATTGTATGCAAAATGTATCATGTATGCAACATTTTGTGGAGATTGGCCTAACCGTTTTCGATATAGCTAACAACACCTGCTTCCTGCGAGAATGGACTGGAAGGGAGGGGGAGGACCAAACAGGGGGGAAAAATATATTTTATGCTGTGGCGAGTGTACATCTCCCCTCTCTCCAGCAGGGGTCAGTACACCATTGCACTGTGCCACATGTACAGGCAAAATCGTGTCTCCCCACACTCGAAGGGGTGGAGGAATTGGTCGGGGGGGAGGGGTTATATTATGCCAGTGACCTGAAACTGGGTACCCCAGCATGCCTGCAAAATTTGGTGGGGATTGGCCAAGTTGTTTTTGATTCTATAAGTCATCAGACATACACACAAATACGATATGTACAGAGAATTACCTTATTCCCCTCGACAGAGGAGAGGGTATTGGATTTGAGAATTTTTTTTCACAAATAAGCACTTATAACAAATATATATTGAACCATGAAAATGGTATGAAAGTGTTTTTTTTTGTATACATTGTCGAGGCTTGTATGAGAGATAACACGCAACGCACAAGGGGTGCGGTAGACAAGAGGGGCAGGAGCGGGAAGACCAAAAGAGTGGGGAACAGCGACATTAGGAGATCTGTGGAAGGGAGAGGGATTTGGGGGGGGGACACGGGGTATACAAGATGGACACGAAAGGGACTTTCAGGAAGAAAAGCATGGAATTTGAAAGAGTTGGGTTTGGGTGGATGAATGGGGGTAGAAAATATCGTAGTTTTGGATGGGGGAAGATAAGAGGTGGTGATGAACAGCTGTTTTGAAGGCCTGGGGGGAAGAATGGGATTGAACAGAGTGAGGGAGTCTATTCCAAAGGTGGGAAAAAAAGAGGAACGAAAGAGTGAAGGTGAGCAGCGATTCGTGATTTTGGTATTTTTACCAGAAGGGGGTTGCTGGCGAACCTTAAGCGCCCTGTGGAAATGTGGTTGGGAAGAATTAGACGACAGTGTCATCCACCGGATGAGGAATATGCCTTCCACAGCTTCAGCGAGACTGTGTACCCAACCTCTTCCCCATGGGTGTAGTTTTGTGATTGCCATTGGCTAAAGGGTAGCCTGCCAACTTTTGATGGTTGTCGTTGGCTAACACTAGCTCATCCGCCTTACATCAAGGGTTCCACTACCCCTCTCGGCTTCCTGAGTTGCCACAAACCAGTCCACTTCAGATTGGCATTTTTTAGGAGACACCATCTCTTTACTGGATGGCCATTGGCTCCTGAAGGGAGCTCATCCGCTCTTTGTCAGGTGTTGTTTTTGGTCCTGGCAGCGTGTCACAGTCACCCTCCCCATTAGCAAAGCCAGTGAGGGGTGTTGGTTTCGTCTCCGACAACCCGACCATTCGACAGGTAGCACTGGATTACATTACCTATAACAGTCCCAAAAGACTGACCTGATAGGGTCCATTTTGTTTGTTTGTCTGTCTGTCCGCACTGAATGTGAGTATGTGTATTAATTACATGAGACCCTTTAGAACCTTAAGATCCTTTAAAACCCTTAAGACCCTGAAGATCCATGAGACCCTTTACAACCATAAAGACCCCTAAGACTCTTTAGACCCCTAATACACTTAAAACCCCCTAAGACCCTCTGGAACCTTCTCACCCTAATACCCCTTAAAATTACTAAAACCCTCTAGATCCCGAAGGCCTTCAGGCCTTCACACCTTTCATAGCTTTTAATACCCTGTTGACCTTTCGACCCTTTTTAGAAGTTTTAAGACTTTATAGACCCATTCAAACAATTGACCCTTTAGACCTTAAATTGCACCCTTTAGATCCCCTTCCGCCTTTTAACACCCTTTCGATATTTTAGACCATTTGGACCTTTTAGACCCATTTACACCTTTAGACCTTCAGACCATTTCACCTTTGCAACTTCTCATACCTTTCAGATAGAGATCCTTCTATTTATTTACCACACAAATTACACCACAAAAAACAAGTCCTGGCGAGGGTCAGCAATCTCTGATTGATCTTTCTTGTTTAATATACTGCAGCAGGATACCATGGGTAAACAAATACCAGGTTAAAGTCCCAATGTGCTTCTATGTCCCATTCAACCTTACCCCCCACCATCCTTTTACATCATTGAATGTTTCCATTGTCCAAAAGGATGGGGCAAAGGTAGCATATTTGTCTGTGAGCTGTCTGGTTTGGGTTTGATTCACGTCCCAACAGATTGGTGCTTCGTGAGAAGACCATTGCATAAATTTGCGTGCTGTCCCTTGGATGGACACCAAGCTGGTGACACATTGGCAAGCGTTAGTTGGTAGTCTTTAAAGATCCCGCTGTATATTTAAATGAAGTGTACAGAGTGTAAATGATTTAACAATGGCACCCTGAAAATAATTATCCAAATTCTTGCACTGACTTTAATCGCCAACTCCGACTTGGGAAGTGTGGTGAATGGAGTAAAAACTCCACAACATGAATCAAGGAGGGCTATCATCCTACAGTTGATTGAAACAGGCTGGTTTGATGATGCTGTCTCTTCCTGAAGTAAATTACACAAAAGTAGCATGTTAAACATTACAAACCACCAGCGATACTATACTTCTGGGAAAGTAAGATAAAAACTATCATGAGGTTTCTTAAGAGGCTGGTTACTGAAATCTGAATAAGCACAAAGTTAATGTATTAAGGAGAGCGGGACATAAGGAAGGGGAGGGGAGGTGGAAAGAAGAGGAGAGGGAGTGAGTGGGGTGGGGGGAGGAAGAGAAGAGGGAGGGAGTGAGTGAGGTGGAGGGAGGAATGAGAGCCTCGAGGGTGAGGGTGAGGATTCAAGTGTGGAGGGAGAGCCGAAGGGTGGGCAGAGGTAGAGGTGGGGAACGAGTGGGAAGAGAGTGGTGTGTGTGTGTGTGTGTGTGTGTGTGTGCGCGCACGCACACACACACACACACACATTATGATAACAGGCTAGGGTAATGGGTCCAGCAGGTCATCCCGGGCAGCACTGCTGATTGATGACCTGAGCGTCCCAAACTGATCAAGATGGTACTGGCTCTGCCAGGTGGGCAGTGGTTCAGAAGCAAGGTTTGTCCGTCTCAGTCTCTTGTTTGCCTCGCTGTTGGTGTTTCCCTTCCTCTCTTTCTTCTTTGCCTTTCATTCTGTTGCATCCTGATCCATTCTGTGTTCTCGCTCTTCCACAGCCTTGACTTTATATACAAAAAGAATAAAAATGCGATTCCTGAACTCACACAATATTTCCCTTTGTAAAATCGAAGAGTTGTGTGTGACAGTTGAGGCTACAAATTCATTGACAGCCTCAACCTGTGGCATTTCCATGAATGACTACACCAATGCACTCACGTTTTAGAAACCCTGCATGCATGCTAAATCCATGCAGCAGCTTGAAACAACATCTATTTAAATGTCAGGATGGAGGAAATGCATTACTTTTCACTCCTTTGTCACCATCTCAAATGACATCCTTTAAAGTCCTACAAGTGGCTGACAATATTTGATATCTTAGCCCAGATTGTTTTAAAGTTAAATAGGTATCTATAAGCAGTGGAGATAGGAGGTACTTCGACTTAAATATTGACAGGATTGCTCAGGTTTGATGAGTCTAATTTCCTCTCTTGTTCAGATCACCATTCAGATGTGATATCAAATCTACTCCATCCATCCATCCATTGGGAACATACTCTGTGCAGAGCGTTGGTGCTGCCTAAGCAGTTTCCTCGGCTATTGGGCACAACTCTGGACAGGTCGCCACTCAGACACAGGATACTCGAATGGCTCAATCATCCCAGCAAGCTGGTACTCATTTTGCTGAACTCAGAAGAATGACAGGCTGAGTCAACCCCACATGGTATTAATTCAACAGAAAAGTGGGATTTGAACTCAGAACCCTAGGATCCCAAGCCCACCACCGTAACCATTAAGCCAACACCAGGAATAAATCTACTCCACTACTGCAACTACTACTTCATTTAAATGGCCCCAATTCCACGTTGTTGTTTGGTCGGCCAGTGGACATATTTGGCTAAAGACTTTCACAAACAAGATGATCAACCGGAATGTTCGACTGAAGGTGATTGTGGCAGAAATTTGGATTTTTTTGGATAAAATGGATGAGGTGTGTGTGCGTGTGTGTGATGCTTTATGGGTCTATTGATTATGTATGGCTATCAATTAATTACATACTATTGGAATGTACTTTTTGACCCTTTAGACTGCTGAGGCTCCTTCGACCTTTGAAGACCCTTTAAGACCCCCCCAAGACCCTTAAGACCACCAAGACCACAAAAGACCTCTAATTATTATTATTATTATTCGGGTTTCAAGGCTTCCAGGCTGAGAAACCTATTGTTTTTGTTCAGACGAGCAAAAACGCTTAAGGCCGTAAAGACCAATGAAAATTTGGTCCAGTGGGCCAACGGGCCCCTATTTAATTAAAAAGGCTTCACAATTAACTGAGGAATTACATAAACCAACTAGAAAGGCACTCCGAAGAGCGCATACCTCCGCTACACAATGCCTAATCCATGAGCACATACCGGCCCAATACATTTTTGAAATATAATGCGACATAATCGTTTTTGGCCGAACCTCTCAATGGTGAAGAATCACTTGAAAATTAAATAATCCTCGTAACTACATCCAGATTGGGATCTTCACAAAAATCGAATCAATTCGTCCTTGTCACACTCCCAACATGTTCACCAAGTTTCGTCCAAATCAGTCCACAACTTTTGAGATATCGTGCTATATATTGGTTTAGCCCTATCTCTCAATGGTGAAGAATCACTGAAAAAACATTTCAGATCTGGATCCGGATTCGGATCTTCACCAATGTTAAATCAATCCTTCCTTGCCACACACACAACATCATGTCCACCAAGTTTCATCCGAATCCGTCCACAACTTTTTGAGATATCTTGCACCCAAACAAACAAACAAACAGACAGAAAGGTAATAATTCGGTGGTCGAGGTAATAATTACAAAGTTCAATTGAAGCAGTTGATTACATATGATCTGCTGACTTAATAGAACATGATGATAAGGGATACAAGTATGCTTTAACTTGTCAAGATGTGTGTCGGTTGTTCCTTTGAAAAATAAAAGAAGTACTCCAGTCTTGTGTTAGCCTTCAAACAGATATTCAATAAAAGCAAAAGGAAGCCAAAGAAGTCATGGACTGATGAAAGAACAGAGTATTCAGAAATTATGGACTGATGAGGCAACAGATTTTAAGAATAACAGGACATTTCAAAATTTCCTAAAAGATAACATTACATTATACAGCACTTTTAATGAAGGAAAATCCGTCATCATCGAGCATTTTAAACAAACTTTGAACGAAAGTGGTGGTTGTGTGTGCGAAAGTGTTTTTAGGGAACATACCAAAACTATGTAATATTTGTATATATATACAAATAATTTTTTGAATTGATTCATCAGAAAAGGGTTTACATTATTCAAAGATATTACAGATAAATATAACAACACAGACCATTCCTTGATTAAATAAACCACAACCCCCTCCAAACCCCATCTACTTTCTTAACAATCCTCTTGAGAAAGTTCAGTCACTCAAACTCCTGGGTCTCACTATCAGCCATGACCTTTCTTGGGCAATAGTTTGGTGGCTTATCAGCATATTTTGAGTCAATCGTTACAAAGTGGATACAAGCACCAAACTTGGTATGAATGTTTGATATATCAAACCATTCAAAATTAGGTGAGGAGCCCAGATGAAATATTCACAGGTATTGCGTAATACATCACAATTTACCATCTATCAAAATCTACCCCAAGTTTAACAGTCAAACCATTTCTTGTGAAAAGCTGCGAAGTTTTTCTTCATTCAATATGTCAGAATATGTACCTGATCTACATATACATATTGTTATAAATTTCCCACCCGTCGGCATGTGAACGACCGTGTTTAACCAATAGCGGTCGCTTTGCCCATGGAACGGACAATCCAGTCGCGGCTTTACGGATCAACGCCGAAAACCAGCCACGGGTGGGTTTTTAACCACACCACAACCTTGTCCGCACTCTACCCATGCAACAGGGTCCGATCGCCAAATCTTCGATTTACCTAATTATTCGTGCGGGTAGGTTACTGAGAGATTGTACCTCAATGGGACCGCTTGGAAACGAGCGGCTTAGCAGCTCGCTTCCTTTTGGGATAACGGAGCGGGTTATTATCGCGCAGTCCCGTTGGACCCGATCACTTTACCGGCGATTTAAAAACCAACTATATACCGAGTGCAAGATGGGGCAGTTCAATGAGGGAATGGACGCAACGAACAGGTTTACATTCACACAAGGACATTTATTATAATAAAGCACGTACGCAATTAAACAAGGCAAAACAAGTATGCAATTATACAAGCAACAAAAGCATGACAAAAGAACTACGACCGTCTATACGAAATGCAATACAAACATTTACAGCACACAAAGCACTTAACAATTTCCTACTTATTAGACGGGCCCACGGACACACGTACGTACACACACACCCAAGAAATGGTGGCAGAGGCCTTTAATAACGGGCTCCAGCTCGGAGGTCAGGTGAGCTGAAACCCAGAACCTATCTTGAACTTCTCCACCTTGTGTGGTCTTCAAGTTGTTCGGACCCGGGCTCCAGCGAGAGCGAACTGGATTCAATCGCCGTGAGCTGCGATCCTTCCCGAGCTCCCGCGAATCCTCCCGCACGTCTCAATACGTGCTGGTGAGACGAGGCTCCGATCCTTCCCATCGATGCGCCAATCCGTCCCGTCGATGCGCCACTTCCCCCAAGAAACCACCTTCAAGAAAAGGTCGACGAGTCGCACCAAGCCGGGAACCAAAATGGAGAACAAAGAGCTCCATGAACCAAGAAGAAGAAGAAGAAGAAGCCACCACTCGCAGCTCGAGCCGAGCGACCAGCTCAACTCTCCTCCAAGGAAAGCAGCTCGAAGCAAAAAGCTCTCCCGAGCCAAGCAGAAGCCGAAGCTCACTGAACCACCAAAGCAAAAAGCCTCCAAAAAGCCTCCTCCCGAGCCAGGCCTCAGCCGAAGCTCACTGAGCCAGCCAAAGCAAAAAGCTTCCGAAGGCCTCAACCCTAACGCAGGCCAAGCAGGACCCGACGGTCTGCTGAACGACTACTCTCTGCCGAAGCAAAAAGCTTACTACTCCAACTCCCCCACACGAACAAAGAGACGATCTCCTCTTATCCTTCTCCTGCCCCCTCCCCACGCCCGGCGTGACTCATGCCCCCGTGATCCATCCCCCCCCCCCCCCCGCTCAGCCATGGGTGGGAGGGAGTTGTTGACATCATGAGTCACGGGACGGCTGGATTCTTCTTCCTCTTCACAGAAGAGGGAGAGGGATGTCTCCATTGTTCGTTCCCTAACTATTAAATCGATCCGCAGCGCATCTAATTGATTTCTGAACATTTAAACAATGAAAGGTGAGCTATCTAGGGAACAAGCACTTATCGACATAGCTGACTAAAGGAACCTGAGTGTTGTGTGCAATCGAATTCCTAAATTCATAACAAATATATATATATATATATATATGGGGCTTGGTACAAGAAGGGCCTATGTGCATTTTTTCCATTTTGGGGTTTATTCTCTAAAAGTACTTAGTTCTAGTTATATTATATTTTCTGGTGCTAGAATGACTAAGGTGTATTGTGCAGCAGTAAACTATTCATGAGGCCAATCTGTGTTTTATTCTGCCATAAATTATATATATAAATATATATATATATATATATATATATATATATATATATATATATATATATATATATATATATATATATATACATATATATATATATATATATATACATATATATATATATATACATATATACATATATATATATATATATATATATATATATATATATATATATATATATATATATATATATATATATATATATAAATATATATACATATATATATATATACATATATATATATACATATATATATATATATATATATATATATATATATATATATATATATACATATATATATATATATATATATATATATATATATATATATATATATATATATATATATATATATATATATATATATATATATATATATATATATATATATATATATATATACATATATATACATATATATATATATATATATATATATATATATATATATATATATATATATATATATATATATATATATATATATATATATATATATATATACATATATATATATATATATATATATATATATATATATATATATATATATATATATATATATATATATATATATATATATATATACATACATATATATATACATACATGCATATATATATATATATATATATATACATATATATATATATATATATATATATATATATATATATATATATAATTTATGGCAGAATAAAACATATATATATATATATATATATATATATATATATATGTTTATATTTTATATATATATATATATATATAATAAAAAAATATATATATATGTATAAATATATATAAATATATATATATATATATATATATATATATATATATATATATATATATATATATATATATATATATATACATATATATCTCAAACTAAGTACTTTTAGGGAATAAACCCCAAAATGGAAAAAATGCACATAGGCCCTTCTTGTACCAAGCCCCAGATATAAAAGCCTGAGAGCTGAGAGCAGAGAAGTGGTTAGGCACAAAATATACTAACACAATATCAGTGTGAGATAGTCACAGAATTCACATACCAAAACTGTGGAAATCAATTTGTTGATTTCTGACAATTGCATTTGCACAAAGGAGAGCAGTCAAGGTTAGCCTGTCCACATTTACAGCGAGTACAGTCTGTTTTACAAGAACATCGCATTAATTCCCAACAGGCAACTGACACTTCAGGAACTGTTAGCGATCGAGGAGCCCAAGCTTGTGATTCTTTAATCCATCCAAAGTCACTTGGAGAAGGTAGTGGTTGGTTTGTGAGGGTGCTTGTTGTCCAGATGCCAGTTTGGTAAATGGCACGTTTTACGTGTTGTCGTAGTGCATTCTGAGTTGGTGGTCATCTTTCCATTGAAATTTTTCTCTTACAGAAATGGTCTTTTCTTATTTCGTTGATACTACTGGACGAGATTTATCCATACCAAGGTTGTCAGATAGGTTGTTTATATCGAACTCTCTGTAGTTCTTGCCCATTCCAAACTTTACCCGTATTTTGGCTGAAGGTTGAGCAGCTAGGAAATGGTGCAGTGTGCCAAGAAGAATGACTACAACATCTGTGTCCACCGTACGAACCGCCACTGTTACACAGCCATGATTCAGTGCATGCAGTAGATGAACCATCATCCTGGTATCGACTTCTTCTTGATTACAATCTCCCATCACATCTTCTGTTGTGATGGACACAACTGAGGATCCACTGGTGATGTACATGACTTTACCAGGAGGGCAAGCAACTTGAGAGACTTTACCAGTCAAGAACCAAAAGAGCTCCTCCTTGTTGTTCTCATCTCGCAGAAAATCTTTCCAGTTCCCGGGTAACTTCACATGTCCAGACACCTTTCGACGCAGTCCCTTTCCCCGCTTCTCTCATGTGGAATTCTTTAGACTATCAGGAATGTAGCTGTCCCAAACAAGGTCAAGCCGTCTACACGCTTGGAGATGTCTTTCAATGTGTGGAATGAAGATTTTGTCTGAAAATTCATCGAATGTTACCATTCCGCTGGTTGACAGACTGTGGACAATAGCAGCACTGTCCAAGACCTTGCAGTCATAGATCTGGGGCCTGTCAGCTGTGTCTGTAATCTCCAAACACTTTAGTAGATCTGATTTGTTACTAGGTAAGTGAAGCTTTCCAAAGTCTGACAAAGATGGTGGGTATGATTGTACTTCATGGGAGAAGAATTCATCTAAGTCACGACTGCGACTTTGCGTCGATATATATATATATATATATATATATATATATATATATATATATATATATATATATATATATATATATATATATATATATATATATATATATATATATATATATATATATATATATATATAATTGGTCAAACAGCTCAACATTGTTTTGAAGAACCTTAATCTTCTTTCCTTGTGTCGTTGCAACCTTGTGTTGTGGTCTCTTGAAAAGAGGAAGGCTGTTCTTCTTTATCGGGTTCATGGCGTTGGAACTTCTGTGTACTATGACGTCCTGGACATACTGCTCATACTGTCTCTTTCCTGTTTCCTCTAGTCTCTTCAGGCCATCGACTACTGATTTTTCTGCACAGTTCCTACTGTCAAGTGTCACCAACTCCTCAAAATCATCTAGGAAGGGATTCCCCATTTTCTGTATTGTTTCTGTGAGCGCTGTAACTTGTTTCTTAAACGTTCTCTGTGTGGCAGGTCCCTGTTCGTGATTAAGGAAATTCTTTGGGTCTTCCTCATCATCGTCCCTCAGATATTCATCTTCAAATAGCCTCTGAAGTCTTGACAATTCAGGTCCTGACAACATCCATCTTTGGAAACCACTTGGATTTTCTGTTAGTCCTATGCAACCACCTGAGCTCTTAACATATCGATTTTCCTGCTCATGCGCCTCATCGAAGGGTATTGAGGAGAACTTGTTGGATGTCTTGGAAATGACCCAGTTTCCTTCCTTTTCAAATTCGTCTCAAATGGTAGTTGGCAGTGACTTCATGTCTTTGATATGTATTGGCAGCAATCTGGCATAATTGGTGTGATCTCGAGCAAAGAACAATGGTGCTAACTGTTACAAGACTTCAACATATAACGGAAAGTTATTTTCTCTGTGAGCACAGACAAATACGAGAATGAGGGTTTCGTACAGAATTATAAGATCCCAAAACATGAAAGTTGGGCTCCTCTCAACTATGTCTTTTAACCAGGCAGTGAAGGTGTCATTGTCACGAGATCGTCTGGATAGGGAGAAAGCCTCTTGCTGTAGGATATCAAGAGTAGCGAGTGTGACTTGGTGGGCGTGTCGTGTTTGAGTAAGGTGGGCAGCTTTCAGCATTGAGTCTGCTATACCAGCTGATGCTATTTCGGATTCAGCAAGACATGATGTCTATCCAGAGCCTTCTAATAGATCACCCATGGTTTTCCACAACACCATCTCTGTATGTAATCCGCCAAGCACAACAACATATGTCTTCTCTCCATGGGTTAACGGCCATTTCCACTGAACAAACTTTGCCAAAGCATACAGCGGCTGATCGAATGTTGTAACTGGTATTTGTCCTGGATTCAAATAGTCGGTTGCCTTCCTCTGTATATCCATACCATGTTTTATCATTGCTGGAGTTGACGACTTTTCATAGAAGAGAGGTAACAGTGCAGATAAGGCAGGTAAGCAATCATCACTCTGCTTCTGGAAAGCATGGTAGGCAGCCCATGCAACACCATCACTTCTTTCAACACAATTGTCCTTGATAACATTCAATACATGGTTCATCCAGTAAGCTTCCTGGACCAATTCATCATTCAAACGACTTGGATAAGGTGTAACATCACTTGGGGGCACCAGGACATTGGATGTCGACATTGATACGGCTGGTACTATAGCATAGTCGTCTGGAAGATAATGCTTCTTTGACACATCAACAAAGCCAGGGGATGACCT
Organism: Eptatretus burgeri; assembly: GCF_056783735.1. NCBI lineage: Eukaryota > Metazoa > Chordata > Myxini > Myxiniformes > Myxinidae > Eptatretus > Eptatretus burgeri. Next base: position 11,838,558 of record NC_140971.1, on the reverse strand, counting down.
TGTAATACCCAAGTTCTCATTGGAAGGGAACTGGAACAGACTGATTCCTGTACCGTGAAAATAACTTGATGCTGTAGTGGACGAGAGATTATGATCTATATTGTCGAGAGCTCCAACAGTAAACAATCCCTTCCAAAGACAAGATGGAGCAACTACACCTTCCGCTTTATACTGTTGGCTCACTGAAGAAGCTATACAGTCTTCCAGTCCATAACTCTATCATATGATATACTGATACCAAACTGATACAGTTGTTGTATCAGTTTCATACATCTTGTAAGAGTATGGATATTTAGACCAATGTAAATTGGAAGTGGAGGTTCTCGTTTGAGGCTATGTCTTGTCATAACATCTGACTGTGTTGACCTTTTCTTAGTGTTGTACACAATAACTTGTCTTACGGTGAGACAGGCTTGTGAGTCTTGCTTATCTTGATTCTTCAGGTTAGTACTATTGAACACCTGAGAAATGAATGATTTCAGACTCGAAAGTATCGAGTTTTCTTGACACTTGGGATGGAAACTTCCTTCAAAGTGGAATGGCTGTTGGTTGAAAATGCCATCTCGGATTATTTTTGCTGCCTTTGCCAGCACAAAAGCATCATCTGAGAAATCTGTCTTCTTCAGGGCTTCTCGTAGCATATTCGCCATTCCATTTTTGAAGATAAGTATGGTGTTTCTTCCATCTTGTTGCTCTTGAGCTTCAGTGAAATGTTTCAGCAGCTGATCTTTTAGTCTGGTTTTATTCACAGTCTTAACAATGCTGAAGTTCTTCAATCTTTCTAGGTACAAAGTATGAAGTTCGGATAGCTTGAAGAGAAGGGTTCCATGGTTAACTGATTTTTCTATGTAACTAGTCACTTCCACAAATACACAACTCTCGTTGACCTCATTAAAATCCTCTGGCTCTCTATTCTGTTTTCGTAGTTGAGACCGATATCTATTTCTCAAATTGACGAGGCAGTTGAGGTGATATTTTGCTTCAATGGCTATGAGATCACCACCGGTTATTCTTGAGACAAGTACACTATCTTTAAGTTCTGTCGCCATTCGTTTGATATTGTTGTTTGCTTCAAAAGTTAATACCTGATGTAAGTCACCAGCTTCACAACCTTTCTCACAGAAGAGACAGACTAATTGAACATCAACTGCTTGCCGCTTTCTCAGACGTTGTTCATCAGGTTCTGGGTTAGCCTCCCTCTTCTTTCTCACTTTGGATAATTTTGTATTATTGTATTTAAGGTTGCAGGATTTGTGCCAAGAAGCAGAATGAGTAGCGAAACCATCAGGAGTTTCTTCCTGTCCAAAGAAAAGTTCTGCTGGTAGCATGCCAATCTCTCTGAACTGCTTGACATTGTCGATAAATGTCTGATAAGGTCTCACTGCCGTGTCACTGCTTGCACCAGGGTTTTGTAATGGGCACCAAAGAGGTTCTTCGGTAATCTTCTGGAAAATAATGCAGCGGTTCCAGTTTATTTCAATTTCCTGATAGCCTGCAAAAAAAAAATAAAAAAAATAGAAAAGTTTCACTTTCAATTTCTCACAACCATGTGGAACCCCTGTTCTATAATTTACTTCTCATAGTTATTCTAAATATTGACTTCTTATTACTCATTAAGACCTATGCAACATGAATAACATCCTAGTTGTAACAAAATACAAATTAACATAACAAAATACAAATTAACAATAAAAGTAGCATCAGAGATGGAAATAATGAGTACTACCAAGATCAAAATATTGAATGTGTACTTAGCAATGAAATTGTTAATATTTTGGAT
>NC_140971.1:11823778-11833778 GCF_056783735.1 Eptatretus burgeri | reverse complement strand
GCCGTGGAAAGCGGACGTTGTAGAAATCATCAGCCGTGTAAAGCGGACGTTGTAGAAATCATCAGCCGTGGAAATCGGACGTTGTCGAAATCATCAGCCGTGGAAAGCGGACGTTGTAGAAATCATCAGCCGTGGAAAGCGGACGTTGTCGAAATCATCAGCCGTGGAAAGCGGACGTTGTAGAAATCATCAGCCGTGGAAAGCGGACGTTGTAGAACTCATCAGCCGAGGAAAGCGGACGTTGTAGAAATCATCAGCCGTGGAGAGCGGACGTTGTATAAATCATCAGCCGTGGAGAGCGGACGTTGTAGAAATCATCAGCCGTGGAACGCGGACATTGTAGAAATCATCAGCTCCCGCGTCTGTCTGTGGAGATGCCTCTCATCCGTGGGATTCGCCGTGGCTGGCGAAAAGATGGTGGCGTAACGGAGATTAAGGTGAGGCGATGTTGTGGTGGCTTTGTGGTGGGGATGGCGTGGTTGTTGAGAGGCGGTTGTGGTTGTTGAAGTAGTGGTTGTGGTTGTTGAAGTAGTGGTTGTTCCAAAATAAAGATATCAAAAGAATAATGGCTGATTCAAAGATCACAGCCCGGTTACACGAATAACCCCCTTTAGACATCGGTGGGGAAATCTAATCTGAACACACACTGATCGACACAACTGATCTCTGGGAAACCTGAATGGTGTTCTGTGAATTTCCACAACCGTAACACTACCCCTCCCCTTTTTACAGACTCGTCCCGAGTCGTCAAATTTCCATGTGCCTTCATGTGTAAGTTTCCCCTAGTACGATTTACCTTCGGATCCCTGAGTGCGACATTTGGTGTATTCGTGTCCCAAAAGTAAATAACCTACGGGCTGAGTAACTAACTAAACAAACTCACTCATGCAGACGACTTGACTAAATTGCAGGCACTACGACAAACATGCAGGGGGAGCAACTCATGTTCATTTTACCTTAACCTTATACATTTACACTAACCATGGCCCAGGAGTGATGGACTCTGTGGGAAAAAGGCACATAGCAATGTCAACGGTATTTCAGGGTGAGCGCTCCGCAGTTTGAAGGCAAGACGTCTTTGGGGTCATGTTCAAAACGGCCCCCTTCTGTTACGTTCTTCCTTCTCTTTGTTTGTTTCTTTAGCTGCTGAAGGCAACTCACCCCAACCCGGCGGCTATGCGCCATCCCACAGGCCATTTTTGAAGCAGGGAGCCAGGCTGCCCAAATGCAGTCTCTGGCTCATGAAACAAATGCAGGTATGAACAGGGAATGTGGCTGGCTGACAAGGCATGTCAAGGCAAGGCAAGGGCGGAACAGGCCGCTGTAGCAAAGCAGGCCGGCGGGTGAAGCTGGCCGGCCTCTTGTCTCGTTCTGGAGGTGTGTGGAGGGAGTGCGGTGGTGCCGACCGGTCTGAAGGCTGGCTCGGACCGACCCTACTGTCTCCCTCCCAACCTATCACCTTTGCCTGTCTCTGTCCATACCCACTACCTTAATTTGCCAAAAAAAATTCACCCAATTTAGCCCAATCTTATTTTTTTATTATTCTTTCCTTTCCTTTTATAATTCGTCTCCCTAACCCCCATTATTGTCTCTGTCCGGCAAACCTATCCTGTCACCTAGCCTACTCCCAACCCCTACGTTCCCTTCGTGGAGGGGAATAAGGGAGAGCTAGCATCTTGTCTCGAGGCCCAATGAAGCCTCAGAATGGCCTCCTCAGACTTCAGCGATCTACTTTACCAAAGTGGGTCCAGCGGCCCACAACGAGAGCGAAGGGATGGATGGTGCGGAGGGGTACCTTAACCCTTAAATTTGGAGGGATCCAGCGGCCCACAACGAGAGCGCCTGTCGCTTAAACTATTGATTCTACCAACCAAGATTCCTGTCGCCTGTGTTGGTGTCCTCACAAATTTTGGGCCTTGCCCTCCAATTTTCCTTCGTGCCCTTGCACGGTCTCATGGCTGGGACGCGTGGCTCCCTTGGCAGGAACTACCCTCTGCCGACTCTCCAACTATCGCACCCCCGGGCCCTGCGAATATCTCCGAGCCTACCTGCTCCCTAAAATTTGGGGAGTGCCCTCCCTGGCTACTCCCCCTCGATGCTCACGTGGCAGGCTGGCGCCACGGGCCCCTTCCCCGGGTGCCCATGCCCACGACACTGCCCATGTGGCTATTGGCGCCATGGGCCCCACATCATGCGGGCCCACCCGTACCCACTACGCTATCCCGGCCCCTCTTGGACCCTTGGCCTACCGCGGCCGACTAGCCCGGTGCCCGGGGTACCCACAAAGCAATACTCACCATTCACAGCCACGCTCCCAGCCGTCAACAGGACTCCTGCACCCCTCCAAACGGGGTTTGAGTGTACATTCGCACCAACAGCAAAATGACCTCCATTTTGTCAATTTGACTAACCCACTAACTCACTTTACACTGACCCCGGGGTCCCTTTGGTGGGAATCACTCCTCCCTCCAATCACTCATCGCACCATGCATACCACATTCGCCTCATTCACTCAGGCCCGCTGGCCCTCACTCACTCAACATGTTTCCTTTTCAACTCATTTCATCGCTGAACTCTTCCATTCTTCTCACTGTGATCCCTCATCTAACTCGTGCTCCCTCGTCATCCCTTAAACTACTGCACATCCTTTTTACCTATGTAGCTAAGCTACGTCCCCTTTATACATTCAAGGTCTGTCCTTGTGTCCAAAAATCCAAAAATCCCATCCTAAATCTAACTGACATCCCTCTAACTAATCCATTCCACGGGCTCCATGAGGACTTGTCTCTGCCCCATGAAGCCGGTCTAGCTAAGCTAACCCTTCCCCCTAACTAGTTGTGTCCTGTGCCCAAACAAGGGGGTTCCCCCCCCCCTGCCTAGGCTCGTGCACTCGAAGCAAGGCTCTGCAAGCCTTGCGCCTCTGTGGGAGCGGCTGTTCCTGCTCTGGCTACTCCGGCAAGACGTAACCATGAGGGCGTAAGGTCACCCTTATAGGGTCTCAGGCAGACCGCGTGGACGATCCGGGGAAGGGCTCGTGGTCCCATTTTAATTTTAAGGACCACGTCATTGATTTTCGCCAGGATGACCCCCGGGCCCTGCCAAGGCGAGGTGAGCTTCGGGCATCTGCCCTTCCTCCTCCGGGGGTTGAAGAACCAAATCTTCGCCCCCGGTGGGTACTCACCTGGCTCCGGTGGCCGTACCTGCGCTTCATCTTTATACCCGCCTGTTGGAACCAGTAGCGAGCGAAGGCATGGACTTTTTCCATGCCTTCCTCCAACCGACGGGCATAGCCCCCCCCCCACCAGGGGTCTGTCGGGATGCTCAGGCGTCGGACCGCACAGCAAATCGACGGGGGCTCTCAGCTCCCGTCCGTACATTAGCAGCGCTGGACTACAAGCGGTGGCCCCATGTTGGGACGCGCGATAAGCCATCAGGAGGTACGGGAGATGCTCTCAGATTGTGGTCTCAGGGGCGTTGTTCGTGTTTTTCGAATTTCTAGGAGCCTGCACACCTCTTTTAGCAATTCGCTCTCAAAATTCCGCCCCTGATCAGTGTGCAGCTCCTCTGGAATCCCGTACCGACATGCAAATCCTTCTACGAAGGCCTTTGCCATGACCTCAGCTTCCTGGTTGGGAAGGGCAAAGTCCTCCGGCTATTTGGTGAAATAGTCCATCATCACAAGGATGTATCGATTACCTTGGTGAGTGGGGGGCAGTGGTCCCAAAATGTCCGTGAGCACTCGCTCAAGGGGGGCCCCAACCTGATGTAGTTGGAGTGGGGCCCTCATCCTCCGTGCTGGTCCCTTTTTGGCAGTACAGGCGTCGCATGCTTGACACCAGTCCTGTACATCGCGCCCCATGTTAATCCAATAGAACCGCCGGCGGACCCGAGATTTTGTTTTGGTCCTGCCCAAATGGCCGCCGGCGCGGTTACTGTGCACCTGTTTCAAAATTTGGGTCTTCAACCCATCAGGGACTATTCCCAGCCAAGAAGTCCTCTCTGAGGGAATCTCCACCCACTTGCGATACAAGATGTTGTCCCTCATTTCTAGGGTCTTCCACTGAGCCCAGTACGCCTTTGTTCGCGCCCCGAATTGGGTGATCTCCTCCCCACTGGGCCTATTGTTTTCTTGGACCCATTTGTACACACGCCCTATCATGGGGTCTTCCCGCTAGGCCGTGCTCCATGCCAAACCGCCAAATCCTCCCCTGCGGTTAGTGGCAAAGTTGGGCCTACTACCCGGGCCGCACGGGCTGGGAGTTTCTGGGAGGTGTCCGCCAATTGGTCCCTCTCCTCATGCCTCGTGCAATATTTGCAGTTTTCTCCCAGACAGGGGCGTCGAGAGAGCGCATCGGCATTCCCATGAGCCTTACCGGCTCTATGGGCCACACTAAAATCGTACTGCTGCAACTTTTCCAACCACCTTGCAATCTGGCCTTCCGGTTCCTTGAACCGTAAGAGCCATTGCAAGGAGGAATGGTCAGTTCGAACCAAAAATTTCCTCCCGTACAAGTACGGATGGAAATGGCTCATGGCAGACAGCAAGGCCAATAGCTCCTTGCGAGTAACGCAATAATTTCATTCAGGCCTACTCATGGCCTGACTGTAATACGCGATCACTATTTCCACGCCCCCCTGTGTCTGAGGCAAGACTGCTCCCAATCCTTCCTAGCTTGCATCCGTGTCCAGGGTGTACCTCCCGTCATCGGCGGGGTACGCTAAAACCGGTGTGGATGTCAAACACCCCTTTAATTTGAGGAAGGCCTGATGGCATTCCACTGTCCAATTAAATGTCAACCCCTTCTCCGTTAACCGGTGAAGGGGCCTGGCTATCTCCGCAAAATTTGCCACAAAGTGCAGGTAGTAGGAGCAAAGACCCCAAAAACCCCACACCTGTTTAACATTTATCGGTACGGGCCACTCCTCTACTGCGGTAATTTTCCCCGGGTCGGTTTTCACCTCCTCGCGGCCGATCACATGTCCGAGATAGGCCACCTCTGTCGCGAACAAAGTACATTTCTCCGGGCTCAATTTCAGCCCTGCCTGCCTGAGGCGCCCAAACACCTGGTCCAAATTGGCTATTGCCTGGGGAAATGTTTTAGCGTGTACCAGGACATCATCCAGGTACACCAGGCATGATTGCCACGGCATGCCACCTAGCACACACTCCATCAGTCTCTCAAGGGTGGCGGGGGCGTTGCACAAACCGAACGGCATTACAGTGAACTGATACAGTCCCTTCCCTGTATAAAATGCCGTTTTCTCCTACCCCGTCTTATTCATCTCCAGCTGCCAATACCCACTCTTGAGGTCCAATGTTGAGAACCATTTGGAGCCTGAAACGGCATCGAGGGTATCGTCAATTCTAGGCAGGGGATAGGAGTCTTTGAGTGTCACGTTGTTTAGCTGGCGATAGTCCACGCAGAAACGCGTGGTCCCATCCTTCTTTTTAACCAGCACAACCGGTGACATGCAAGGACTTCCCGAAGGCTCAATGATGTCTGCATTGAGCATATTTTCTACCTGTTCATCAGCCTCCTCTCTCTTGCTCCATGGGAGCCGTCGAGCAGGCTGACGGACAGGCCGAGCCCCATCGGTGTGGATCTGATGTTTCACCAGGCCCGTACGTCCAATATCCTCGGGTGACAAGGAGAAGATTTCTATATGTCAGTCGACCAGTTTGTGTAAGGCCTCCCACTGGGCATCCTCCAAATCTACACTACTCCGATTTACCATCTCGCAAATGGGATCGGGCCAATTCCTACCAACTCTGGAGACCCCCTCTGGGGCCGGTCCGGCTCGATGTTATCGTCCCTCAGCTCTGCGACTTCTACCACCGGGGTGCAATCTGCCACCTCCATGCCCCATTTAATAGTGCGTGGTTCCATGCTGACATTTATTATCCGCACGGGTACGATAGACCCGTCGGTGTTTACCAGGGTGCGGCCCACGACTAAAGGTCAGGTCAGGTATGGGAGCATGTGCCAGAACAGCGCGTCGCTGCGTCCACTTTCCGCCGGTACTCCAGGGGCCTCCGTCTGGCCATCCCCCAGGCAGATGCCAGGCCCATCCCCATCTCCTTGAGATGATGGTCAACCTGCTGCAACCATGAGGCACGTGGTCGGCCCACTGGCCTCCTCCACTCATGAGACTCCCTCGCTGAGAGAATCTGGTGAGCAGGATCAGCGTCAGGAAAACGAGCCACATGTCCATACAGCCGCAGCTGACGCTCACGGACTATGCAGGTAACAAATCTCATCCGAGTCTCTCTCAGCAACCGCTCGTTGGACACAAAATCCGACCAGCAATAGCCAAGGTTTCTCCGAAGAGACCTGGTACCAAAGGAATTAAGTCTCCGTCTCAGATCCTTGGTCAAAGTCCAAGTCTCGCACCCATAGAGCAAGACTGGAAGTACCAAGGACCTGAAGACTCGAACTTTCGTCCTCCCGCACAGGTACCGGCAGCGCCACACCCCATGATCCAGTGAATCCATGACTCCCCAGGCCCGACCCAGACGTCTATTGACCTCCGGCTCACAACCTGCGGAGACATGAATATCACTGCCAAGGTAAGTGAATCTATCCACGACCTCAACATCCTCACCACAAACAGACACAGACAGGACAGCAGCATCCAAGATGTCACCGAAAGCCTGGATCTTAGTTTTGACCCAAGAAATCCGTAATCCCAACGGCTCCGACTCCCCATTCAGCACCTCGAGGGCCCCCAAGAGGATGTCTAAAGTCTCCACAAAGATGACTGCATCATCTGCAAAATCAAGGTCCGAGATCTTGACATTGCCAAACGATGCACCGCAACTTGATCTCTCCGACATCCTCCCAAAAATCCAGTCCATACAAGTGCTGAAAAGTGTGGGGGCAAGTACACATCCCTGACGAACTCCAGTAACAACTGGAAATAAGTCAGAGATGGTACCACCACACTTCACAGCACTCTCAGTACCAGAGTAGAGTTCAGACATCAGATCGATCAGTTTCGGTGGCACCCCACGAAGACCAAGAATCCTCCAGAGGACATCACGATTCACTGAATCGAACGCTTTACAGAGATCAACATAGGCTGCAAGCAGCCCCTGCCGAAACTCTCGTCTGCGTTCGGTGAGGACACGAAGTGCAAGGATACGGTCAATCGTTGACCTCTTTGGTGTAAAGCCTGACTGCTCTGGACGCTGGTGCTCAAGCAGATGGTGGCGAACCCTATCAAGAATTATCCGAGCAAAGACCTTGCCCGGCACTGAGAGCAGCGTCACCCCTCGGTAGTTGTTGCAGTCTTGGCGATCACCCTTCCCTTTCCAGAGAGGGACAACAAGGCCCCTCTTCCAGTCAGTTGGGATGATGCCTGTGTTCCAGGCAGAGCACAAAACTGCATGCAACGACACGAGTGCAGCATTTCCACCAGCCTTGAGAAGTTCAGCATGGATGCCACAGATCCCTGGAGCTTTGCCCCGTTTCAACTGGTTCACCGCAGCCCGTGTTTCCACAAGCGATGGTGGACCACAGTTGATTCGAGGGTCAGCAACAGGGATTGTAACACCCTTGACATCCAACTCGACAGCTGAGGGATCAGCCTGGTACAACCGCTCAAAGTAACCGGCCCAGCGAGCCTTCACTTCAGACTCCTCTGTCAAGAGCCTACCACGCTCTGCTCGAACTGCAGTGCTCCGAGGGATGGGCTTGGATGAACGTAATGCGCGAATTCCCCTGTAAGTGGGACGAGAATCACCTGTCCACAGGTGATGCTCTACCCCCTCACAGATTCCTCGCACATAGGCCTCCTTGTCCACCCTCAGTGCACGTACAGTTTTATGCCTCAGCTCCCTGAACAGCTCAGCTCTGCCATTCAGCCTGGCCCTGCGACTCTGGTCAATGGTATCCAGTGTCCCTTGAGAGACAAAATTCTTCTTTGCCCTGCGGTGAACTCCAAGGCATCCACCGGCAACATCAAGAACGGTTGTCTTGAAGGTGCTCCACAACTCTTCAGGACCCCCCAAAGCACCCAGAACCCTGTGGGCACTGAAACCAAGAACCAGCCATCCCAAATCCATGACTTCTTGCAAAGTCAAGGAACTTAGTGCCATTCTGGTTCACAGTTCCTGACCCATGGGGACCAACACACACCTCATAACCATCCCTATCAGTTCCAGTCGATGCATTGAAATCCCCCAAGACTAGAAGTGTATCTCGTCTGGGGCACTGATCAACCACAGACTCGAGTGTGGCGTAGAATGTGTCCTTCACGGTGAGATCACTCGCCTCAGTCGGAGCATAAATAGAGACCAGGGAAATGACACCTAAGTAGTGGCGAATCCTTAATCTCATAATACGCTCGTTGACCGGTGTTACCTCAATTATTATTGGGGTCAGCTTATTGGACACAGCTACAGCAACTCCTTGGGTATGGTAACCATCAGAGCGACCAGACCAAGAGTAGGTGTAACCACCCACCATTATCTCGCCGCAATCCGGTCTCCGAACCTCAGAGAGAGCTGCAATCCCGATGTCCAAACGCTTGAGCTCAGATGATAACAGAGACAGGTGATCATCCTCTCTTAGGGATAGGACATTCCAGGCACCCACCCGAAGGGACCGCCTCAGGTTAACCCAAGGAGACCGCCGTCTGGTGGACGACACCTCAGCACCACTCCGACACACTCTCCCGCAATCTGACCCAGGGATGTTACCCCGTGGTTTCCCTCCTATCAAAGATTGGGGGTCCCGAAGGCTTTGCCCCAATCCTGTCATCCGGTGAGCTTCCCTGCGAAGGGAAGCTGCATAGGAGGTACTCCCACGGAGTGGGTTTTCAGATTTTTTTGCGTTTTTGCGTTTTGCGGAATGAAGCGTTTTACGGTGGCCGGAGTGCAAATCCTGCCACCAACCTCCTAATAAGAAGTAACCCAACTGCAGGAGGACGTCCGCAGACACAGTTGGGCACTAGATATGGATGGCCGTTGGCTCACAAGGAGCTCCTCCGCCCTTTGACAGGTTTTGTTTTTAATCCTGCTGGGTGTCCATATCCAAACACCCTCCTCACCAGAAAACCTGGTGGGGGAGACGGTTTGGTCGCCGACAACCCGACCATGGAACAGGTTAGTACAGGTTTACATGGTACCTGTAGCAGGTCACAGATCGAACCTGACCTGACTATGATTGCCCCACCAGTAGTTCGGCCAGACCGCAGGAGCCCTGCCAGGTTGGGTGTGCCCGCCACCGGGCCGGGACCACTGCCTCGGCACCCGGGGGAATGACCACAGAGTCGCGAGCCTCCAGCTCTACCTTCTCATCCATGCCCATACCCCCAATGGCAATTCCTCACCACCCAACTGCATGACTCCTCGGCCTAAGTCGATTTTGCAACCACCAGCGGTCAGCACATCCAACCCTATTAGACATGGGTCGCACACCTACGCCACCCAAAGCTCTATTTTTCTTCTAAGTTCCCAATTTAAAGGTCACAAAACCACGCTCTAGATGGGGGCCGTTGCCCCGGTAGCTAGCTGCAAACTATGATTTTGCAGACGGTGGATCTTATCCCAACCGTCCACACTCGAATCAAGGACCACAAGGCTGATGATCGTGGTGCTTGCTCCTGTGTCCACAACGGCGTCTACCCCTACGCCGGCAATTTTGCACCGAATTGTCAAACTACCATTGCCAATTTGGCCACAATTGATGACCTATCGCAGCTCTGAGGGCTCTTCTCCATCTGGGTTTGCCGAACACGGCCCTGCATGTTCGGCACTTTTTAGTTTCCCTGGGACTGGTGGGGGGGGTGATGTCTGGGCCTGACTATTCCGGTCTGCCCGGGGCGGAGTTGGTGATCCGGGGGGCCGTGGCTTTTCCCTGCGTGGGGCGTTACACTCCCGCTGCAGGTGGTCCCCCCCCCCCGGCCACATTTAAAATACCTTGCCCGGTAAGGTGCGTGCCTCCGGTAGCTCGAATTGTACCCCTTTCATTCCGAATTGGGGTACCCCTTGATGGCC
>NC_140971.1:11781278-11818778 GCF_056783735.1 Eptatretus burgeri | reverse complement strand
GCGATACTCACCGTTCGCAGCCACGCTCCCAGCCCGTCAACAGGGCTCCTGAAACCCTCCAAATGGGTTTCGAGCCTACATTCCCACCAACAGCAAAACGACCTTCATTTTATCAATTTGACTAACCCACTAACTAACATTACAATGACCCCTGGGTCCCTTGGGTGGGAATCACTCCTCCCCCCAATCACTCATCGCACCATGCATACCACATTCACTCCATACACCCAGGCCCGCTGGCCCTCACTCACTCAACATGTTTCCATTCATTTCATTCCATCGCTGAACATCGCTGAACATCGCTGAACTGAATTTCATTCCAACAAATATATATATATATATATTGTTGTGGTTGAGGAAATTCGCAAACCACCATTCAGGTCCCGTAGGTGAGATATCTCTGTAAGTACATGTGTAGTTAGCCCCAAACCCGTTGTTTAGAGGGAATAAATGTCATTCATTCGGGCTGCGACCCTTTAAGATAGCCGTTTTTCTATTCTATCTTTATTTTGAACCAACCACGTCTCAACCGCCATCACACAACAACCACCAACCGCAACGCCGCTTCACAACAACAACAACGCCAACAGCCGCGGCCTTTACCTTCACAACCCGCTCTCGCAACCATCGCATCACCGCCATTCCAAGCGTCGCCATGGCCATCACCGCCACAATAAACCCTCCACCACCTTCGCCTCTCCTTCTGCGGCCATTCCCGCACCGCTTGTGAACGCCGAGCGTCAGGCTGTCCTGGCCTCGTGCGGGACGCGCGCCGAGCCTCGGGTGCAAAAAGCGGCCTTTCCGAGGGGAAGTCGGATCAGGAATGATTCACGCCCACTTTTCCTCCGTCCAATGGGTGGGCGTGGCTCCGCCCCCGAGCCCATCCTGATCCGGAAATCTGCATATGGGTTCTCCTGTCGCACTATAAAGCGCCGAGCACGGGGCGAATTCAGTCAGTTTCTGTTTCGGGCTCGGGCGAGTTGGAGAGGTGTGGCAGCGGCGAAGTGTGGCAGCAGCAGTCAAGACGGGTCTGCAGGAGAGTCGGTCTGTCGGGGTTCGGAGTCTGTCGAGGAGCTGCAGAGAGGGGAAGCCGGGAACGCGGTCGAGCGCGCAGTGGAGTCGCTCGTCGCGGGACCCAAGCAAGCCAGCTATCCTCTTTCCCCAGAGCATCAACAACCCCCCCCCCCTGTTTCTCCCCGTGCTGAGATAGTGTGAAAAGGGGCCCCGTTCCCACCCCATTCCAAGCCGTGCCAACGAAACCCGCGGAGGAGCAAGGAGTCGGGGCACCGCCGCCATTTTGCGGCTCATCACAAGACGGGTAGGCTCCACGCAGTCTTGGCCCACAGGCCCGTCTGCCCCCTTGTCGTTGAGGGTGGCCCTTTTTCTTTTGCTTTGGAGTATGTGTTGTCGGCGCCGTCTGTAAAGTAAAGGTTTTGTCAGGTCAGGTTCGATCTGTGACCTGCTACAGGTACCATGTAAACCTGTACTAACCTGTTCCATGGTCGGGTTGTCGGCGACTAAACCGTCTCCCCCACCAGGTTTTCTGGTGAGGAGGGTGTTTGGATATGGACACCCAGCAGGATTAAAAACAAAACCTGTCAAAGGGCGGAGGAGCTCCTTGTGAGCCAACGGCCATCCATATCTAGTGCCCAACTGTGTCTGCGGACGTCCTCCTGCAGTTGGGTTACTTCTTATTAGGAGGTTGGTGGCAGGATTTGCACTCCAGCCACCGTAAAACGCTTCATTCCGCAAAACGCAAAAACGCAAAAAAATCTGAAAACCCACTCCGTGGGAGTACCTCCTGTGCAGCTTCCCTTCGCAGGGCAGCTCACCGGATGATGGGATTGGGGCAAAGCCTTCGGGACCCCCAATCTTTGATAGGAGGGAAACCACGGGGTAACATCCCTGGGTCAGATTGCGGGAGAGTGTGTCGGAGTGGTGCTGAGGTGTCGTCCACCAGACGGCGGTCTCCTTGGGTTAACCTGAGGCGGTCCCTTCGGGTGGGTGCCTGGAATGTCCTATCCCTAAGAGAGGATGATCACCTGTCTCTGTTATCATCTGAGCTCAAGCGTTTGGACATCCGGATTGCAGCTCTCTCTGAGGTTCGGAGACCGGATTGCGGCGAGATAATGGTGGGTGGTTACACCTACTATTGGTCTGGTCGCTCTGATGGTTACCATACCCAAGGAGTTGCTGTAGCTGTGTCCAATAAGCTGACCCCAATGATAATTGAGGTAACACCGGTCAACGAGCGTATTATGAGATTAAGGATTCGTCACTCCTTAGGTGTCATTTCCCTGGTCTCTATTTATGCTCCGACTGAGGCGAGTGATCTTACCGTGAAGGATGCATTCTACGCCACACTCGAGTCTGTGGTTGATCAGTGCCCCAGACGAGATACACTTCTAGTCTTGGGGGATTTCAATGCATCGACTGGAACTGATAGGGATGGTTATGAGGTGTGTGTTGGTCCCCATGGGTCAGGAACTATGAACCAGAATAGCACTAAGTTCCTTGACTTTGCAAGAAGTCATGGACTTAGGGTGGCTGGTTCATGGTTTCAGCGCCCGCAAGCTCATCGCTGGACTTGGTATTCCAACGCTGGCGGTGTGGCAAAGGAGATTGACCATGTCCTCATTGACGGTCGTTGGAGGATGATCCAGAACTGCAGGGTCTACCGGAGTGCTCAGTTCCTCAAGTGGAACTCAAGGCTGAGTGGACACTTGGGGGGTCTGGGTGCTTTGGGGGGTCCTGAAGAGTTGTGGAGCACCTTCAAGACCACCGTCCTTGATGTTGCCGGTGGATGCCTTGGAGTTCACCGCAGGGCAAAGAAGAATTTTGTCTCTCAAGGGACACTGGATACCATTGACCAGAGTCGCAGGGCCAGGCTGAATGGCAGAGCTGAGCTGTTCAGGGAGCTGAGGCGTAAAACTGTACGTGCGCTGAGGGTGGACAGGGAGGCCTATGTGCGAGGAATCTGTGAGGGGGTAGAGCATCACCTGTGGACAGGTGATTCTCGTCCCGCTTACAGGGGAATTCGCGCATTACGTTCATCCAAGCCCATCCCTCGGAGCACTGCAGTTCAAGCAGAGAGTGGTAGGCTCTTGACAGAGGAGTCTGAAGTGAAGGCCCGCTGGGCCGGTTACTTTGAGCGGTTGTACCAGGCTGATCCCCCAGCTGTCGAGTTGGACGTCAAGGGTGTTACAATCCCTGTTGCTGACCCTCGAATCAACTGTGGTCCACCATCGCTTGTGGAAACACGGGCTGCGGTGAACCAGTTGAAACGGGGCAAAGCTCCAGGGATCTGTGGCATCCATGCTGAACTTCTCAAGGCTGGTGGAAATGCTGCACTCGCGTCGTTGCATGCAGTTTTGTGCTCTGCCTGGAACACAGGCATCATCCCAACTGACTGGAAGAGGGGCCTTGTTGTCCCTCTCTGGAAAGGGAAGGGTGATCGCCAAGACTGCAACAACTACCGAGGGGTGACGCTGCTCTCAGTGCCGGGCAAGGTCTTTGCTCGGATAATTCTTGATAGGGTTCGCCACCATCTGCTTGAGCACCAGCGTCCAGAGCAGTCAGGCTTTACACCAAAGAGGTCAACGATTGACCGTATCCTTGCTCTTCGTGTCCTCACTGAACACAGACGAGAGTTTCGGCAGGGGCTGCTTGCAGCCTATGTTGATCTCTGTAAAGCGTTCGATTCAGTGAATCGGGATGTCCTCTGGAGGATTCTTGGTCTTCGTGGGGTGCCACCGAAACTGATCGATCTGATGTCTGAACTCTACTCTGGTACTGAGAGTGCTGTGAAGTGTGGTGGTACCGCCTCTGACTTATTTCCAATTGTTACTGGAGTTCGTCAGGGATGTGTACTTGCCCCCACACTTTTCAGCACTTGTATGGACTGGATTTTTGGGAGGATGTCGGAGAGATCAAGTTGCGGTGCATCGTTTGGCAATGTCAAGATCTCGGACCTTGATTTTGCAGATGATGCAGTCATCTTTGCGGAGACTTTAGACATCCTCTTGGGGGCCCTCGAGGTGCTGAATGAGGAGTCGGAGCCGCTGGGATTACGGATTTCTTGGGTCAAAACAAAGATCCAGGCTTTCGGTGACATCTTGGATGCTGCTGTCCTGTCTGTGTCTGTTTGTGGTGAGGATGTTGAGGTCGTGGATAGATTCACTTACCTTGGCAGTGATATTCATGTCTCCGCAGGTTGTGAGCCGGAGGTCAATAGACGTCTGGGTCGGGCCTGGGGAGTCATGGATTCACTGGATCATGGGGTGTGGCGCTGCCGGTACCTGTGCGGGAGGACGAAAGTCCGAGTCTTCAGGTCCTTGGTACTTCCAGTCTTGCTCTATGGGTGCGAGACTTGGACTTTGACCAAGGATCTGAGACGGAGACTTAATTCCTTTGGTACCAGGTCTCTTCGGAGAATCCTTGGCTATCGCTGGTCGGATTTTGTGTCCAACGAGCGGTTGCTGAGAGAGACTCGGATGAGATTTGTTACCTGCATAGTCCGTGAGCGTCAGCTGCGGCTGTATGGACATGTGGCTCGTTTTCCTGACGCTGATCCTGCTCACCAGATTCTCTCAGCGAGGGAGTCTCATGAGTGGAGGAGGCCAGTGGGCCGACCACGTGCCTCATGGTTGCAGCAGGTTGACCATCATCTCAAGGAGATGGGGATGGGCCTGGCATCTGCCTGGGGGATGGCCAGACGGAGGCCCCTGGAGTACCGGCGGAAAGTGGACGCAGCGACGCGCTGTTCTGGCACATGCTCCCATACCTGACCTGACCTCTGTAAAGTAAAACTGTGTAAGTGTTGCCGTGTGCTCGCGTAGTCGGTAGTAGATCTGCATTGTGTTTCTTTTGTTGCAATTGCTTTTGGTGCATAATTGTTGTGTTTCTTTTACATTTGCTTTTGGTGCATAATTGTTGTAATTGTATATGTGTGCTATCCGTGTGCCGCGGAATAAATGTTGCTTATGTTGAACTGTTTTTCCCGTTTCGCTTCGTCTTTTCTTTAATTGAATCTCCATCTTACTTCACGTAAAGGGTTGGTAGCGGGCTAAATACGCCCGATGATTAATCGGAACCGTCGAGGTTGACGATAACACCGCTCGGTTATCCCGATAGTGCGGAACGGGTCGCTTAAGTAGCCCGTGTCTGGGGTCGACCTGCGGTGAGGTGCGATCGCCCGGTCTACCCTCCGTGTGGGTACTTAGGTAGGTCGAATTTGGCGAACAACCCTATCCCACGCGGGGGGCCGATTTGCATGATCGTGGTGAGGCCGAAAGGCCCACCCGTGACTAGTTCCCGGCATTATTCCGAGAGGGTCACGACGGAATTGTCCGTCCGGTGGGCGACGTTCCGCGATTCGAGTTACGTGGCCGCTCGCACGCCGGCGGGCGCGAATTCGCAACACTGGTGTCAGGTTGTGGGACACAAACCCATCCCCCTCCTTGCGGCACTGGTGTCGGTGAGCGGGAAAACGGGCTCTCCTGTCTCCAGCTAAATTCACGGGAATCGGTCCAGGGGTGAGAGGAGCGACCCCCGATTCCCTCCAAATTACGAGCGATTCAAATTAACCCTTGACGAGAAATAAGATGGCGTCTCAAGGCGAGTGGGAGCCGGGGGTATTAGAAATGGATTTAGAATGTGTAGAATCCATGGTCCAGGATGAAATCCCCGTGCAGGAAATGTTGGTTGTGCAGGAACACGAACTCGCCCAACTGAACCCAGAGCCCGAAATAGGTGCGGCGGCGGCCGCGGTGTATGACGCCTCCCCTCCCCCTCTCCACCAAAACCCTTCCCCGATCCCTGCCGAAACGGCTCACCCAAGTGCACCCGACATGGCCCAGCTATGCGCCATGCTGGTGGCAATGACAGCGAAGATGGATACAAACACAAATGAAATGAAAAACGAAATAAAAGGCATGAACAAGCAAATGAACGAAATGAAAACGAATATGGAAACAAATGCGCAAGGAATGAAGGAAGAAATGAAAGAACTGCGGGGTGAGACGCAGAACATGGGCCGAAGCCTGCAGGCAGGCATGAAGGCAGTAACCATGGAGCTCAAAATGGCGACGCCACGTGTGGGAGCGAACGAGCTGGGAGGGAGTGCAACGGCTGTCGGGCCCGCGGTGGAGGTGGGTAAGGAGAAAATAATTCGGGGGACGTATTGGGCGAGAAGCGTAACAGTGACCGAAAGGGAAAAAATAATTGGGGTGACGGAGACGTGCACGAGGGAGATAAGAGACGAGGTGAAAGGAATTGCGAGGGAGAGAAAAGAACAATTAAGACGGAAAGCAAGGATGAGGTACGCGGAATCGTGAAAGAGCAAGGAGTGAAACAGATTGAAGGACGGGAGCGACTTAAGGAGAAAGCAAGGTTGACCTACGTAAAGATAAGGGAAAGACGCCAGAAAGAAGCAGAGACTTCCGGTTCCGGTTTTGGAGCAGCAAGAGGTCTCCTTCGGGGCTCCCTGCTGACGTTCTCAAAGCTAAGTTTCCGGTTGTTATTTGTCCCGTTTTAACTGTTTAATTTTCTCACCTACATGTTACTGTGTGTTGCTAGTTCGGTTTTGTTTCAAAAATCGTGCTATTTTGTGAGTATTTTTGTCGACGTTCTTACCTGTGCTTGAGGCCTAGGCCTAGACTTGAGGCCTACCGGTTCCACTCGGTGTTCGATCGGTTTTTTTTTTTGTTTGTTTTTTCTCCCCATTACCTTCAATTTCTATCCTCCCCATTACCTTCAATTTTGATCCTCCCCACTTTCCAAACATCCCCCATTCTCCCAACTAATCTCTTTCTTATTTCAAAAAATAAAAAATAAAAAAACCCTACAACAACAACAACAACACGCTCACCTTCTCCCGATTTTGCTTCTTCTTCTTCCTCTTAACTTCCTCCTCGTCTTCTTCCTCGATTTTTTTTTTTTTTACACTTCCATGACCTAATCTGTTGAACTCTCTCATACATTAATATTAACAAAAAAAAAAAAAAAAAATATATATATATATATATATATATATATATATATATATATATATATATATAGATATATATATATACCCAACAACAACAACAACACGCTCACCTTCTCCGATTTCTTCTTCCTCTTAACTTCCTCCTCGTCTTCTTCCTCGATTTTTTTTTTTTACACTTCCATGACCTAATCTGTTGAACTCTCTCATACATTATTTTTAACAACAAAAACGATCTTATAATGCTTCATCTTCCTCTCTCACACATGTGGTACTCTTTACTGTTTCACAATGCACTACTCTTCTGCTATTTTAACAGACTTCTCTCATTTCGACCTCTCCTTCATTCCTTGCCTAAAAAATCCAACGATTACAGCGCTTCTTCTCTCCATTCTCTGAATTCGCCTTCATTGCATCCATCAAGAATTGTGTTAAATCGCATCTCTGACCTAAAACTTTTAAAAACCACAGTTTGCCATGGATGCTCGCTTTCCATCAACCATTCTTTTTTTCCAACTTCAGTGCCAACTCACCCCCCTCACCCCTCACTCTCACTCTCAAAGCAACCATCCCACTCTTCTCCCTCCAAGCCTCCCTCTCACCTCTCTCAAAAATTCCCCCCTCACCTTTCTCCCACCTTTCATCCCCCTCACTCTTCCTTCTCAAAGTTTCCCCTCTCTCATCCACCAACCTGCCTCCCTCCACTGCCCTCTCACCTCCATCTCTTCACTCCACCTCCTCAAATCCTCAACTGCCTTCTTCCTTGTCTCTTGCCCCCCCTCTCCCCCAGCACCACAAAGCCTTTTCTCCTCCGCATTCGGCCCCCTCCCATCGTTATTCTGCAATACCCCACACTCCTTCAGCAACCGTCCTTACCTGCCCCCCTCGTCCCTTGTCCTACCCTCCCCCTCCCCCTCCACCTGCTGCACCCAAAGCCTCCTCCCCTTCCTCTTCATTAAAAGTGTGGACCTCAAATATCCGGGGCCTTCGCTCAAACCTTTCAGATCTTTCCATACAGGTTGCCACTGACAAACCAGACATTATCTGCCTAACAGAAACTTTCCTCTCCCAAGACGTGTCTGACTCCCAAGTATCTCTCCCTGGCTACTCCCTCTTACGGTATGACAGACCTGACCCTCGTCCTGGTGGAGGTGTTGCTCTCTTCATCAAAGACTCTATGCCTCACTCTCCATGCACTGCTCTCACTCCCCCACACCCCCAGGAATACCTCTGGCTTCGGCTTCCCCTCCACTCCCACCTCATGTTTATATGTGTACTGTACCGTCCACCGAACAGTGATGACTCCATCTACACCTCACTATCCGAAAACATGGACCATCTTCTATCTTCTCATCCAAACTCTCTCTTCCTCTTATGTGGTGACTTCAATTGTCATCATGCCAGTTGGCTAGGTGTGGGTACCTCTCTCACCTGCCATGGCACCTCAGCAAAAGCTTTCTGCAACTCATTGGGACTGACTCAATCGGTCAACTTCCCGACCCGGATCTCAACCAATGGTACTCCATCTCTTCTGGATCTGGTTTTGACAAATTTCCCTGACAATATCTGCTGCTCTTCCTTCGCTCCAATTGGTTCTTCTGACCACGTCCTTGTCAAAGTGGACATCTCTCTGGCTGTTATCAGAGAACCACCTCACCGCCGTCGAGTCTGGCATTTCACTCAAGCCGACTGGCAGGGTCTCCGAGCAGCCATCAAACTTACAGACTGGTTTCCTATCACTACTTTCTCAAACATCAACTCATCCTGGGAATTCTTTCAAAGAAACTTGCTCTCCCTCATGCACAGATTTATCCCCTCTCGTGTTCAGTTGTCTTACCCTTCCTCCCGCCCTTGGTTTACTGAAGCTTGTGGCGATGCAGTTGTCCTGAAACAACTTGCCTTTGCCTCATGGAAAGCAAACCCAACTGAGGGAAATCTCAGTTCTTTCCACAAAGCTCGGAACAAGTGTGTATCTACCCTCAGGAGAGCCAGAAAACAACATCTTTCTCATCTCAAGTCTGAACTCTCAAACCTCTCTCCCTCCTCAAAATCCTGGTGGCGTTTAATCAAATCTGTTTCTGGTGTATGTTCCCCCTCCATCCCCTCCCTTACCTCAAATGGCCGCACTGCTGATTCCACACGTGATAAAGCTGAATGTCTAAACTCGGTGTTTGCAGCTAAATCTTGTGTCCTAAACCCATCACTATCTCTACCCACTTTACCCAGTCGCACCCAACTGTCCCTGGACTCTGTATCCTTTTCTCCTGACAAGGTGGAGAGCTTGCTTTCAAACCTCGAGTCAGATTCTGCAACCGGTCCAGACGGCATCAGCCCACGTGTCCTCAAAGCCTGCTCTTCTGCTCTTGCTCACCCTCTCTCTGTTCTATTCACCCTCTCATTTGCCCAAGGTCATCTGCCATCTGCTTGGAAATCTGCTAACATCACTGCCCTGCATAAAAAGGTGCAAAAACAGATCCCTATAACTACAGACCAATCAACCTTCTCCCAATCATCAGCAAGGTGATGGAATCCATCATCGCTTCAGATATGAAATCCTTCCTCTTCTCCAATGGCTTGATTTCCAATCATCAATTTGGTTTCAGACCAGGTCACTCTACCCTGGATATGCTGCTTCTGCTCTCCCATCAATGGATGGAGGTCCTCAATGCCAGACAGGAAATCCGAGCCGTATCCCTGGACATATCACGTGCTTTTGACACAGTCTGGCACCCTGCCCTACTCACCAAACTCTCTTCCCATGGTATTCAAGGCCATCTCCACTCATGGCTCGCAGACTTCCTCTCCTGTCGCAGTCAACGTGTGGCCCTAAATGGAGTTCTTTCATCCCCTCTTCCTGTGCAGGCTGGAGTTCCTCAAGGTAGCGTTCTGGGCCCTGTTCTTTTTCTGGTTTTCATCAATGATCTCTCGGACTCTCTGGAAAATCCTCTATTTCTCTTTGCCGACGACTCCACCCTCTGCCGTACCATCTGTCATCCCTCAGACCGGCAAGCAGCAACTTCTTCGCTCACTGCAGATCTGGATAAAATCACAAACTGGTCCAACACGTGGAACATGTCTTTCAATCCAGACAAATCTCACATTCTCACTATGTCTCTTCGAAAGGACCGTTTACAAAACCCCCCCATCCACTTTCTCAACAATCCTCTGGAAGAAGTCTTTTCTTTCAAGCTTCTAGGTCTCACTATCCGCCATGATCTTTCCTGGGAAAGTCACATTTCCAACCTCGCCTCAAAAGCCAGTCGCCGACTGGGAATCCTCCGTCGTGCTAAGTCCTTCCTCGGCCCTCTTGAGCTCCTGACCACTTACAAAGCTTTTGTCCGTAGCCTGATGGAGTACTGCTCTCCCCTCTGGGCTGGTGCTCCTGCCTCCCACCTTTCTCGGCTTAACACTGTCGAAACCAGGGCATTTAAGATCATCGGCATCTCCCGCAATGAAGCTGAGTCTTTGGGCCTCTCACTCAATCACCGCAGGTTGGTCGGTGGTCTTTCTGTCTTCTACCGACTCCTCTCCAGCCTTGCCCCCCCTGCTCTCTCTGCGATTTATCCCCACCACATTTCCACAGGGCGCTCAAGGTCCGCCAACAACCCCCTTCTGGTAAAACTACCAAAATCACGAATCACTGCTCATCTTCACTCTTTCATTCCTCTTTTTTCCCGCCTTTGGAATAAACTTCCTCACTCTATTCTTTCCCATTCTTCCCTCCAGGCTTTCAAAACAGCTGTTCACCACCACCTCTTATCTTCCCCCATCCAAATCCTCGATCTTTTCTACCCCCGATAATCCACCAAAGCCCACTTCCTTCATTTCTCCTGCTTTCCTTCCTGAAAGTCCCTGAAATGTCCATCTTCTCTTCGCCATGTTCCCCGTCCCATCCCCATCCCTCTCCCTTCCACAGTTCACCTAATGTGTCTGTTCCCCACTGTTTTGTCCCTTCCACTCCCGCCCCTCTTGTCTCATGCCTCCTTGCTGTGAGTTGTGTGTTTGCTCTCATACGAGCCTCGACCAAGGTATACAAAAATAAAAAAAAAGACTAATAAACACGAGGGGACAACAGAAACTAATAAATGTACAGAGACACGGGAGATGGGAACGATAGAGGGAAGACAATACGATGAAGACGGGGTTAGAGACGAACACACACACACACAGAGTTAGTGGTGGACAATGGGGGTGAGCTGGCGGACTGGGTGGAGACCCGGTGTGAGCAGCTGGATGGCCTCCTCCAGGAACGAGGGGAAGGAGTATGCCCCCTTGAGGCGAGTCACGACCAGGTGAGTTCGGTCGTGTCGAGCGAGGTCGAGGGGAGGAGTGCTGTGGACAGGTGCACGGAGAGCTTGGGGGGTATAGAGGCCCTGGAGACCCTTGTGGGGACACGAATCCCCAGTGTGGTTGTCCCGGTGTGTGTGGTGCAAAGTGTGAGTGCGACTCCAGGTGTGAGAGCGACCCCGTGTGTGAGTGGTGTGGTGGCAAGTGTGCCGAAGGGCGTGCTCCCCAGCACGCCGTGTGTGGATGAGACGCCGCGAGTGAATGGAGCCACGTGTGCGAGGGAGGTGGTATGCGTGAGTGAACGGTCGAGTGCAAGGGAGACCGTGTGTGTGAGAGAGCGGTATGTGAGGGAGATGTCGGTCGGCATGCGTGAGCATGCAGCCGCGTCTCCCAGTGTGAATGTGAGTTTAACGGAATGGTGTATGAGCATCGTAACACGCAGGTGTGCGTGGGTGGAATGGAGACGGAGACGGCGACAGAGGAACGAAAGCCGAGTAGCGGCTGTAGATGTTTTGCGCACCGCGCCGGGTTCACCCAGCAGCGAGCTGTGCAACGAGGTCCGTGCTGTGCAACGCACGAGGCCCCCACGTGCTCGCTTGCGGGAGTGTAAATCCCGGTCCGGAAACGCACGCGGTGGATTTGCCGATCCCGCGGACGGACAAAGTTTAGGCAGGATTTCAGATTTGGACCGGACGGGTTCTCCACGCGAGAGGGTGTGTTCAGCTCCAACGGGCAGGGCACATGTGTTCGCGTGGGGAACCCCTCAAGACGTGAGGCTTGTGTTTTTTTATGCGCCAATTGACGTCATGGCTGCGTGTATGGTTGGAATCCGGCAGGAGGGTGAATCCCTGCCGGATGGTACCGTCCAAGAGGGACGAGGGACGCGAGCAGCTGCCATGACGTCACGCCACAGGTGCGCGGCTGTGAATTGCCGCGCAGGTTGCGAGTTACCGCGCTGGTGCTGTGCGAGAAAAAAAAACAAAAAAAAAAACAGCAAGCCTCGCTTTCGGGTGAACAGGATTCCCGGGCAAGGGGTGGAAGACCCCCTTGCCTGGGCACAAGATGGAAACTAGTTAGGGGGAAGGGTTAGCTTAGTTAGACTGACTTCATGGGGCAGGGGTAAGTCCTCATGGAGTCTGTGGAATGGATTAGTTAGAGGGATTGTAGCCAGATTTAGGATGGGAAAATGGGAATAGATTTGGAGACAGAGACAGACTTGTGAATGTGTAGAGGGGACGTAGTTTAGCTACGTAGTGTTAAATGGAACGTGCTATAGTTTAAGGGACGACGTGGGAGCACGAGTTAGTTCGGGGATGTAGTTAGAAGGATGGCAGAGTTCAGCAGTGTGTGTGTTGAAGAGTTGGTGAGTTGAGGTGGAACGTGTGCTTGGTGAGTTAGTGAGGCCAGCGGGTCTGTGTGAGTGGAGCGAATGGGGAATGCATGGTGCGATGAGTGATTGGGGGGAGGAGTGACTCCCGCCCAAGGGACCCCGGGGTCAGTGTAGAGTGAGTTAGGGGGTTAGTCAAATTTGCAAAATGGAGGTCATTTTGTTGTTGGTGTGAATGTAGGCTCGAAACCCGTTTGGAGGGGTGCAGGAGCCCTGTTGACGGACTGGGAGCGTGGCTGCGAAAGGTGAGTATCGCTGAGTGGGTACCCCGGGCACCAGGCTAGTCAGCCGTAGTAGGCCAAGGGCCCATGGGGGGCCGGGATAGTGTCGTGGGCACGGGTGCGCCCGCTTGGTGTGGGGGCCCAGGGCGCCATTAGCCGCGTGGGCAGTGTTGTGGGCAGGGGTGACCCTCGGAAAGGGGCCCGGGAAGCTAGCCTGCCACGTGTGCGTTTCAGGGGAGGTGCCATGGGGGGCACTCCCCGGTGTTTAGGGAGCTGGTAGGCTCGGAGGCAGTGTAGTGCCCGAGGGTGCCATCGTCGGAGAATCGG
The DNA here is from genome assembly GCF_056783735.1 of Eptatretus burgeri. Taxonomy (NCBI): domain Eukaryota; kingdom Metazoa; phylum Chordata; class Myxini; order Myxiniformes; family Myxinidae; genus Eptatretus; species Eptatretus burgeri. The sequence continues at coordinate 11,805,571 of NC_140971.1, read as the reverse complement.
CAGAGGGTCGTGCCTGCCAAGGGGAGCCACGCGTCCCAGCCATGAGACCGTGTGAGGGCACGGAAAGAAAATTGGGGGGGCGAGGCCCGAAATTGTAAGGACACCAACACAGGCAACGGGAATCTGCGTTTATAGAACCAATAGTTTAAGCGAGAGGCGTTTGTTGAAAGCCCCGGGGTAGTTTAAGAGTTAATGGTTCAGGTAGATTAGGAGATGTACCCCTCCGCACCATCCATCCCCTCGCTCTCGTTGTGGGCCGCTGGACTCACTTTGTGTTATCGATCGCTGAACTCTGGGGAGGCCATCCTGAGGCTTGAGTCGGGCCTCGACACAGGACGCTAGCTCTCCCTTATTCCCCTCCGGGAAGGGAACGTAGGGGTTGGGAGTAGGCTTGGTGACAGGATAGGTTAGCCGAACAAGGACAGTAAAGGGGGTTAGGGGACGATTCATAGTGGGGAAGTAAAAATAAAAACAACAAAAAAAAAAATAAGTTGGGGCTAAATTGGGGTTTGACAAATTAAGGGAGTGGGTATAGACAGTGACAGGAAAAGGCGATAGGTTTGGAGGGAGACCGTAAGGCAGGTCCGAGCCCGCCTTCTGAGTGGCCAGCACCACCGCACTCCCTCCACCAACCTCCACTGCAAGGCAAAGGCCGGCCCACTTCATCGGCAGCTGCTGTGCTGCAAGGCCTGTGCCGGCCCACTTCATCTGCCGGCTGGCTGTTTTTCTTCAAGGCCTGTGCCGGCCAGTTCGTCTGCCGGCTGTGTTTGCCTGCAATGGCCTTGTTCTGCAGGCTGTGGTTGCTTGTTCACCTTTGCCATGCCATGCCCATGGCCCATGTTCACCAGCCCCCGTTCAATTTTGCTTTGCCCCCCCCCCCCTGTTCATTTCCATGTGCGCCAGGATCAAAGCAACAATTTGCAAGCTGCGAGAACTGCCCTGTTGGCAGCTACAACACGGGCCTGCAGTGGCGGCCCGTGCACCGTATTTGCATTCATCCATTCATCCATTCATCCATCCATCCATTCATCCATCCATCCATCCATCCGTTGTGCTCATTGCGTGTGCCACTTGATCTGGCACGGAGACTGCGTTTGTGCAGCCCATGCATCGTTGTGGTTCACTGCGTTCAGTTCAAAAGGGAAGGCCTTGGACTGCGTGTGAGCAGCCGGCCACGTTCCCTGTCACCTGCATTGTTTGAGCCAGAGACTGCATGCGAGCAGCCTGGCTCCCTGCTAACTGCTTTCTTGTTGCAGAGTCCATTGATCCTGGGCCATGGTTTAGTGTAAAATTTGTAAGTTAAGGTAAGATGTACTGTAAATATGAGTGCGCCCCCGGCATGTCTGTCTTAGCGCCGGCAATTTTATTTAAGTCGTCCGTGTGAGTGGGTTTGTTTAGTTAGTTGCTCAGCCCTCAGGTTATTTATTTTGGGGACACGAATACCATGAATGTCGCACTCAGGGATCCGTAGGTAAAACGTACTAGGGGAGAACTACACATGATAGCACACGAAAATTTGACGACTCGGGACGAGTCTGTAAAAAGGGGAGGGGGTAGTGTTGTGGTTGAGGAAATTCGCAAACCACCATTCAGGTCCCATAGGTGAGATATCTCTGTAAGTACATGTGTACTTAGCCCCAAACCCATTGTTTAGAAGGAATAAATGTCATTCATTCGGGCTGCGACCCTTTAAGATAGCCGTTTTTCTGTTCTATCTTTATTTTGAACCAACCACGTCTCAACCGCCATCACACAACAACCACCAACCACAACGCTGCTTCACAACAACAACAACGCCAACAGCCGCGGCCTTTCCCTTCACAACCCGCTCTCGCAACCATCGCATCACCGCCATTCCAAGCGTCGCCATGGCCATCACCGCCACAATAAACCCTCCACCACCTTCGCCTCTCCTTCTGCGGCCATTCCCGCACCGCTTGTGAACGCCGAGCGTCAGGCTGTCCTGGCCTCGTGCGGGACGCGCGCCGAGCCTCGGGTGCAAAAGCGGCCTTTCCGAGGGGAAGTCGGATCAGGAATGATTCACGCCCACTTTTCCTCCGTCCAATGGGCCTTTCTCCGCCCCCGAGCCCATCCTGATCCGGAAATCTGCATATGGGTTCTCCTGTCGCACTATAAAGTGCCGAGCGTGGGGCGAATTCAGTCAGTTTCTGTTTCCGGCTCGGGCGAGTTGGAGAGGTGTGGCGGCGGCGAAGTGTGGTAGCAGCAGTCAAGACGGGTCTGGAGGAGAGTCGGTCTGTCGGGGTTCGGAGTCTGTCGGGGAGCTGCAGAGAGGGGAAGCTGGGAACGCGGTCGAGGGCGCAGTGGAGTCGCTCGTCGCGGGACCCAAGCAAGCCAGCTATCCTCTTTCCCCAGAGCATCAACAACCCCCCCCCTGTTTCCACCCGCGCTGAGATAGTGCGAAAAGGGGGCCCCGTTCCCACCCCATTCCAAGCAGTGCCAACGAAACCCGCGGAGAAGCGCGGAGTCGGAGCACCGCCGCCATTTTGCGGCTCATCACAAGACGGGTAGGCTCCACGCGGTCTCGGTCCACAGGCCCGTCTGCCCCCTTGTCGTTGAGGGTGGCCCTTTTTCTTTTGCTTTGGAGTATATGTGTTGTCGGCGCCGTCTGTAAAGTAAAACTGTGTAAGTGTTGCCGTCTGCTCGCGTAGTCGGTAGTAGATCTGCATTGTGTTTCTTTTGTTGCAATTGCTTTTGTGCATAATTGTTGTGTTTCTTTTACATTTGCTTTTGGTGCATAATTGTTGTAATTGTATATGTGTGCTATCCGTGTGCCGCGGAATAAATGTGCCTTATGTTGAACTGTTTTTTCCCGTTTCGCTTCGTCTTTTCTTTCATTGAATCTCCATCTTTCTTCACGTAAAGGGTTGGTAGCGGGCTACATACGCCCGATAATTAATCGGAACCGTCGAGGTGGACGATAACACCGCTCGGTTATCCCGATAGTACGGAACGGGTCGCTTAAGTGGCCGGTGTCCGGGTTCGACCTGCGGTGAGGTGCGATCGCCCGGTCTACCCTCCGTGTGGGTACTTAGGTTGGTCGAATTTGGCGAACAACCCTATCCCACGCGGGGGGCCGATTGGCACGATCGTGGTGAGGCCGAAAGGCCCACCTGTGACTAGTTCCCGGCGTTAGTCCAAGAGGGTCACGACGGAATTGTCCGTCCGGTGGGCGACGTGCCGCGATTCGAGTTACGTGGCCGCTCGCATGCCGGCGGGCGTGAATTCGCAACAATATATATATATATATATATATATATATATATACATACATATATATATATATATATATATATATATATATATATATATATATATATATATATATATATATATATATATATATATATATATATATATATATACATACACATATATATATATATATATATATATATATGTGTATGTATATATAAAATATGTATGTGTCATTAAGGGCATGCCAAATGTAAAAACCTATGCCAAATCATTATGCGGACAACAAAACGAATAACCATACCGGATCGGTCGAGGCCCGGGTTACCAACGACTGGTACCGGTGGTCATCAGGGTACCAGTGGAAATTGTGCTACTGCTGGGCGAAGGAGGAGAAGGAGACGGGGAAGGCGAGTCCGGAGGCAGTGGGAGAGGGGGAAGGGTAGAAGTGTGGACGATGACAGGCAAAGGGCGAGAGTTGGCTGATATGATGGAGAGAAGAAAGGTGGACATAGTGTGTCTACAAGAGACCAAGTGGATGTGGAGTAAGGCTAGGAGCATTGGAGGTGGTTTCAAACTGTTCTACCATGGTGTGGATGGGAGGAGAAATGGTGTCGGGGTTATCCTGAAGGAAGATTATGTCAAGAGGGTATTGGAGGTGAGGAGAGTGTCTGACCGAGTGATGAGTGCGAAGTTGGAAAATGGAATGAGTGATGATGAATGTCATCAGTGCATATGCACCGCTTATGTGGTGTGAGATGGAGAATAAAGAAGATTTCTGGAGTGAGTTAGATGAAGTGGTGGAGTGTATCCAAGGATGAAAGAGTGGTGATTGGAGCAGATTTCAATGGGCATGTTGGGATGAGAATAAACATGATGAGATGAGTTGGGAATAAAGAGGATGAGGAGGTGATGGGTAGGTGCGGTCTCAACAAGAGAAATGTGGAAGGGCAAATGGTGGTAGAGTTTGCAAAAAGAATGGAAATGGCAGTGGTAAATACGTATTTCAAGAAGAAGGAGGAACACAGGGTGACGTACAAGAGTGGAGAAAAGTGCACACAGGTGGATTACATCTTGAGCAGGCGATGCAACCTGAAAGAGATTAGAGACTGTAAAGTGGTGGCATGGGAGAGTGTAGCTCGACAGCATCGATTGGTGGTCTGTAGGATGATTTTGGAGGTGAGGTTGAGGAAGAGAGTGAGGGCTGAACCAAGGACCAGATGGTGGAAGCTGAAGGAGGAAGACTGTTGCGTGGAATTTAGGGAGGAGGCGAGACAGGTGTTGGATGGTGGTAAAGATGGGTGGGATGATTGGGCAACTTCAGCAGAAGTGATAATTGAGATAGCTAGGAAGGTACTTGGTGTGACATCTGTACAGAGGAAGGAAGATAAGCAGACTTGGTGTTGGAACGAGGAAGTACAGGGAAGTATAAGGAAGAAGGGGTTGTTGAAAAAGAAGTGGGATAGTCAGAGAGATGAAGAAAGTAGGCAGGAGTACAAGGAGTGGCGGCAAAGGGCAAAAAGAGAGGTGGAAAAGGCATATGACGAGCTGTATGAGATGTTGTATACAAAAGAAGGGGAAAAGGATTTAAACCGATTGGCAAGACAGAGGGACCGAGCTGGGAAGGATGTGCTGCAGGTTATGGTGATAAAGGACGTCAATGGGAATGTGCTGACGAGCGAGGAGAGTGTGTTGAGAAGGTGGATGGAGTACTTTGAGGAGCTGAGGAATGAAGAAAATGAGAGAGAGAGAAAGTTGGAAGAGGTGGAGATAGTGAATCAGGAAGTGGGGTGGATCAGTAAGGATGAAGTGAGGACTGCTCTGAAGAGAATGAAAAGTGGAAAGGCGGTTGGCCCAGATAATATACCAGTGGAGGCATGGAAGTGCTTAGGAGAGATGGCAGTGGGGTTGTTAACCAGATTGTTTAATAAAATATTGGAAAGTGAGAGGATGCCGGAGGAGTGGAGATTATGTGTACTTGTTCCGATTTTCAGGAACAAGGGTGATGTGCAGAGCTGTGGAAATTACAGAGGGATAAAGTTGTTAAGCCACACCATGAAGTTGTGGGAAAGAGTAGTGGAAGCTCGGTTGAGAAGAGAGGTGACGATCTGTGAGCAGCAATATGGGTTAATGCCAGGAAAGAGCACCACTGATGCGATATTTGCTTTGATAATGTTGATGGAGAAGTAGAGGGAAGGGCAGAAGGAGATACATTGTGTGTTTGTGGATTTCGAGAAAGCTTATGATAGGGTGCCAAGAGAGGAGTTGTGGCATTGTATGAGGAAGTCGGGAGTGGTGGAGAAGTATGTGAGGATTGTGCAGGATATGTATGAGGACAGTGTGACAGCGGTGAGGTGTGCGGTAGGAATGACGGACCGGTTTAAGGTAAAAGTGGGATTGCACCAAGGATCGACTCTGAGCCCTTTCCCGTTTGCAATGGTGATGGACAGGTTGACGGACGAGATCAGACTGGAGTCTCCATGGACTATGATGTTCGCGGATGATATCATGATCTGTAGGGAGAGTAGGGAGCAGGCTGAGGCGAGCCTTGATAGGTGGAGGTACGCACTGGAGAGAAGGGGAATGATAGTCAGTCGGAGTAAGATGGAGTACATGTGCGTAAATGAGAGGGAGGGTGGTGGTATGGTGCGGTTACAAGGAGTTGAGGTGGGGAAGGTGGATGGGTTTAAATACTTGGGATCAACTGTCCAAAGTAACGGAGAGTGTGGGAGAGAAGTGAAAAAGAGAGTGCAGCAGGATGGAGTGGGTGGAGAAGATTTGCAGGAGTGATTTGTGACAGAAGGGTAGCTGCAAGAGTGAAGGGGAAAGTATATAAGACGGTAGTGAGACCAGCTATGTTGTATGGTTTGGAGGCGGTGGCGCTAACAAAAAGACAGGAAGTGGAGCTGGAGGTGGCAGAGTTAAAGATGCTGCGATTCTCGTTGGGAGTGACAAGGATGGACAGGATAAGGAATGAGTATATTAGAGGGACTGCGCAGGTAGGACGGTTTGGAGACAAAGTGAGAGAGGCGAGATTGAGATGGTTTGGACATGTGCACAGGAGGGAAGCAGAGTATATCGGGAGAAGGATGCTGAGGATGGAGCCGCCAGGTTGGAGGAGAAGAGGAAGGCCAAAGAAGAGGTTCATGGATGCGGTGAGGGCGGACATGCGAGTGGTTGGAGTGTCAATGGAAGATGTGGAGGATAGAGCGAAATGGAGATGGTTGATCCGCTGTGGCGACCCCTAACGGGAGCAGCCGAAAGAAGAAGAAAAAGAAGATATATGTATATGTATGTGTATATATATATATATATATATATATATATATATATATATATATATATATATATATATATATATATATATATATATATATATATACTGACAGTATCATGGGAAGGAAATATGGAATGGGCATATGAAAGAAAGTTGTGTTGGTATGAAGGGGTAAGAGAAGTGTGTGATGACCATGGGTGGATGTGTGATGTGCTACCAGTGGAAGTGGGTTGTAGGGGTTTTGTGGCAAAGTCTATGCTGAAGTACCTCAAAATGATTGGAGCGTCATCAAAGCAAGTCAAGAATACTGTGACGCAATTACAGGAGGCAGCAGAGATAGCCTCATTGTGGATTTGGAGGCAGAGGCAAGTGCAGTGATTCCATTCACATTTAAAGTCAGGTCTGTGGGGATCTATATATATATATATATATATATATATATATATATATATATATATATATATATATATATATATATATATATATATATATATATATATATATATATATATATATATATATATATAGAACATACATATATATATATATATATATATATATAGAACATACATATATATATATATATATATATATATATAGAACATACATATATATATATATATATATATATAGAACATACATATATATATATATATATATATATATATATATATATATATATATATATATATATATATATATATATATATATATATATATATATATATATATATAGAACATACATATATATATATATATATATATATATATATATATATATATATATATATATATATATATATATATATATATATATATTGTTGCTGTTGTGGAAATTCGCATGACACCATAAAGAGTCCTCAGGTGAGATATATCGGTAAGTTCATGTGTAGTTAGCCAAAACCCGTTGTATAGAGGGAATATATATGATTTATCGGGCTGCGATTCTTTGAGTTAGCCGTTTTTCTGTTCTATCGTTATTTTGGACCGTCCGAAGGCTTCAAACGAAGGCCCCGTGAAAGGCCTACAATGGCGCGCGAGTTTTCCTACCTTTTTTGCGGCGCCGGTGGCTGACGGGAGAGGCTGCGAGAGCTCGCTGGCGATTGGTGGATTCGGGGTGTGAGGCGGCCGTGAGGAGGAAACGCCCCTTTTCGAGGAGCTTCTCGAAAGGGTAAGAGGAGAGGCAGAGCCAAAAACGGGGCGGAGCGATGGGCAGAGCCCCGCGCTGCGAACGGCGGAGCCCCGCTCCATAAAGGACGGACACGGGCGGGGCGCGCCCTCTTCTCTTCGTCCTGGAGCTGGTCTCGCCGTTCGTTTCTTCTCTTCGTCCTGGAGCTGGTCTCGCCGTTCGTCTCTTCTCTTCGTCCTGGAGCTGGTCTCTCCGTTCGTCTCTTCTCTTCGTCCTGGAGCTGGTCTCGCCGTTCGTCTCTTCTCTTCGTCCTGGAGCTGGTCTCTCCGTTCGTCTCTTCTCTTCGTCCTGGAGCTGGTCTCGCCGTTCGTCTCTTCTCTTCATCCTGGAGCTGGTCTCGCTGTTCGTCTCTTCTCTTCGTCCTGGAGCTGGTCTCGTCGTTCGTCTTGGCTCGGCTCGCCTTGTGGTCTGGTCTGCTCTTCTGTCGGTGCCAAGGTCTTCTGTCGGTGCGGTCCCGAGACCCCGCTGGCGGGACGGAGCGTCTGCCATTCCCCTCTCCCGACCCCGAGCATCAACGGTTCCCCCTCCCTCCTTTATCCGCGCTGAGATAGCGCCGGAAACCCCATCCGTGGCATCGAGCGGCCAACACGTGCTGGCGCGAAGCACAAGCTCACCGACCACGCCAGAGGAGCTGGGAGCTGAGGTCGCGGGAGGAGGACTCGACGCGTGCAGGGAAGTTACTACTTTGTTTTTCTTTGCTTTTATGTAAATGTGTGTGTGGCGCCGTCCGACAAGTAGAACTGTGTAAGTGTGCCCGAGTAAGTCATATTCGGTTGTAGTTCTTGCTTTCGTTCTTGCTTTTGTTCTTCCTTTTGACTGTTGCTGACTGTGAATACGTGCTTGTGAAATAAATGTGCATTGTGTGAACTGTTTACCCGTTTCGCTTCGTTTTTTTCCTTTCATTGAATCTCCATCTTGCATCACGTAAGGGATTCGTAGTGGGTTTCAACATCCCGGTAATTAATCGGAACCGTCAAGGCCGACGATAACTCCGCTCGGTTATCCCTGGAATACGGAACGAACTGCTTAAGCAGTTCGTGTCTGGGGTCGGCCTGTGGCGTGGTCCCATCCCTCGGCAGATTACCCGCGCGGGTACTTAGGTATATCGACATTCGGCGATTCACCCTATTTCGCGTGGGTAGACTGCGAACTGGATGGTGGTGGGGTTAAACCCCCACCCGTGACTGGTTTCTGGCAGTAGTCCCTGGAGGGTCATGACTGAATTGTCCGTGCGGTGGGCAACGCGGTCGCGATTCGAGTTACGTGGCCGATCGCACGCCAGCGGGCGCGAATTCGCAACTATATATATATATATATATATATATATATATATATATATATATATATATATATATATATATATATATATATATATATATATATATATATATATATATTGTTACCGCTGTGGAAATTCGCAAACCACCATTCAGGGCCCGCAGGTGAGATAACTCTATGTACATGTGTAGTTAGCCCCAAACCCGTTGTTTAGAGGAAATGTATGTGATTCATTCGGGCTGCGACGCTTTGAGAAAGCCGTTTTTCTGTTCTATCTTTATTTTGAACCAACCACGTCTCAACCGCCATAACCATCAAACCACCACCGATAAACCCTCCACCACCCTCACCTCTCTCCTTCTACGGCCATTCCCGCACCACCTGTGAACACTGAGCATCGGGCTGTCTTGGGCTCGTTCAAGATACGCACCGAGCCGCGAGTGCAAATAGCGGCCTTTCCGAGGGAGAATTCGGATCAAGAACGCTACACGCCCACTTCTGATCCGTCCAATCAGCAAGCATGGAGCGGCTTGGCCCCGCCTCCAGGCGCGTCTGTGTTAAATCCATATATGCAAATTCTAGGATCAGGGGAGGTTCACGCCCACTTTTCCTCCGGCCAATTGGCGAGCGTGGCTCCGCCCCCGAGGTCATCCTGATCCAGAAATTTGCATATTGTTTTCTCCTGCCGGCCTATAAAACGAGTCGAGCGGCAGATCGCACGCCGGCGGGCGCGAATTCGCAACAATATATATCTATATATAGTAGGTTGCTGTATACCTTCTTTTGCAGCCCCCTGCATATGTGTGTTTGTGTATATATATATATATATATATATATATATATATATATATATATATATATATATATATATATATATATATATATATGTATATATATTATATATTTATATATATTATATCTATATTGAGACGGATCTGGAAACCATTTGCATTTGAATCATACAGATGCCCCAAAAGTCAGTTATGTCGTTAAGTATGTGTGTAGTCAGATCCCTTTCCTTTTGTCTCGTGGGAGAATCAAAGGTGTGCGTTGCGATTTCTTTTTCGTTTGGTTATAAAATCTTTCCATCCAACGAACCCTCCAACGAACAACCATTCCATTCCTCATCATGATCCACAACCCACCCGCTCTCTGCAAGCACTCTGACTTGTCAAGGCAGGGTCTTGCAGCCGTTCCTTGTTGCTTCCACCAACGTTCCTTCCACAAACGTTGTATCTCTTGCACGATGACCTGTGCAACATTGATACTGTTACTTGTCACTATGAACCCGTGTGGAAGACTGGTTGGGGTTTCCCGGCAGGGGCCAAAGCCCCACCCTGGAAAGGCATGCCGTGGAACCCTGTCCAATCAAGGCAGACACTGGCACGTGCTTCACAAAGCTCCGCCCCGTACAAAGGAATTCTTTCTTCCCTCTCGTGGTATTTAAGAGAGGGCGTGTCTGAGGAAGGAAGAGGGGTGCGAGGGCTGTGTGGAGTAGTGAAAGGAGGAGTTCTGCGGACGAGAGTTCTTTTGAGATTACGAGGAGTGGTTATGAGCAGCGGTTGCGAGGGGCCAGTTTTGTTCACGGTGGCTGAAGAACCAGTTTTGTTCACGGTGGCTGAAGAACCAGTTTTGTTCACGGAGGCTGAACAACCAGTTGTTCATGGTGGCTGTTACGAGAAGTTCTTGGCTGGTTTTGACTATTCGCCACACGAGCTCTTCCACGAGCCACGAGTCCTACACGTGCGACTGGGACCAAACCGACGACCTTTGGCAGGTGTCACATTCTGGAGTACTCCTTTCCCTCCGACGGCCAGATACCCACCGAACTCTAACCCCCAGCTTGTCTCTCTCCACGGCTGCGAGGGTCCAATAAAGACTGGGTTTTATTTTCATTTGTGTGTGTGTGTGTGTGTCTGCGTGTGGGCCCGTCTTTAAGTATAACGGAATAAGTGTTTTTGGATCATTGTAAATACTTCTTGCATATTCGCGTTGTCTTGCTTTGCATCTTCATTTATTGTAAATAAAACTTGTTAGAAATGTTCTCAGTCCGTTTCGGTCCTTTCTTGAATTGGTCAAGCATGGTTCGGATCTGAGTTTAGGCGGGGTTTTATCCCCGATAATCTGTTCATTCCAGCTGGCACGGCTTTGGCAGTTTCCGCTCGGCTGCACCTGAACTGGAGTTTGTCGGCGGTAGTTGGAACTCTACCGCAGTCGGTAGAGTGACGCGGTTCGAGCAAGACGTGCCGAGGGCGTGGTTTCCCCGGGAATCAAAATCGCATAGTTAATCAGGTAAATTGGTTATCGACAAATAGACCCGATGCTACGCGGTTGAGATATTGGCGACCACGGATGGTTAATTGACCCGCGGCTCACGGAGTTATCCGAGCAACGGCCTACAATTCCGCGGAGATTGGTGTGAGACAATGCAGCTTTCCCCACCTCGTGGTCGTTCTCGCCACCGATCCCCGGCCCACAACAATATATGTGTACATATATATATATATATATATATATATATATATATATATATTATATATATTGTATATAATATATATATATATATATATATATATATATATATATATATATATATATATATATATATATATATATATATATATATATATACATTGCTACTTTGTGGTAGGGATGGGTGATTTCAGGTATTTTGGAATCAATTTGACTGACTACTTTTTTCGAGGAATCGATGGAATTGAGTACAATTCTAACTACTTTTTTATTTTATTTTATTTTGGAGTTTTGCGGGATGGGGACTATTACATTTAAATGCAACATGCGAAGAAGAACAGCATGCAAATTCCAATTGCTGTCAAGGAAATGGGCCGTGAGAGTGATATATGCCTGGGTTTGACAAGATGTTCAGATGTCTGTTGTGAGGGCAATGGAAATAACAGTATGAATCATCCTTGCAAGCTTTGACCCGGTTTCTCGATACACTTCAGGAAGCATATTTCGTATGATTGTGCAATGACTTGGGAGGTTATATTTTCAGTCCAAAGCTTGCACAGTCTTTGAGGCCAGTCTTCACGAACAGATGCAGGCTGCATGCCCCTCACGATCATATTTATCAGCATCTGGTTAATGTGATTTTGTCTTGGGGAATCAGCACCGTACTAGATTGCATAAGGCTGTGCTACCTCCTCTGTCAACCTCCCGCACCTTGCTTGGGTCGGGATAATTGGCTGTCCCTGGGGGAAATCGTTAGATTAGCAAGGGGTAAATTAAGAATATCCCACATATGCATGACCATGACATACTCGACGTCATCATAGTCAGGTCTTCTAAATTTATCCTCTAAATTGCCAGTAAGTTGGCCATTTGCACGAATATTACCTCCCGGTCACACATTGGGTGTTCAAGTGACGTTATATGTACTGATATATGTATGCATATATATATATATATATGTGTAATATGACATACTTATCGACTTTGTGGTAATGTCAATATATACCTAATACCGGCTTTGGATTGAGAAATATTACTCATGTTACTTCCTGCATTCATTGATGATTCAAACCCTCCACAGGAGGTTGTGATATGGTGGATGTATTATTTCACTCTTACAACCTGATTATGATTTATAGGGCTGAGGATGTCACATACCTCCAATATTTGCAAGGATAAAGACACATACCCAGAGCTGTTCAGACATAGGTGATAATTGTATGTGCAAGTTTGTGTAATAGAATAAGAGGACCTTTGTTAAGATGATACAGTTTTGGACATTGAGTTAAATGACACAGTCATGTCACAAAGTTCGTGGGAACTATTCGACTTTGCTTAAGGCCCGGTCACACCTTGACGTTTTAGCCAGCGATGGCAACGTATTAAAATGAATGTAAAACGCTGGCTTACGTTGAACTTTTGATGTTTTTTTTTAAGATTCGGACGTATTCATAGCGACTTGGTCTTATGTATAACGCATTGGTAACGGACACAGAACGTTTCCGTGTGTTATAGATAACTTATACCAACGAATGCTGAACCTGTTGCTGGCCTACACAACCGATGCCCAACGATAGTCTAACTTAGGCATAGCGCGTTGCACGCATCGCCGACGATGTCGTAACGTAGCCTATTAAAAGGCTGACGCACAACGATTCGAATCATAACTGCCGTAGAAATGGAAGTGACAACATCGCGGTCACACCTTGGCGATCTTGCCAGCGTATGCCGACCTAAGAAAAATGTGTCTAAAACATTGGGGCACGTCAAATACGGTATGAGTAAGTTTGGTATACGTGAGTAGAACGCTAAAGTACGCTATCATACGTCGTAGTAAGTAGAGTACGTCAAGAAATTTTAAACATGTTCAAAATTTTACGACGTACTCGGCGTATGACACACGTTCCGCATGCGATGGGGATAAGTTTTACACACGATATGTGGACGCTTACACACGTCCACAAAGGCTACTTATAAGCTACTCATAAGTCGAAACACGTCGCGGTAATGTCTTTTTTACGCGAAACTTATTTCTAACTTATGTTTGATGTGCTTTGAACCAATTCTTTACGTAGTCCCAACACACATCGACGTATGTAGACGTATTCCAATGACGTCTTTCGGTCGACAAAAAAAATAAATTAACGTGTTTCTAGCTTACAACTGCCATATAAAGACGTGTTCCCAGCGGTTTTGGGAATTGGTATATAAAAATGCTGCTCATAAAAGGGGAACCCAACAGTGTTTTCGAGTCCTTTTTGAGTCGATGTCCATGTCAGCAGTAACAGTATCAGTATCGGTATCGGTATTAGTATTAGTATTAGTAGTAGTTTCTTCATGTTGGCAGTAGTAGGTGAGTGTGAGGGGGAGGGTGTGGGTTATGATGGATCGTCCTTGCGTCCACGTGTCCACGGGTAGGAGACATCTTTTCTTTTCTTTCGGCTAATTTTTTATGTTCTTGCGGCTAATTTTTTATGGGGCTTTTTCAACAATGAGCTATAGCTTGTTTTTACGATTTAGGTCTATTCATAACGGGTTGGACAAATGCACAATGAACTAATAATGTGCATAGAGCGCTTCGATAACTTATAGATATGGTATACCAACGAATAATTATCGTGAAGCCGGCGTTCACAAACTATGCCCAACGATAGCTTAACTTATCCATATCGTGCGGCAGTTTATCTTTGCCGGTGACGTGGGGTTTGCTATTCATAGGCTGCCACTCAACGATTTAAATGGCTGCATCTCCACTTTTGAAAGTAGACGCTTGCGCTCAACAATTCGATTTTTTTTACACTCAACGACTTTTAAACGGTACCACTCAGCTATTTTCATTGTTTACAATGAACGATTTAAATTGCTGTCACTCGCCTTTGTTTTTTGACCCTGGGGTTTGGAAATTTGAAGCGTTTCTTCTGAACGTGTTAAAACGCTCAAACTCGACTATTTTAAATAGACGCTGCCGATGGACAATTGGAATCATAGCCAAGCTAGACATCGAAGTGTGAACATCCTCGTCATGCCGAAGAAAAGTTTGAAGAATGCTGCAAATAAGTGTCCTGGCCGTGGCCGTGGACGCTGACGCAAGGACGATCCATTATACCGACGTCTTTCAGCCTATGAGTAACTTAAAAGTAACGTCTGTCGATGTGTGGCAACGATCGCGTAACGTGCCAACAACACGTTAATCATAGGTTAGAAATAAGTTTCGGGTACGCTAAACATTACCTCGGCGTGTCTCAACTTATGATTAACTTACAAGTAGCATGTGTTGACGTCTGTCAACGATCGCAGACCGTGCATACAACTTGTGGCCAGCGTAGCGGAACGTGTGAGTCATACGCCGGCATACGTCGTGAAATTTCAAGCATGAATAAATTTGAGGACAACCAAAAAGTACAACGTTTAAAGCCAACTTACAACGACGTATGGCAGTGTTTTTCAGCGTGCTCTCAATGTTATCAAAACTTACCCATAACGTATTCAACGTGTGCCAGCGTTTTAGAAAAAAAAAATCAAAAATCGGCATACGTTGGCTAAAACGTCAAGGTGTGACCGGGCCTTAAGGTATACGTTTTGGTCCTAGTTATGTTCTAAAGTAAATTCTGTTTTGTTTTGGTTATATACAGTATATATTTTAAACAATCTCGAGCATGCACACAAAAAGGTAACATTGCTTTTAAGTTGTGGATGAACGTTTGTGTTCGGAAACAGTGGTGACATCCGATGCACGCATTGGTTCCACTTTGTTCCTCTCTTCCTGCAGCTACCAGTGGGTTATATGTGTCAGGGGTCCTGGAAGCGTTCGTGGGAAAAGATGAAGGTGAAAATCAAAAAAAATAAAGATTGCTTGCGGCCATCCACAGTTGCCCACCACCGTCCACCAGGAGCGAAGTGCACCAGAGACATAGCTATCGCGAAGAAGTAACAAAAATGAGACAAGGCCACGTTTCCAAGTGGCAAAGCTCGTGCAAAAGGATAACGCCATTCATGATGTATTGTGCACAAGCCGTTCTGTCTCAGGGGGATCGATCGCTTGATGTCAACACCACCTCTGCGCATCGTGACGACATCCTGCATTGAGTGAAGCGAACTGTTCCACCTTATAATCTATTAATGTTTGTGTCTCCGCGGATATCATTACCTGGAGTGGTGTGTACACCACTGTGGTTTATCAGTGGTGTGTGCAGAACACCTGCATATTGATCCAGTTAGAAAAAAAGTTGATGCGCATTTATACAAACCCCGGGAGTCGTCCTTCCCTATATGTTTGAGAGAGTCGAGCTATTCATGTGCATGGTGCGCATTGCTGTGTTCGTTATGAGACATTGCATTGATATGACGGGTGCACCTGTTTAGATGTGCACACCTGCTTATAATGAGGGGCAGCTCATGCGTGGATGGAAAAACAATTGTTAAAGTTTGTTCCAGATGCATGTCACAGAGCATGCCTTTTTGCATGCACGTTACAGGTTAGTGAGCTGCACGTTGTCAAATCCATCGTGCACCTACATTCCTCTGTTACATTCCCATTAACCCATTAATTCCCACGAGGGACTGAAGACTCAGATTATGCCAAATGTAATCGTTCCTTTTTGCATTTACCACTTGCTGATGGACAGGAGTGGAGTGACGCCGGTGCACACACACACACACACACACACACTCACACACACACACACACATCGTGCCCCCAGGCTGCGCATCACACTCCTCTGCTGCGCTCCAGCTATAGCTGCGGACAAGTGCCCGAGATGCTGCATTTGGCGTGACCCAGGCAGTGAGCCATGCCAATACTGACCGGTGGTGGCGGTGGCGATGCAGACTTCAGTGACCTTCACAGCTACTCCCGTGTACCTCCGCTTCTGCGGCCGTTAGATACTCCGACCGTCAAGGGGCTGCAATACCTGCGTGCGAGGGCACTGAGACCGCGTGAAGAACGTGTGCCGGTGGGGACGCAAATTATCATTAACGTCGGAGGGCTCAGGTATGCCATGCTGTGGACCACCTTAGCCGAGTTTCCATCCACGAGACTTGGTCGGCTGTGCAGCTGCAGCAGTCATGCTGACATTCTGAAACTTTGTGATGACTATGACGTTGCGCGAAATGAGTTTTTCTTCGATAGGCACCCTGGTGCTTTTCGCATGATCATGACCTTCCTGCGCGCAGGGAAGCTGCGATTGTTGCAAGAGATGTGTGCACTTGCTTTTCGTGATGAGCTACGTTACTGGGGTATCGATGAAGCCCATCTCGATTGGTGTTGCCGCCGAAAGCTGCTTTGCCGGATGGAAGAAGGACCGAATGAAGCGCGAAATGAAGTGATGATGGCTTTTCATGCCGTGGGGTTCGAAGGACGTTTTAGCAGAGAGGACGACGTTGCCGACGACGACGACGAAGCAGAGAGATCGCGTTCGAACAGTTTCATGGAAAAAATCCGCGCAATGGTGGACGACCCCCATTCTGGTCTGCCTGGCAAGATATTCGCCTGTCTGTCTGTGATCTTCGTGATGATCACGGCCGTGAGTCTGTGTGTAAGCACAATGCCCGATTTGCGTGCTGAAGAGGACAAGGTTGGTTTACACTTTACAATTACCATCAAAATGAGATTTAGCTGAGCTTCTTCAAAATATATGCCATGATATTTCCTTATCCACAACTATATAATAAATTAATGTGCTCATGCATGGGACGATTTGCTATTTAACAAATTAATTTTGCAAACTTGAATACTCGAAGAGCAATGGAGTTTCTATGGTCGTCTACAGTAGTCTAAGAACAGCAATCATTGTACATGTATCTCCAAGAAGATGAGAGAGAAACAAAATCAAATCATTCATTATTCATGGGATGTTCAATTCCTCGTCGGTCAGATAAATAGGAATTATTAGCAATTATACATATGATGCTATTGTGTATGGCCCTGACTCGTGAGGACCTCGATGTGAGCATGACAAGTTGGTCAGGTTTTGGTGAACCAAAACCATGTCAACATTAATACTGCCACCTTGAGGATGTTCTTTGATCTGACTTGTTTGCCGCTGCTTTCCCGTACAAGGTCGCTATTTCAAAATAAGCAACTCGTCGCATGATTAAAAAAACATGTTTTGGTTCTCTTGTGCATGAAAGCGTATCTTTGAAACAAAACATGTTAAAGTAACTTCAAATAGATTGCTTGCTGTGTTAGATACTTCCTTGACTGCCAGACTGTGCACTTCCCCTTGGTAATTAGTGGTGAGAGCTCTTTCAGTGCAAAAGCAAAAGTGTACGTTTGATTCAAGTTTACTTCTAAAGGTTCTTGGTACGAGATACTCAGAATAGACAAAGGCAGGCAAAGGATATTTATTTATTTATTATTAGGCAACTATCATTCAAATATAAACAGCTCTTTCTAACACACATGCTGACTCACTCACTGACTCACACATATAATTATGTAGTACTTCCTCAGTTGGGTAGAAAGTTGGAATGTGGCATATCGATGCAACTCGAAGGAATGAGTCCAGAAAAATAAATCACAAAATGGTCTTTAAAAATATTGTCCAAAAACAAAAATATCTGTCAGCAAAAGTCGGCAGCTGGAGCGTCACATCTTCACCCAGAAGAGGGTCATAGCTTGAACACCAGTGGTGCATCACTCCTTCAGCTGGATAAAGGGAGGGAGCTTTGACTGTGCATAAATAGATTATAGCGAACGCAGTGAGCTTCATACTTAACGCGTGCACATGAGAGAATAGGAAATAGGAAACAACAACAACACAATACCCCTGGCAATTTGGAATCCGTGTCGTTGGCTATGACCCTTTTGCTTCCGGGTTTTTTTAAATGCTGTGCGGTGTATAAACACGATTGGGTTTTATTTCTATCTTGTGAATATTACTTAACGCGTACACATGAGAGAATAGGAAACAACAACAATAACACAATACCCTGGCAATTTGGAATCCGTGTCGTTGGCTATGACCCTTTTGCTTCCGTTTTTTTTTTGCGTCTGGTTTTTTTTTTGTTTCCGGTTTTTGGCATGGGGAATGATGCATTCCAGGAGATAAAGGCATCGTTGGAGACATGAAAGACCCAAATATCAGACATGGTGTATATTTCCTCCACTGATTTTAATAAAGATATATCCCACATCATCAAAAAATAATTTTTAATCATGATTTACATTATTTGATCGCTGATCCCGAATCCAGGCCGAAGTAACCGGAAATTGCGTATACAGTTGTCAACAAGTTATAGGTAAAGTTAGAAGCGAATGTAAGAAGAATACTACGTTCGCGTCTGGTATTCATTTTTTTAGATGAGATCCTGTTCGAGGCGGTGTAGTTGTCGTGACGGTAATGTTGAGGATTTTTTTTTTCAGATGAGATCCTGTTCTAGGCGGTGTAGTTGTTGTTGTGAAGGTAATGCTGAGGTAATATTTATTTTTTCAGATGAGATCCTGTTCTAGGCGGTGTAGTTGTTGTTGTGAAGGTAATGTTAAGGTAATATTTATTTTTTCTAGCAAAAAGACTTTAATTTGATATATTTAAGAAGCGAATGTAAGAAGAATTCTACGTTCGCTTCTAGGCTTTGCCTATTCCATATTACTGTTCACTCATTCTACGTTTATTAATTTATTTATCGAGTAAACTGCAAATACAATCCACAAGTACAATACATAATCTGCAATTGTGTGTGTGTGTGTGTGTGTGTTTGTGTGTGTGTGTGTGTGTGTGTGTGTGTGTGTGTGTGTGTGTTTGTGTGTGTGTGTGTGTGTGTGTGTGTGTGTGTGTGTGTGTGCATGTGTGCGTGTGCGTGTCCTTCATAACAAAATCATGAAACCTTGCGGCCAAAAACTTTGCATGCATACTCAGGGACCTCAAAGGGATTGCATGAATGAAAATTGGGTATTTGAGTAAATTTAAACACCCATTTTGAAGATAATTAATGGCTTACCTTCATGAAAGGCTTATCCTTGGTCAGCCCAACTTCAACTCATGGGGGTCTTAGCTGCCATTTTTATTCAGCCGACTGAAAAAGCCTTGCCTTGGAAACATGATATACTCTCACGAACTAATTAAAAATATATAATTGAAACATGATTTCGGATTTGAGGATCAGACCTTGTGGACCAAATAAGTGTCAAAATCTGGAGTGAAATCTGAAAAAGTTAAGAAATTACCGATTCTTATAAACTAAGTGTATGTGTATTTATTTAAGTAAAGCTATATTTTTCACCTTTTTCACCTTTTCTCCAAGTAAAGCCACCTTTTCCATATTTCCACAAGAACATGTAAAATTGGCAAAGCATTAAACTTAGCTTTTTCGACTGTTAGCTCAATTATATTGAGTGAAGAAAAGATTAAGGAATATGCCAAAAGTGTAACTTCAATGAGTGCAACAAGAATAATTTTAAAGCAGGAAAAAGCTCCTGCGGCATGAGCAGTGGGCATGGTGACTGCGGGTTGGTTATCGGTGGGGAAATCGCCGGAGTTTGGAAGGAAAAATAAATTGGAGGATTAGAATGAGTAAAGCGAACTATGATTTCAAGAGAGAAAAAATGAAAAATGTTTTCAGTGGCGACAAAGGAATGTATCTCCACTTCATTGTTGGATGGCTGGGAGGTATGCACACCCGCTCTCAGCTGTCTAGCCTGGGTTCGAATCTCAACCCAGCTATAATCTGTGATCCTGGTGTATCACAGGCAGCGTGATTAAACGATGTGTGTGCCGTCCCTCAGATGGACATTAAACTGGGCATCTCATCTGCTGCAATTAGTTGGTGGACATTGAAGATCCCTTTGCGGTGTCCTTTGTGAAGTCAGTGAACTATCCCTGGCATCCTGGACAAATTCCAAATTCCTGCTCCAACTTAACTGGGCACTACATTAGCAGCACTGCCATAGTCAATGATGCAACTTGCAGCCTTGTGCTGCACAGGAAAAAAAAACCAGAAGATGACCAGACCCCAATGTAGTTTAGTATTTTATTGTAATAATATTTTAATTCATTTACTCTTTCAAAATTTTCCACTCAATGTTTTTTCTTTCAGGAACACATTCCTCCTTTAATGCATTGAAAAGTCAATGGGATTTTGAAGTTTGATTTAAACAATGTTTTTCAGGAATGCATCCATGACTTAAATAGGGAAGTGCCTGCATATAGATATAGACCGGGAGCCTGACCAAACCAGGTTCACCGGAAACCAAAAACCGGAAGTGGAAAACGAAATTGAAATTAACGATGAAAAAAATTGTTTTCAGCTAAATTTTCTCTTCTCCCCGCCAGGGAGCAGTCTACTGTGTGTGTAAAATATGTTTGGAGTGATTGTAAAACTATAAATCGGCGAAAATTGCGTCCAAAGCACACAAATGATCTGGCACCCGACTTCGCTCATGGAGTCGGGTACCAGATCAGCATACAAATACTTGACATGTCGGTTTCGTTTTCCACTTCCGGTTTCCAGTCTGACTCGTAAATCGTCTTCGGTTCCGACTACATCCCTGGAAGACCTATTGGTCACCTCGTGATTCCATAACGTCACTTCGACTGACCAATCACAGACACAGTAGTCTAAAAACAGACGTAGAAAACTCGTCGTATGACCGAATTCAACCGAGTACTTCAGGTCGCCTGCGGGCGACCTAATGAGGGGACCTGGTACTAACATTCTGAGTTGGTTTTAGCCGTTCCGCTGTTCGGTTGAGCTAGCGCAACCAAAGGGAACCCGAACTAGGGAGCATCTGTCCTGGGGGCCCAACGACCAAGTTGTCTGCCAATGCTCCTTTGGTACTCAGGGGACCTGGTACTACCATTCTGCGTTGGTTTTAGCCGTTCCGCTGTTCGGTTGAGCTCGCGCAACAAAAGGGTCCCGAATTAGGGAGTGTCTGTCCTGGGGGGCCCAGCGACAAAGTTGTCTGACAGTGCTCCTTTTGTGCTGAGGTGACCCCTTACTAGCATTCTGCGTTTGTTTTAGCCGTTCCGCTGTTCGGTTGAGCTAGCGTGATTTTCGCGGCATCTAATTAGCGTCTGTCACCGGTATTCCAGTGGCTAAATCGTCTGTCATTGTTTATACTGTGTTACAAGCGATACAAATAATATCAGGAACCTATTTGGGGCCGTTCCGCTGCCAGGTTGAGCTAGCACCGATTATGCAATACGGATATTGACCACAGAATGTCAACCCAGCAACAGTGTCCCGGCAGAAGCAGAGTTCTGAGGTGAGAATATCATCTGGCATCTTACCATGAGGACGGCAATTGTTCCCCTCTTCGGTTGTGCAAAGCCCCGCGGGCACTCGGTCAAATATATGCATGTACACATGTATGTATATATTTACGTGTGTAGGTGTATTTGGCCATATTCTTCTTGCATATGGCAGCTTGGCTGCTGGATAGCTATCATTTTGTTGGGTGCAACTATGCTGCTGATCATGCTGTGCCCCGAACCAGTACATTGGTACTCATTTCACTGACTTTGGGAGGATGACAGGCTGTCAACCCCCCATCTGGTGTTAATTCACTTGCAAATGGGGCTCAAACTCAGGAACCAAAGATCACAAGCCAGCCACCCTAACAACTAAGCCAACATCAGGCTCCTGGTGTGTGTATGGGCATAAAGCAGAACAAAACATTCTCTTTGCGAACTCCCTCCCTGCTCATCTTTCTCTCTCTCTTTCTACCCCTCCCCCTATCTCTCTGTCCCCTCCTTGCTCCCCCTTTCTCCCAGAGTGTATAGCGACATGTGGTGAGGCGTCGCTCTCCCCACCTTCCTCGCTCTCCCCACCTTCCTCTCTACCCCCCTTTCCTTGCTCTCCACTTACTCACCACCCTCCTCGCTCTCCCTCCCCCCCTCCCTCCCCCTCTCCCCACCTTTCTCTCTCTCCCCCCTTCCTTGCTCTCCACCCCTCTCTATTTCTCTCCCTCACCCTTTTTCTCTCCTTGCTCTCTCCCCTTCCTCACTCCCCCTTTCTTCGCTCCCCCCCATCCTCACTACATCCTTCTCTCTCTCTCTCTCTCTCTCTCTCTCTCTCTCTCTCTCTCTCTCTCTCTCTCTCTCTCTCTCTCTCTCTCTCTCTCTCTCTCTCTCTCTCTCTCTCTCTCTCTCTCTCTCTCTCTCTCTCTCTCTCTCTCCTCTCTCTCTCTCTCTCTCTCCCCTCCTCTCTCTCTCTCTCTCTCTCTCTCCCCTTCCCACTTCTTCCACCCTTCCCTCCTCCCTCTCCCCATCCACCCTGCCCCACTCCCTCCCCTCTCTGCCTCCCACCTCCTCATTCCCTCTCCCATCTTTCTCACACTCGGCTCCCTCCAAGTATTCCTGTCGGCAAGGCGACGAGTGGTGTTTGCAAGCCAGTAATAAACATTATTTGTATGTATATGTATGTATGTACACTTCCAGTCAAAAGTTTTAGAACACCCCCATTTTTCAAGTTTTTACTGAAATTTAAGCAGTTCAAGTCCAGTGAATAACCTCAAATGGTACAAAGCAAAGCGGTATACTGCCAGAGGTTTAAAAAAAAGTTTAGGTGACCAAAAACTGAAAAATAATGTAAATTTCAGAGTTGTTAAAAAGGCCCTTTTCAGGGAACAAGTAATGGGTAAGCAACTGCAGCTGTTCTGCAGCATTGGAAGTAAATTAAGCCTTGAAAGTTGATGCAAACAATTGCTACAGGTGTCCGAACTTTTGTTGATTAGTTACAAACCCTCTATTTGTACAAAAGCAGTATTGGAACAGACTGTGTTGCTATACCCTCTGAAGCATTATTTGGACAATATTGTACTGCAGGAAGTAGTTAATTGCTATCATAATGGCGAGAAAAATTAAATTAACAAAGGAAGACAGACAGACCATTATAACCCTTAACAGTGTAGGTCTTACCTTCAGATAAATTGCAAATTTGGGTCGTTATCTTGCTGTAGGATGAACCCCTGACCAACTCGGCAGAGACCAGAGGGTATTGCATGGCGCTGCAAAATGCTGTGATCGCCCTTTTGGCGTCCTCCGCGTGCCGAGGGTGGAGGGGTAGAGGCGCGCACGGAGGGAATAAAAAGAGAGTCAGTTGATGGGACAATGAGCGCTCTCCTGTCGTGGTCGTCATCTTCGTCATCGTGGAGAGATTGGGCTGATCCTGCCGCCGGCGTCTGCGCTCATCGGATCCCAACGCTCGATGGTCATCTCGAGCGCGGGTCGCGTCCCGACGCTCGCTGGTCATCTCGGGCACGGGTCGCAGCTCGACGACGCTGGGCTGGTCTCGTCCTGGGTCGCTCGTCTCGCTTGAAGACCGCATGAGGCAGACAGGTCCGAAATAGACCCTGGTCTGCAGCTCCACTATCCTCCAAGCTGAAGACCGAAATAAAGGCGTCAGCCACTAACTTCGTGTGTGTGTGTGTGTGCCGGTGGGCCCGTCCTCTAAGTAGTAATTGTATAATTGCTTTGCTGTACATTATTTGCCTATTATTCGATTTAACTCTGCCTGACGTGCTTCCCTCATTCCCCACCTAGTGTATAAATAAACCCAATTGTTAAATGTTTCAGTTCGTTCGCATCGCTTCTTTCATTGACTGAGCGTGTCGCGTGCTGGGGAAAATTAGCAAGGTTGTTGTGCCGCCGTAAGGGGACATCTGGACCGACTGTTCTCAGCTATTAAACCGCTCGGAATCACACACGGAACGAGCGCGCTAAGCGGCTCGTTTCCGTATGGGTACCGACGAGGGTCTGAAGACTCGGTAGATCGCCACATGGTCTCTAGGTATTTTGAGATTTGGCGAATAACCCTGTACCACGTGGTTGAAATATTGACCCTTCACGGTCCGAAAGGGACCCATACTCTTCGGACTTTTCCGAACAGTACGATCTGAATTCTGGGCGATCGATCGAGCCGACTTTC
>NC_140971.1:11768778-11776278 GCF_056783735.1 Eptatretus burgeri | reverse complement strand
TTCTCTCTCAAAACTTGGTTTATTTATCAATCTCGAAGCTTCTTTCCAAGATGTTGCGAATCTAATGTTTTGCCTGTTTCTAACATTTTCCATAGTCTTTCCAAATACAGCATTATTCATTAATTTATAAAAGTCCCCTTCAAATTTTACTTTTGTATTTGCTCTCATATCTGTATTGAATTGAATATACTTTTTCACCCAAGGACTTTGTTTAAATTTTAAAACTCTATGAATTTTAGCTACTCTCAATCCTTCTCTCAAAAACTGTTTTAAGCTTCTCTGATGCAAAACATATCCCTCTTTATCATAGAATGTTGTTAATAACTTTTCTGTTGATTTACCTTTAATATTAAAACTTTTATGATAATCACTTAACCATTCTTTCTTTGGGGTTTCTTTCTCACATGCAAAAGGAAGATCTTTATGCTTATTATGAAGATCACTCGGGTTCCTCAAATCCTTGGTTCAGGTGTTAGTTTTCTTCCAAATGACCCATCGCAATTAGTTAATAGACTGTTATTGTTGTTAGGCAGTAAGAAGGCTGGAAATAACAATTGTTTTAATGAAGCATCAGCCATTTTAGACCAGTTGATGAACATGAAAATAATTAATAAATCTCAATATAAAGACATTTTATCTCATATTAAATAAGATGAGAAGCACAATCCTTAGTTTCATTTTCACAACAAGCGACCACACATCTTCATTCCCATACCCACTACAACTTGACACAACAAAAGAATATGAGGCATCTTTATTGTCCATGGAAACTTATAATACCTTATTTAATATAACTGATAAAAATGACAAGTTTAGTTATAATCCCGGAAGTGGATACAAAACGATAACAGTCTATTAACTAATTGCGATGGGTCATTTGGAAGAAAACTAACACCTGAACCAAGGATACTTAAAGCCTGAATAATGTGTTTCTCCTTCTCATTCTTCCTACTTTTACCAGAAAGAATAACCTTATAATTTAGAGTGTTCATCAGATCAATATATACTCTATCATCATTATTTTCCATATTCAATGGTTTATCAATATACTTTGATTCATCCCTCACAGTTGAACCTTGTCTTCCATCTTTTGTGAGAAGAAACATTAATCTCGGAGTTATTTTAACAGGGGGTTGAGCAGAACCTAAGAACCTTAATTCATCATTAAATATCAATACCTTTTCTTGAACAAGATGAAATATTGCTGGTTGTTCTGTTGGAATGAGTCCTGCTTTGGTTTTTGAATCCGCTGAATATTCATTGTTTTGAACAGCATTCACAATATCATCAGGGGGTCGATTCATCTCTTCCAGTTGTTGAAATAATTCCTCATCATGATATTCTAATTCTCCAATATGCTCTAATTCTTCCTCCGTCATTTGACTGAAATCTTTTAACATTTGTAGCTTTCTGGGAGTATATTCTACTGTGGGAACTGTGGAAACATCTTTCATTTTTTCTTGGGAAGTTTTTAAAAGTGGTTTAAAAAATTTCTCTTGTTTTCTTTCAAATGCTTCTTCGCCCGTTAGTTTCTGTCTGCGTTTCTTCTTTATGTCTTCCTGTTGTTTTACAACTTTTGAAACCAACTCTTGATGTTCCTTAAATCTTCTTGCTCTTTCTTTTACATCCATTTATTTATTGTAAAATATCATTTAATGAATTGTAAAGATCAACAGGGAAATTTTCCTTTTCTTCATCATTCAAGTAGATGTGTTCAAATAAATCCTTTTCTTTAAATATTTCATCAAATTCTTTATTAACATTAATGCGAGTTGTAATTTCTTCTTCACTAATACTTGCATCTCTGCTTTTCATACGTTTGCGTTGAGTTTCTTCATCAACATCAAAACCGAATGATAAAATCTTCACTCCACTCAGATGTTTAATAATTTGTCTCGTTCCTTCTGGATTAGTTTCTAATATCCCAACACCACCAGATTTTAGTTTCCTTAACTCACTCTTACAATGTGAATATTTTGTTGTACCAAGAGAAACCTCCTCAAACATTTGACCTTCATTCCTCAATCGCATATGTTCCTCCACTGAAATATAGTGATAATCTTCACCTTTTACTTCTCCAGGTCTTATTGCTCTAGTTGTTGTTGATACAATGCGTATCACGGGGTGTTCTTTAAGTAAATTTACAATATTCTCATTTGTACTACACAAGAACCTTGATTTATGAAAGTTTTTTCCAGAAGCAGATTTACCCACAAGATTTATAATAATAGTTGTCATTTATATATGTAATTGTTTATAAAACAAAAAATATATCCCTAAATATCTCATCTTGTTTCACAACAATATATTTATATTTTTCAGTCGTGTGCTTCATGTAATCCTCAAATTTCTTTTTACTACATAATGTAGAACAATTATCTCTCCAAAAATTATTGATATCTATTGAATTTAACTTGAATAAAATAAAAGTATTAGCATTGTTTCTGATGGAACGACGAGGAAGTTGAAAGTACGATTGACTAAGATAAATACAATTACAAGAAGAATGTCTCCCTCTTGTGTAGTAGCTGTCCATTACCGTTTGGTTTCTCTCATTAACACAATCATCAAAGATAACGAGGTTCTTTTTTGATTTATCCAAATCTTGGGGAGACGGTATATCATCCGTATTATCACGAAGAATACAAGTTATAGGATTTGATTTCTTTTTACATCTCTGTGTATCACAAAATAGTTGAATTATATCTTCAATGTTATAATCATTTAGGTTTTTTTGGCATTTAAATAAACCGATTATATCTTCTTTTTGAAGACCAGCATTAAAACCTTGTGAGAGTAGTTGATACTCTGGTTGAAAACTCGACTTTGTGAAAATTATTAAATTATCATAATCGAAAAAGTTGGGAGTGAGGAGCATTTTTAAAAGTAAGCAGGCTTTTCCACATCCACTTGAACCAACTATGAGACATCTTAATGAATTTGGGAGATTTTTATGGTTGTTAAATTTTATCTTATTTTCCCAAATAGGTAAAAAATCATTCATTTATATATTTGAAAAACAGGTTATTTAATTTATTATTGGCTTTTTTAGAAACTCTATATTTTATCTTAAGTTCAGGTTTAATTTCAAGATAATCCATTATTTTATTTATACAATATCTTGTGTTGATATTTCCCTGAAAATTACATCCATGAATAATATACAACAACAATCCTTTGAACATTTCTCTTATACGTTCAGTTTCTTCCCTTGTAAGGAAAGGTGTGTTATCACCCTCATACTTTACATTCATTTCTCTAATCAATCTTGTAAAGTAATTCATTTTTGGTGTAAATCTAAAAGAATTATTTTCCTTTTTATATTTTTTATTATCATTAATTAGAAGATAATCACAGAATATACATTGTTTATAGGCTTTTGACTCTGTTTAATCCCCGTCTTTCACACGCAGGACAATTCTCAAATTTGTCATATGGAGAATCAGGAAAGTCTAGCATATTTATAAAGTAAAACTTTACTTAAACTGAAATTCATCTATACTTTCAGTTGTATATTACCATCGATATCGATATACTTTTTTTCATTATCAGATTCAACGACAACATTTTTTATATTGAAGGTAATTTTAAAATGATCGTTAATTACTATTGAACGAAATGTCATTTCTCCTGATATATTAACATCCTTTATTTCATCAGGATTTACATCTTTCGGGTTGTTGAAAAAAATACAAATTTCTTCTTGCATATTACAGATGGTCTTATCTTTTCTTTCTAAAGCTTCATCCATAAGGTTTTTGTTTTTTGATACTTTTTCTTGTTTCATTGCTTTTTCTAGTTTTGAATATATTACTAGAAGGAGAGGAGAAACTTTTGTTAGAGATACTTTAATTGATGTTCTACCAGGTATACTAAAAGCCCTTCCACTGAAGGCAATTGAAGAACTCATATTATTTACCATAATAGTTTTTATCCAATAGTTGTTATATTTATCTTTGTTCAATTTTACATCCTGGACATATTTCTCAGTATCTTTAACAAATGAAGAGATTGATTGAAACTTGTCTTTTGTGTCTTGAAACATTGTATTTATTAAGTGAAAAAGTTGGAGGATAAAATGGTTTTAAGCACAGATTCACCTGTAAAACAAACGAAATTTTCATCAAGAAAATTTTAGTTTAAGCAAAGATTTATTATATAAATATGGTGAATACAACATACTGCGATGTTTGTAATCACGAATATAAACATTATAGAAAACACCTCCGAACCAACAAACACACATTTAATCTGTTTCATAAAATATCTCCTCTTGAGTTGGAAGAAAACATTGTGATATCTGTTCAAAGGATGTTTTGAAGAGTTGTTATAATAAACATCTTCAATCACAAAAACACAAGAAAAATGAGTTTAAAGTAAAGGGAGACTATTATATTGAAAACACTGATGGGGCATTTAAAGGGCATATAAAAATAAGGATTTTTCAATTTGGAGAACCCGGTCCATCATCAATAGCTGAATCAATTGAAATAGTGAAACCCGATGTTGAAAAATTTATTAAAAAGACATTAAAAGAAATGAAAACTTTAAAGTTTTATATGGGAGTGAAAATGAATATGAAAAGACAAGATGAAGAACAAACTCCTTATATGAGAACAGATCTTCATTTTATAACATCATTTCAAGATTTTTTGAATAGTGGGGTTTATGAAGAACTATCAAGACAAGAGGAGGATGTTGATAATACAGTGGTAGGAAGTGGATTCAATATTAAAAAAATCATCTTTTTAGATATACACATTCTAAAATCAAACCCTCTTAAAGCTTCTTCTTATATTGAATTACCAAAAGAAATAAAACTAAAGAAGGCAGTTGTTAATATTAAGAATAATGATAATAAATGTTTTCTCTGGTCCGTTCTTGCTCACTTTCATCCACCAAAATGCAATTCAGAAAGAGTAAAACAATATATGAAATATGAGAATACCTTGGACATTAAAGATTTTAAATTCCCAATGCCACTAACAGATATTCCTAAATTTGAGAAAAAGAATAATCTTTCTATTAATGTATATGGATTAACGGATACAAACAAAGTTCAAATATTAAAAATTTCAAACAACTATAAAAATGAAGAAACACACATTGATCTTTTATATTTTAGTGTTGGAAAGAATTCACATTACACATACATCAATAATTTATCAAGATTAATCTCTTCTCAGGTATTCAGAACAGCAAACAAAATATATCCTTGTAAGCGATGTCTTAATTCATTTCATACAAAAGAACGATTAGAACAACATTCAAAATATTGTAGTAATCATAAATCAGCTGTAATTACAATGCCTAAACCTGGTGAAAAGATTTCTTTTGAAGATTATAATAAATCTATCATGCACCCATTTGTGATATACGCTGATTTTGAGTGTATCCTTAAAAAGATTAATACTGCTTCTCCTAATCCAAAAGAATCATATACAAATAAATATCAAAAACATATTCCTTGTGGTTTCTGTTATTATATCAAGTCATCTGTTGGAGAAAAGTATAACAAACTTGAACATTATCGTGGAAAAAAAGCTTCACAAGAGTTTGTAAAACGATTAGAAAAGGATTGTATAAGACTCACTAAATTAATGAAAGAAACAAATGAACCGATGAAATTAACCAAAGAAGAAAAATTAGAATTTAGAAAGAACAATATCTGTCATATTTGTGAGGGGGAAATTAAGGAGTCTAAAGTTAGGGATCATTGTCATCTTACTGGTAAATATAGAGGTCCCGCTCATTCCTGTTGTAATCTTAATTATAAATTACCTTCTTTTATTCCAGTCTTTCTTCACAACAGCGCCAACTATGATACACATCTATTTATAAATGAACTTTCAAAAACACCAGGGAATATTTCTGCCATAACAAACACAAGTCAAAAGTATATTTCATTTACAAAAATGATATTCACAAAACCTTTAACTCGTATTAGGTTTCTAGATTCTTTCAAGTTTATGGGAACACCATTAGCCTACCTCGCATCAAATCTAAGCTCCACGGACTCTTTTCCAAATCTTAATTCATTCTTTCCAAAAGAGGAAATTCTCACTAAAGAGGAAATTCAGATTAAAGAGAGAATTCAAAGTAAAGAGGAAACTCTAATTAATGAAGAAATTCTAACTGAAGATGAAATTCTAATTATAAAGAAAATTCGAACAATGAATGAAATTCTAACTAAAGAGGAAATTCTGATTAAAGATGAAATTCTGATTAAAGAAGGAATTCTTACGAGAGAGGAAATTCAAACAAGGAATGAAATTCAAAGTAAAGAGAAAATTCTTACAAGTAAGGGAATTTATCCTTATGATTATATGGATTCATTTATGAGATTTAAAGAAACACAACTTCCATCAAAAGAAAGTTTCTATAATAACCTTTATGAAGTCGCAGAGACCAGAGACCAGAGAAACCAGAGTCTTTATGAAGACCAGAGTCGCAGGGCCAGGCTGAATGGCAGAGCTGAGCTGTTCAGGGAGCTGAGGCGTAAAACTGTACGTGCACTGAGGGTGGACAAGGAGGCCTATGTGCGAGGAATCTGTGAGGGGGTAGAGCATCACCTGTGGACAGGTGATTCTCGTCCCGCTTGACAGGGGAATTCGCGCATTACGTTCATCCAAGCCCATCCCTTGGAGCACTGCAGTTCGAGCAGAGAGTGGTAGGCTCTTGACAGAGGAGTCTGAAGTGAAGGCCCGCTGGGCCGGTTACTTCGAGCGGTTGTACCAGGCTGATCCCCCAGCTGTCGAGTTGGACGTCAAGGGTGTTACAATCCCTGTTGCTGACCCTCGAATCAACTGTGGTCCACCATCGCTTGTGGAAACACGGGCTGCGGTGAACCAGTTGAAACGGGGCAAAGCTCCAGGGATCTGTGGCATCCATGCCAAACTTCTCAAGGCTGGTGGAAATGCTGCACTCGCGTCGTTGCATGCAGTTTTGTGCTCTGCCTGGAACACAGGCATCATCCCAACTGACTGGAAGAGGGGCCTTGTTGTCCCTCTCTGGAAAGGGAAGGGTGATCGCCAAGACTGCAACAACTACCGAGGGGTGACGCTGCTCTCAGTGCCGGGCAAGGTCTTTGCTCGGATAATTCTTGATAGGGTTCGCCACCATCTGCTTGAGCACCAGCGTCCAGAGCAGTCAGGCTTTACACCAAAGAGGTCAACGATTGACCGTATCCTTGCACTTCGTGTCCTCACCGAACGCAGACGAGAGTTTCGGCAGGGGCTGCTTGCAGCCTATGTTGATCTCTGTAAAGCGTTCGATTCAGTGAATCGGGATGTCCTCTGGAGGATTCTTGGTCTTCGTGGGGTGCCACCGAAACTGATCGATCTGATGTCTGAACTCTACTCTGGTACTGAGAGTGCTGTGAAGTGTGGTGGTACCGCCTCTGACTTATTTCCAGTTGTTACTGGAGTTCGTCAGGGATGTGTACTTGCCCCCACACTTTTTAGCACTTGTATGGACTGGATTTTTGGGAGGATGTCGGAG
>NC_140971.1:11748778-11761278 GCF_056783735.1 Eptatretus burgeri | reverse complement strand
TGTTCATTCTAAATTCTAATTTTTCTTCTTTGGTTAATTTCATCGGTTCATTTGTTTCTTTCATTAATTTAGTGAGTCTTATACAATCCTTTTCTAATCGTTTTACAAACTCTTGTGAAGCATTTTTTCCACGATAATGTTCAAGTTTGTTATACTTTTCTCCAACAGATGATTTGATATAATAACAAAAACCACAAGGAATATGTTTTTGATATTTATTTGTATATGGTTCTTTTGGATTAGGAGAAGCAGTATTTATCTTTTTAAGGATACATTCAAAATCAGCGTATATCACAAATGGGTGCATGATAGATTTATTATAATCTTCAAAATAAATCTTTTCACCAGGTTTAGGCATTGTAATTACAGCTGATTTATGATTACTACAATATTTTGAATGTTGTTCTAATCGTTCTTTTGTATGAAATGAATTAAGACATCGCTTACAAGGATATATTTTGTTTGCTGTTCTGAATACCTGAGAAGAGATTAATCTTGATAAATTATTGATGTATGTGTAATGTGAATTCTTTCCAACACTAAAATATAAAAGGTCAATGTGTGTTTCTTCATTTTTATAGTTGTTTGAAATTTTTAATATTTGAACTTTGTTTGTATCCGTTAATCCATATACATTAATAGAAAGATTATTCTTTTTCTCAAATTTAGGAATATCTGTTAATGGCATTGGGAATTTAAAATCTTTAATGTCCAAGGTATTCTCATATTTCATATATTGTTTTACTCTTTCTGAATTACATTTTGGTGGATGTAAGTGAGCAAGAACAGACCAGAGAAAACATTTATTATCATTGTTCTTAATATTAACAACTGCCTTCTTTAGTTTTATTTCTTTTGGTAATTCAATATAAGAAGAAGCTTTAAGAGGGTTTGATTTTAGAATGTGTATATCTAAAAAGATGATTTTTTTAATATTGAATCCACTTCCTACCACTGTATTATCAACATCCTCCTCTTGTCTTGATAGTTCTTCATAAACCCCACTATTCAAAAAATCTTGAAATGATGTTATAAAATGAAGATCTGTTCTCATATAAGGAGTTTGTTCTTCATCTTGTCTTTTCATATTCATTTTCACTCCCATATAAAACTTTAAAGTTTTTATTTCTTTTAATGTCTTTTTAATAAATTTTTCAACATCGGGTTTCACTATTTCAATTGATTCAGCTATTGATGATGGACCGGGTTCTCCACATTGAAAAATCCTTATTTTTATATGCCCTTTAAATGCCTCATCAGTGTTTTTAATATAATAGTCTCCCTTTACTTTAAACTCATTTTTCTTGTGTTTTTGTGATTGAAGATGTTGATTATAACTACTCTTCAAAACATCCTTTGAACAGATATCACAATGTTTTCTTTCCAACTCAAGAGGAGATATTTGATGAAATAGATTAAATGTGTGTTTGTTGGTTCGGAGGTGTTTTCTATAATGTTTATATTCGTGATTACAAACATCGCAGTACGTTGTATTCACCATATTTATAGAATAAAACTTTGCTTAAACTAAAATTTTCTTGATGAAAATTTCGTTTAATTTATAGGTGAATCTGTGCTTAAAAACATTTTATCCTCCAACTTTTTCACTTAATAAATACCATGTTTCAAGACACAAAAGACAAGTTTCAATCAATCTCTTCATCTGTTAAAGATACTGAGAAATATGTCAAGGATGTAAAATTGAACAAAGATAAATATAACAACTATTGGATAAAAACTATTATGGTAAATAATATGAGTTCTTCAATTTCCTTCAGTGGAAGGGCTTTTAGTATACCTGGTAGAACATCAATTAAAGTATCTCTAACAAAAGTTTCTCCTCTCCTTCTAGTAATATATTCAAAACTAGAAAAAGCAATGAAACAAGAAAAAGTATCAAAGAACAAAAACCTTATGGATGAAGCTTTAGAAAGAAAAGATAAGACCATCTGTAATATGCAAGGAGAAATTTGTATTTTTTTCAACAACCCTAAAGATGTAAATCTTGATGAAATAAAGGATGTTAATATATCAGGTGAAATGACATTTCGTTCAATAGTAGTTAACGATAATTTTAAAATTACCTTTAATATAAAAAATGTTGTCGTTGAATCTGATAATGAAAAAAGTATATCGATATCGATGGTAATATACAACTGAAAGTATAGATGAATTTCAGTTTAAGTAAAGTTTTACTTTATAAATATGCTAGACTTTCCTGATTCTCCATATGACAAATTTGAGAATTGTCCTGCGTGTGAAAGACAGGGATTAAACACAGAGTCAAAAGCCTATAAACAATGTATATTCTGTGATTATCTTCTAATTAATGATAATAAAAAATATAAAAAGGAAAATAATTCTTTTAGATTTACACCAAAAATGAATTACTTTACAAGATTGATTAGAGAAATGAATGTAAAGTATGAGGATGATAACACACCTTTCCTTACAAGGGAAGAAACTGAACGTATAAGAGAAATGTTCAAAGGATTGTTGTTGTATATTATTCATGGATGTAATTTTCAGGGAAATATCAACACAAGATATTGTATAAATAAAATAATGGATTATCTTGAAATTAAACCTGAACTTAGGATAAAATATAGAGTTTCTAAAAAAGCCAATAATAAATTAAATAACCTGTTTTTCAAATATATAAATGAATGATTTTTTACCTATTTGGGAAAATAAGATAAAATTTAACAACCATAAAAATCTCCCAAATTCATTAAGATGTCTCATAGTTGGTTCAAGTGGATGTGGAAAAACCTGCTTACTTTTAAAAATGCTCCTCACTCCCAACTTTTTAGATTATGATAATTTAATAATTTTCACAAAGTCGAGTTTTCAACCAGAGTATCAACTACTCTCACAAGGTTTTAATGCTGGTCTTCAAAAAGAAGATATAATAGGTTTATTTAAACGTCAAAAAAACCTAAATGATTATAACATTGAAGATATAATTCAACTATTTTGTGATACACAGAGATGTAAAAAGAAATCAAATCTTATAACTTGTATTCTTAGTGATAATACGGATGATATACCGTCTCCCCAAGATTTGGATAAATCAAAAAAGAACCTCGTTATCTTTGATGATTGTGTTAATGAGAGAAACCAAACGGTAATGGACAGCTACTACACAAGAGGGAGACATTCTTCTTGTAATTGTATTTATCTTAGTCAATCGTACTTTCAACTTCCTCGTCGATCCATCAGAAACAATGCTAATACTTTTATTTTATTCAAGTTAAATTCAATAGATATCAATAATTTTTGGAGAGATAATTGTTCTACATTATGTAGTAAAAAGAAATTTGAGGATTATATGAAGCACACGACTGAAAAATATAAATATATTGTTGTGAAACAAGATGAGATATTAAGGGATATATTTTTTGTTTTATAAACAATTACATATATAAATGACAACTATTATTATAAATCTTGTGGGTAAATCTGCTTCTGGAAAAAACTTTCATAAATCAAGGTTCTTGTGTAGTACAAATGAGAATATTGTAAATTTACTTAAAAACACCCCGTGATACGCATTGTATCAACAACAACTAGAGCAATAAGACCTGGAGAAGTAAAAGGTGAAGATTATCACTATATTTCAGTGGAGGAACATATGCGATTGAGGAATGAAGGACAAATATTTGAGGAGGTTTCTCTTGGTACAACAAAATATTCACATTGTAAGAGTGAGTTAAAGAAACTAAAATCTGGTGGTGTTGGGATATTAGAAACTAATCCAGAAGGAACGAGACAAATTATTAAATATCTGAGCGGAGTGAAGATTTTATCATTCGGTTTTGATGTTGATGAAGAAACTCAACACAAACGTATGAAAAGCAGAGATGCAAGGATTAGTGAAGAAGAAATTACAACTCGCATTAATGTTAATAAAGAATTTGATGAAATATTTAAAGAAAAGGATTTATTTGAACACATCTACTTGAATGATGAAGAAAAGGAAAATTTCCCTGTTGATCTTTACAATTCATTAAATGATATTTTACAATAAATAAATGGATACAAAAGAAAGAGCAAGAAGATTTAAGGAACATCAAGAGTTGGTTTCAAAAGTTGTAAAACAACAGGAAGACATAAAGAAGAAACGCAGACAGAAACTAACGGGCGAAGAAGCATTTGAAAAAACAAGAGAAATTTTTTAAACCACTTTTAAAAACTTCCCAAGAAAAATGAAAGATGTTTCCACAGTTCCCACAGTAGAATATACTCCTAGAAAGCTTCAAATGTTAAAAGATTTCAGTCAAATGACGGAGGAAGAATTAGAGCATTTAGGAGAATTAGAATATGATGATGAAGGTTTATTTCAACAACTGGAAGAGATTAATCAACCCCTGATTATATTGTGAATGCTGTTCAAAACAATGAATATTCAGCGGATTCAAAAACCAAAGCAGGACTCATTCCAACAGAACAACCAGCAATATTTCATCTTGTTCAAGAAAAGGTATTGATATTTAATGATGAATTAAGGTTCTTAAGTTCTGCTCAACCCCTGTTAAACTAACTCCGAGATTAATGTTTCTTCTCACAAAAGATGGAAGACAAGGTTCAACTGTGAGGGATGAATCAAAGTATATTGATAAACCATTGGATATGGAAAATAATGATGATAGAGTATATATTGATTTGCTGAACACTCTAAATTATAAGGTTATTCTTTCTGGTAAAAGTAGGAAGAATGAGAAGGAGAAACACATTATTCAGGCTTTAAGTATCCTTGGTTCAGGTATTAGTTTTCTTCCAAATGACCCATCGCAATTAGTTAATAGACTGTTATTGTTGTTCGGCAGTAAGAAGGCTGGAAATAACAATTGTTTTAATGAAGCATCAGCCATTTTAGATCAGTTGATGAACATGAAAATAATTAATAAATCTCAATATAAAGACATTTTATCTCATATTAAATAAGATGAGAAGCACAATCCTGAGTTTTAATTTCACAACAAGCGACCACACATCTTCATTCCCATACCCACTACAACTTGACACAACAAAAGAATATGAGGCATCTTTATTGTCCATGGAGACTTATAATACCTTATTTAATATAACCGAGAAAAATGACAAGTTTAGTTATAATCCGGGAAGTGGATACAAAACGATAACAGTCTCACCCGGAGCATACGAGATTTCTCAAATATCTTCCGAAATTGCTCGTCTTATGAAAGAACAGGGTGATGAACCAAAAAATATTGTTATAAACATTCAAAAACATACTTCAAAATCAACGATTAAAGTTAAAAATAACTACAAGGTTGATTTCACAATTGATAATTCATTTAGAGAGTTATTAGGTTTCTCCTCAAAAAGATTGAAACTAATGGGACGTTTTACAGTGATAATGTCATTCAAATATCCTCAGGAATAAATTCGGTGTTAATTCACTGTGATTTGATTGATGGTGCTTATAATGATGGATTAAAAACAAATACAATATTTTCATTCAGCGCATACTCAACCCCAATTGGTTATAAATTCAATATGGAGCCTAAAAATTTGGTTTATCTACCTGTGTCAGGAAAAACCATACACAGAGTAAATTTTAGGATAACCGACCAAGATAATCGTGTGATCTCTTTTAATGGAGAAGTTATATCCATCAGAATTCACCTACGTGAAGTTTTTCAATAAATAAATACGATGGTTATTGTGAGGAAGCACGAGTTGGGAAAATATAAAATAATTACAGGAGATGGGATGTTCCTTTCTCCGTACTACAAGGGTGAAGGTATGTATCTTGGTAGAGGATACTATAAACCTAAGAGACAAAGGGGTGTTGGACATCAATTTAGAGGAGATGGGATAATTGATACTCTCATGGGTATTGGTTCAACTATTCTTAAACATAAAGACCTAATTGGTTCAACTGCTTCTGCTGTGGGAAATGTAGCAGGTGCTGTAAAGAGTATAAAAGATGCTCAGAAAGAATCTCATAAATTACAAGCAATAAAAGAAATTAAGAAAGGTAAAACTCAGTTGTCCCGCCAAGAACGACAGAAAATAATTCACATACTTGGATCAGGGTTTCAAAAGTTTTAACATCTTTTTTCCTAAATAAATACAAGTATGGAAGCAATTGATAGTATCTATGATTTGGATGATACTATTATTATCTCAAACTCCACTAAAAAAGAAGATTACTTCAAGGTAAATGCAATAACTGGAACAGACTGGAATACAAATGGTACAAAAAGTTTTGAAATAAATAATCAACAAACCTATTTGAATCTCTCCGAAAGTTTCTTGTTGTGTAAATTTAAATTCACTAAGGCTGGGAATAACACAAACGCTACACTTGTAAATGATTTCTTCTGGAAAATGTTTGATAGTGTGCGATTGTATATTGGAACACAAGAAGTTGAAGCGGTTGATTATGTCTCTGCTGTATCTGAAATGATGAAATTTACACTCTATACATTCAGTGATAGAATGGGAAAGGGGTCTGTCGAAGGTTTTATTCCTGATATGTCAACGGGAACAAACACAGACCCTGGATATATTCAAAGGAAAGGAATGTATAATGATGATACAAAAGCAGAAAATAGTTTTACTGTGGCAGTTCCTCTTAAAGGTATATTTGGATTTTGTGATTATGATAAAGTTCTGTATGGTCTTAAAATTAGATTTCAACTACAAAGGAATGATAATGAAAATAGATTGCTTTTTGGTGTTGGTAATGCTTTTGGTGATCAGAATAAATTTGTAATTGAGGAGATGAGTTGGTATATCAGTGAATATACTCCTAATCTTAAAACAGAAGAGATGTTGAATCGAAGACTTAACTCAAAAAACCACTCAGTGTATCATACCTCAAAAGAAGATGTCAACACGTTAAACTCAATCAAACTACTTACACGTGGAATTTGGGTGTTCTGGAAGGAAAGCCACGATATCTGTGGATGATTTTTAAAAAGCCAGATGGTGATACTGCGACTGATAAGAATAATGCATTGAGTGATAATGCTAAGGTGAAACAACTTCGCGTTTCTCTAGATGGAACATTTTATCCACGAGATAGATTGGAAATTAATTGGGAAAAAAATGATTTTGCTGAAGCATACAAGTCTTACCAAAAGGTGTGTGAAAGTAATGGAAATAAAGAACCTATTTTGGATATGACAGCATTTAAAAGTTTGTATACAATCTATACGTTTGACCTGAGCGCTCAAAAAGAAACTATAAAGTCTAATCGAGTGGATACTTCCCTATACATTGAAAGAGGAGAGAGTGAAGAAGTTGATACATATTGTTTGCTTTTGGAAGAAACAGAATTGCAGATTAATACAGATAATGGTGTGATGATTAGTCTCACATAATTTTTTGTTAAATAAATGAGTGACAAAGTACCAACTGGGGTATATGTTAATCAAATCAATCTTCATAAACTATCATCTTGTGTTCAAAATCAAAAGCCTTGTACGATTAACGTTAATACAATTCAGAGAAAAGGAGCAGTAAGAATTGATGTTTTGCTCACAAGAGAACAGGTTAAAATCTTGAATGACACTGGCTCACTTAAAATTAAAATGACAAAACCAATGTTGAAAAAATATTCAATAAGAGAGACGAGTGGAGGATTTCTCCCATTTCTAATTCCTTTATTTGCTGGTTTAAGTGCGGTTGGAGCATTGACGGGTGGTATTTCAACAGCGGTCAAAACTGCCAACGAAAGGAAGGCTCAACTCCAGGCTCAAAAAGAATTGGAAAGACATAACAAAGAGTTGGAGAAACAAATTAGTGGAAGTGGTGTAATTGTAGATTTTGCTGAAAAACTTGAAGGTCTGCCTGATAAAGCGAGATTGTTAGTTGGAGATATGCTTTCTTCTATAGCACAAGCAGGTGTAAAATTAACGAAAAGAGGTAATGGATTATATCTTTCTAATAAATAAATGAGCATTGATGAGTGGTTGAAAGAATTTGGAAAGAATACAACATCAAATTTACAACTTGTCAAATATTGTAAGAAATTAAAAATTCATAATGTGGTTATTTGTATGAGAGATGAATTAACAAATGTGTCGAAACATACAAAGAATATTATTATGAACTTAGAAGATAATGATGGGAACGGTTCTCATTGGGTTTGTATTTTTAATAGTCAAGACAAATATTATTTTGATAGTTTTGGTCTTCCACCACCTGTTGAAGTCATAAAATTCTTACAGAATGGTGTTTATCAAACATTTCAAGTCCAAGAATTAAATTCCAAGTGTTGTGGTCAATTATGTCTGTATGTGTTATTTCAACTCAACAAAAATAAAAAATTTTATGATATTATTTTTAATCTAATATAAATGACTTATGTTGGTAAAGATGGTTCTATCTTTGGTGTCTCTCAAGAACTGGATATTGATTTATCAAATTATTATACAAAGGCACAGGCTGAACGATATAAATATAATATAAACAAAAATATTAACATGAAAAATGCTTATAAATTAAAAAATTATCCAAGCCCGACTGACGCGAATGACTTGGTGAGATTAAGCGATTTATCACAATATATATACTTAAATAAAACGGCTGTGTATTCTAAAGATACAGAAGTGTTGATATTATCTCCAGGTCATACAGAATTCACAGTTCGAATTAAAATAAATTTTTATAAAGAAGGGCGTATCGTTTGTATGAGAATAGAACAATGGGGGTATGATATGAATGATTTAGGGTATAATTGGTCATTTAAAATTAACCTCGAAGACCTGGAACAATTAAATCAGTCTCGTAAGGAAGAATATTATCCACTTGGTATCGAGAATGAGTTTTGTGGAGCCACGATTAGTAAACAACAAATAAAAGAATTTAATAAGGGTAAATATAATAATGGTTTTGCCCTTGTTTATCTCATGAAAACAGAAAAAACAGGATTATATATAATAAGTAAGGAAATACAAAATGATTTAACTATGGGAAGATGGGGAGGTGTTTCGTGCCATAATATTATTCTAACATATATTTCTAATACATAAATGACAGCAAGAAGGCTTCAAGAAAATTATCATTTCTGTGTTCAAGCATACCTTCAAGAAAAGGGTATTCGGTATTTTAATAAATATGTTCTACAACATAAGAATGAGGTATTTTCAATAAAAGATTGGCATTATGCTGATGTTGATAAACCAACAACTTTAGATTTAATTAGAATGTTAAATAATGAAAAAATTATAAGGTTAAGAAAAGGTAAGGCTCTTTTAGAAATTCAAAAGAAATTTTATTGGTATCCTGTTGTAAAAAAAATTATTTTGGATACAGGAATAACAAGAAATCCTGATGAATATATGTATAATATTCTATGGGGTGTAAACGATTCAAGTATAGTAAGGGATGAGGAAGGAGTTGAAGAAGAGAGGGAAGAGGAGGAAAAGGAGGAGGAGGAGAGAGAGAAGGAGGAAAGAGAGAAGAGAGAGAGGGAGGAAAGAGAGAGAATGAATAAATATCAAAATATGGAAACCAGTGAGATTCAAAAAAGAATAGAGGTATTAAAGAAATTAACTTATCTCACCAGGGAGGAATACAAAGAATTAAAAAGTCTATTTGCAATACTTTCGACAAGACTATCGACATCGAGAAGACATGTATTTTAATTCAAGTTTTTTCTTAAATAAATGGAGGAGAGAGTGAAGGCATTTCTAAGGATTATTTATGTTTTAAAAATTAAGATTCAAATGTGCATGTTGGAAACTAAAAAGGTTTTTGCACTCTGCAGAAATTTTTCTCATAAATAAATGAGTTATTGTCTCAAATGTAAAAAGAAAACTAATACTAAAAATATTTCATATATTAAAAGTAAAAATAACAGGGTTATACAAAAAGGTATATGTTCGGTGTGTGGTTCAAAAAAAAATCAATTTATCTCCAAACACAAACTCGGAGGAGATATACAAAAGTTTTTATCAGGAAGTAAATTTACAACTACTGGAATACCAGGGGAATTACATCTTCCAGGGTATTCTTTCTGTGGTCCAGGCACAAACTTGGATAAAAGATTAGATGAGACAGACAATCCTAAATCCTGGAGTAAACCAATCAATAGAGTTGATGAAGTGTGCATGAGACACGATATTGATTATGGGAATACCACAACGTTGGAAGAAAAGCATGAAGCCGATAGAGAAATGTTATATAATTTGTCTCTGATACAAAATCCAACCTTGAGAGAAAAAGTTGATAGGTTCATCGTGAAGAAGATGATTAGTGCTAAATTGAAACTTGGACTTGGAAATTCAAAAAACTTATAGGCTCTAATGATGCCATTAAGACTGAAGAGCAATTAGCTGATGAATTACATAAACCAATATTCACAAAGTTTCAGAGAAGGAAAGTTTATTCCAAGGAAGTTGATTATATCTGGTCTGCTGATTTGATTGAACTCAATAATGATAAGGGGTACAAGTATGCTTTAACCGTTATTGATTTGAGGAGTAGATATGCGTGGGTTGTCCCTTTAAAAAACAAAACAGGTAATACTCTTATGTTAGCTTTTCAACAGATATTTAATAAAAGTAAGAGAAAACCTAAGAAATTGTGGACTGATGAGGGTAGAGAGTTTTATAACAAGACATTTATGAATTTTCTAAAAATAACAGTATTACATTATACAGTACCTTTAATGAAGGGAAGGCAGTTGTTGTTGAACGTTTTAATCGTACCTTAAAAGAGAGACTATATAAAAAATTCACACAACTCGGTTCACAACAATGGTCATCTTTTATTCAGGATATTGTGGATAAGTATAATGACACGATTCACACGTCAACGAATATGAAGCCATCAGAAACATTTACAAAATTAAAATATGAAAAAGAGATTAATGTCAGAAAACCTAAGTTCAAAGTTGGTGATATCGTAAGAATATATAGGTGGAAATCTCATTTTGAAAAGGGTTTTACTGAACGATGGACGAAAGAACTTTTTAAAATTGTTGATGTAATAGATACAGTTCCTTGGACTTATAAAATATATGATTTGGAAGGGGAAGAGATTTTAGGTTCATTTTATTCACAGGAATTACAAAAGACAAAACTAAGCAGATAATACACCTTTGTGGACACTAGAGGGACAAGTATATAATGTGTGTCAAGGGGGACGTTCTTAGATCTGTGAACCCTAAACACAGAATCCTCAACTGAATAGTCAAGGCTTAACTTTTGTTTGTTGATGTGTATGTGTGTGTGTCCCAACCCTCACATTCAAAATCTCAACCCCAACCCTCACATTCAAAATCTCAACCCCAACTCAATCCTCGCCCAACACAATGTCTTTTTCAAAATGAGATTTCCACCTATATATATATATTTTTACGTTTTTTTTTTCTTCTTCCAATTCTGTCTTTTAAGGCTTTCAGGTTTGATGACGTAGAAAGAGGGAGTAAGCCTGCACTTTCTTCCCAGAACGAACAATGTATATTTTTTGTTTTTTTTTCTCTTCTTCCAATTCTGTCTTTTAAGGCTTTCAGGTTTGATGACGTAGAAAGAGGGAGTAAGCCTGCACTTTCTTCCCAGAACGAACAATGTATATTTTTTTTTTTTTTTCTCTTCTTCCAATTCTGTCTTTTAAGGCTTTCAGGTTTGATGACGTAGAAAGAGGGAGTAAGCCTGCACTTTCTTCCCAGAACGAACAATGTATATTTTTTGTTTTTTTCTCTTCTTCCAATTCTGTCTTTTAAGGCTTTCAGGTTTGATGACGTAGAAAGAGGGAGTAAGCCTGCACTTTCTTCCCAGAACGAACAATGTATATTTTTTGTTTTTTTTCTCTTGTTCCAATTCTGTCTTTTAAGGCTTTCAGGTTTGATGACGTAGAAAGAGGGAGTAAGCCTGCACTTTCTTCCCAGAACGAACAATGTATATTTTTTGTTTTTTTCTCTTCTTCCAATTCTGTCTTTTAAGGCTTTCAGGTTTGATGACGTAGAAAGAGGGAGTAAGCCTGCACTTTCTTCCCAGAACTTTCTTGATCTTGCTCCCATCAAGCACCATCC
Source organism: Eptatretus burgeri (assembly GCF_056783735.1). Classification (NCBI taxonomy): domain Eukaryota; kingdom Metazoa; phylum Chordata; class Myxini; order Myxiniformes; family Myxinidae; genus Eptatretus; species Eptatretus burgeri. Next base: position 11,749,265 of record NC_140971.1, on the reverse strand, counting down.
GACAAAGAACTACATCGATAGGTTTAGATCCCAAAGAGTGATAGCAACTCCAAAAGTCTCCAAAATATAAATAAATAAAATAATAATAATAATAAATAAATAAATAAATAAATAAAAGCCCCCAAAAAAGTTTCAAGTGTCCAACATAAACCCAACTCTCCAAGTCTTCAAGGTATAACCACATTCCCGTTGAGTTTCCAAGATATGTATCACATTGTGAGTTATCAATCCAGAACCCACATTTCAAGTATTCAAAGTAAAACCAACTTACAAAGTCTCTTAAGGATAACTCATTTACTGATTTTTTCAAAATTTGTGAGTCTCCAAGGTAGGCCCCATATTTAGAACCATCTTGGCAGAACCCTTTTCCTGAGTCTCCAAGGTAGTTATTTAAACCATCAAGGCAGAACTCATTTACTGATTTTTTCAAAATTTGTGAGTCTCCAAGGTAAAACTTGTATTCTGGCTCATCAAGGTATAACTTGTT
>NC_140971.1:11718778-11741278 GCF_056783735.1 Eptatretus burgeri | reverse complement strand
GGCTGGGACGCGTGGCTCCCCTTGGCAGGCACGACCCTCTGCCGAATCTCCAGCTATGGCACCCCCGGGCACTACACTGCCTCCGAGCCTACCAGCTCCCTAAACACCGGGGAGTGCCCCCATGGCACCTCCCCTGAAACGCACACGTTGCAGGCTGGCTTCCCGGGCCCCTTTCCGAGGGTCACCCTGTGCCCACAACACTGCCCACGCGGCTAACGGCACCCCGGGCCCCCGCACCAAGCGGGCGCACCCGTGCCCACTATGCTATCCCGGCCCCCATGGGCCCTTGGCCTACTACGGCCGACTAGCCTGGTGCCCGGGGTAACCACTGAGCGATACTCACCTTTCGCAGCCACGCTCCCAGCCCGTCATCAGGGCTCCTGCACCCCTCCAAACGGGTTTCGAGCCTACATTCACACCAACAACAAAACGACCTCCATTTTGCAAATTTGACGAACCCCCTAACTCACTCTACACTGACCCCGGGGTCCCTTGGGCGGGAGTCACTCCTCCCCCCAATCACTCATCGCACCATGCATTCCCCATTCACTCCACTCACACAGACCCGCTGGCCTCACTCACTCAACATGCACATGCTTCCACTTCACTCACCAACTCTTCAACACACACCACTGAATTCTGCCACCCTTCTAACTACCTCCCCTAACTAACTCGTGCTCCCACGTCGTCCCTTACACTACAGCACGTTCCATTTAACACTATGTCGCTAAACTACGTCCCCTTTACACATCCAAAGGCTGTCACTGTCTCCAAATCATCAAAAATCCATTCCCCACCTAAAGCTCACTAAATCCCTCTACCTAATCCATTCCACTGGCCCCATGAGGACTTACCCCTGCCCCATGGAGCCGGTCTAGCGATGCTAACCCTTCCCCCTAACTAGTTTCATCCTGTGCCCAGGCCAGGGGGTCTTCCACCCCTTGCCCAGGAAATCCTGTTCACCCGAAAGCGAGGCTTGCTTTGTTTTTTTTTTTTTTTTTTTCACATGCGCAGCACCAGCGCGGTAACTCGCAACCTGCGCACCAGCGTGGCAATTCACAGCCGTGCACCTTTGGCGTGACGTCATGGGAGCTGTTCGCATCCCTCGTCCCTCTTGGATGGTACCATCCGGCAGGGATTCACCCTCCTGCCGGATTCCAATCACACACACAGCCATGACGTCACCCGGCGCATAAAAAAAAACAAAAAAACACAAGCCTCACGTCTCGAGGGGTTCCCCACGCGAACACATGTGCTTTGCCCGTTGGAGCTTAACACACACGCCCGCGTGGAGAACCCGTCCGGTCCAAATCCGAAATCCTGCCTAAACTTTGTCCGTCCGCGGGATCGGCAAATCCACCGCGTGCGTTTCCGGACCGGGACTTCACTCCCGCAAGCGAGCACGTGGGGGCCTCGTGCGTTGCACAGCACGGACCTCGCGCTCGCTGCTGGGTGAACCCGGCACGATCCCCGAAACAGCTACAGCCGCTACTCGGCTTTCGTTCCTCTGTCGCCGTCGTCGTCTCCATTCAACACACGCACTCCTGCGTGTAACGACGTTCACAGTCCATTCCATCACATTCACATTCACACCGGGAGACGCAGCTGCATGTTCACACATGCCGACCGTCATCTCCCTTACATACCGCTCTCTCACACACACGGTCTCCCTTGCACTCGGCCGTTCACTCACGCATGCCACCTCCCTCGCACACGTGGCTCCACTCACTCACGGCGTTTCCCTTGCACACGTGGTGACACTCGCCCACAGTGTCTCACTTACACACGGCGTGCTGGGAGCACGCCCTTCGGCACACTCACCACCACACCACTCACACACGGGGTCGCTTCCAAACACGGGGACGCACTCACCTCTTGCACCACACACACCGGGACAACCACACTGGGGATTCCTGTCCCCACAAGCGTCTCCGGGGCCTCTATATCCCCCAAGCTCTCCGTGCACCCGTTCGCAGCACTCCTCCCCTCAACCTCGCTCGACACGACCGAACTCACCTGGTCGTGACTCGCTTCAAGGGGGCATACTCCCTCCCCTCGTTCCTGGAGGAGGCCATCCGGCTGCTCGCACCGGGTCCCTGCACGGTCCGCCAGCTCACCCCCATTATCCTCCACCACCTCCGTGTGTGTGTGTTCATCTTTAGTTTCTTCCACCCCCTTTTCATCGTTTAGTCTTTCCTCTATCGTTCACATCTCCCGTGTCTCTGTACATTTATTAGTTTCTGTTGTCCCCTCGTGTCTATTAGTCTCTGCTTCTTTCTGGCGTCTTTCCCTTATCTTTATGTAGGTCAACCTTGCTTTCTCCTTAAGTCGCTCCCGTCCTTCCCTCTGTTTCACTCCTTGCTCTTTCACGATCTCCGCGTACCTCCTCCTTGCTTTCCGTCTTAATTGTTCTTTTCTCTCCCTCCCAATTACTTTCACCTCGTCTCTTGTCTCCCGTGTCTCTATACATTTTCTCTCCTTGTTCCTTATTTCTGTCTCTTCCTGGTTCCTTTTTCTTTCCCATCTGAGTCGTTCTTTCTCTCTGAGGCCCATTAGCTGTTCGTTCTCCCTCCGGAGCTCCTCAATCTCCGTTGACTCCAATCTCGCTCTCCGTTTTAGTTGTTCAATTTTACACTCATGTAGTTGTTGTTTTCTCTCCCACTGTTCCTCCTGCTCTTTGTTTTCCAATCTCATTGTTTCTTTCAATTGGCTCATTTCCTTCCTGTGTTTCATTCGCTGTTCTCTCACTTCTCTTCCTCGTTTCCTCTCCTGTCCTTCCTTCTCCAGTTTCATGGTTTGCTTCATTTGGTTAATCTCCTTTTTGTGTTTCATTTGCTGCTGTCTCATTACTCTTCCTTGTTTCCTCTCCTATCTTTCCTTATCCAGTTTCATGGTTTTCTTCATTGGTTCATCTCCATTTTGTGTTTCATTCGCTGTTCTTTGTCTATCTCCTCGTACTCCAGCCTCAGCTTTTCTTTCAATTGGTCAACCTCAGATTCATGTTCTTTTTGTTTTCTATTCCATTGTTCCTCTCGTTCTTCCCTCTCCAATCTCCTTGTGTCCTTCAATCTTCTGATTTCTCCTTCCTGCTTCATTCCTTGCTCCTTCAACTTCTCCTCGTATTCCAACCTATTTTTTTCCTTTTGTCGTTCAGTTTCAAATTCATACTCTTTCAGTTTTTTATTCCACTGTCTCTCTTGTTCCTCGTTCTGCAATCTCATCGTTTCCTTTAATTGACGGATTTCTTTCCCGTCTCATTCCTTGTTCTTTGTATAACCTATTCCACTGTCTTCCTTGTTCCTCATTCTGCAATCTCGTTATTTCTTTCAGTTGGCTGACTTCCTTCTCCTGTCTTGTTTGTTCTGCCATCGTTACTCTTTTTTGCATCTCATTCTGCAATCTCGTGGTTTCCTTCAGTTAGCTGATTTCCTTCTCCTGTTTCATTCCTTGTTCTTTCAGTACTCTTTCTTGTTCCTCATTCTGCAATCTCGTTATTTCTTTCAGTTGGCTGACTTCCTTCTGTCTGATTTGTTCTTCCATCATTACTCTTTTTTGCATCTCATTCTGCAATCTCGTGGTTTTCTTCAGTTGGCTGATTTCCTTCTCCTGTCTCATTCCTTGTTCTTTCAGTACTCTTTCTTGTTCCTCATTCTTTAATCTGACCTTCGCTTCCAGCTGTTCGATCTGTACAGTGTGGTTCCTTAACGTTTCATTCTCTGTTGTCGTTCTTTCTTCTCTCACCATCCTCAACTCGTTTTGTAATTCCCTCTCTTTGTTTTGGTGTTTCTGTAACTCAGAAGCTTTCTTTTCCAATTCCTTTCTCATCTCCGCACACTCCGACTTTGCTTTGGCTTCTAATTGTTCAATCTGCTCAGTGTGGTTCCTTAACGTTTCATTCTCTGTTCTCTTCCTTTCCTCTTTTAACATCCTCAGTTCGTCTTGTAATCCTCTTTCTTTGTTTTCGTGTTTCAGTATCTCAGAAGTTTTTGTTTCTAATTCCTCCCTCAATTTGCATGCTTCTTCACTCATTTCATCTCTTCTTTCCACCGCTTCCCTCCTCAATTCGTCCCTTTTTTTACTGTATTCATTTAGTTTTTTCTGCCATTCCTTTCCCATTCTTATCTCCCCTTCCAAGATTTCTCTTTTAAACTGGCTTGCCCTTACCTCTCGCTTCAGTAGTTCCAATTCCCCATCTTGTTTGCGTTTTTCCTTTTCGAGCTTTGTTTTCCTTTCTCCTTCCTCCCTCAATTCTCCCTGCAGTTCTTCGAACTGTTCTGACTTTTCCAGCAATTCCTCCGCCCTTTCCTCGAGCTGTCTCTCTCCTCTTTTTATCTTCCATTCTGGGCTTTCTCTTTCCTGATTGCCTGTTCTTATTTCTTCCTTCAATTGTTTCAACTCCCCATCGTGTTCACATTTTTTCTCTTCCAACTGTATTTCCCTCACTCTCCCCTCCAGTTCTTTGAACCGCCTTGCTTCCTCCAATAATTTTTCCATTAATTGTTTTACTTCCAAGTCGTGCTCCTTTTGTTTCTTTTCAAGCTCGGTTTTCCATTCCTCCTCCCATTGTTTCCTTTCCTGGGAGATACCAATCTGCTGTTCCTCTATTCTTTTGTTCAGTTTGCTCTTTGCATATTCCAACTGACGGGTATAAAACACTACCAAATTCTTTTTCCCACATAATTTGTCGACTCTATTGGCCAAGTCATGTTTTTGCCACCGAATTCGTTCCAGTAAATCGTCCAATCGCTGTGTCCCCCCGTACACGTAATTTTTCTGAAGCGCGTCTGCGTGCCGTTGTGACTCGTCCACTCCACTTTGCACCTCCTCGATATATTCTTCATAACGCTTCACCTTTTCCAAGAAATCCCCCAATTGTGCCTGAAGCCTGCCAATGCTCGCATCGTCATCCTGCCACGCCTGCCATGGCACATGCCGTGACCACGTGCCTTGAACCGGTGACTGGGAGCTCACGCCTCGTGCTGTGCCATTAATATCAGCCCGCTCCATGCTGCGCTGAGGTGCGATCGCGCTGCCATTGTGCGACTCCATTTGCCGGCAAAGTTCGTGCTCAAGCCGCTCCCACTGACCACAGTTAGTGGTGGGGTTATAATTATAAAAAGAACCGACCTGGGCCATGGATCCTACATGACGACACGTACCTAATACCCCCGGCTCCCGCTCGCCTTGAGACGCCATCTTATTTCTCGTAAAGGGTTAATTTGAATTGCTCGTAATTCGGGGGGAATCAGGGGTCGCTCCTCTCACCCCTGGACCGATTCCCGTGAATTTAGCTGGAGACAGGAGAGCCCGTTTTCCCACTCTCCGACACCAGTGCCGCGAGGAGGGGGATGAGTTTGTATCCCACTCCTAACACCAGTGTTGCGAATTCGTGCCCGCCGGCGTGCGAGCGGCCACCTTACTCGCTCACCGGTCGGACAATTCCGTCGTGACCCTCTCGGACTAACGCTGGGAACTAGTCACGGGTGGGCCTTTTGGCCTCACCACGATCGTGCCAATCGGCCCCCCGCGTGGGATAGGGTTGTTCGCCAAATTCGACCTACCTAAGTTCCCACACGGAGGGTAGACCGGGCGATCGCACCTCGCCGCAGGTCGACTTCGGACACGGGCCACTTTAAGCGACCCGTTCCGTACTATCGGGATAACCGAGCGGTGTTATCGTCAACCTCGACGGTTCCGATTAATTGTCGGGCGTACTCAGCCCACGACCAACCCTTTACGTGAAGTAAGATGGAGATTCAATTAAAGAAAAGACAAAGCGAAACTGGAAAAACAGTTCAACATAATTCACATTTATTCCGCGGCAAACGGAAAGCACACATATACAATTACAACAATTATGCACCGAAAGCAAATGTAAAAGAAACACAACAATTATGCAACAAAAGAAACACAATGCAGATCTACTACCGACTACACGAGCACACGGCAACACTTACACAGTTTTACTTTACAGAGGGCGCCGACAACACATATACTCAAAATCAAAAGAAAAGGCCACCCTCGAATACAAGGGGGAAGACGTGGTCTGTGGGCGCGAGATCGGGCAGACCCTACCCGTCTTGTGATGAGCCGCAAAATGGCGGCGGCGCCCCGACTCCGCGCTCCTCCGCGGGCCTCGCTGGCACTGCCTGGAATGCGGTGGGAACGGGGCCCCCCTTTTCGCACTATCTCAGCGCGGGGGTGGGGGGAAACGGAGGGGGGGTTGTTGATGCGCTGGGGAAAGAGGATAGCTGGCTTGCTTGGGTCCTGCGACGAGCGACTCCACTGCGCCATCGACCGCGTTCCCGGCTTCTCCTCTCTGCAGCTCCCCGACAGACTCCGAACCCCGACAGACCGACTCTCCTCCAGACCCGTCTTGACTGCTGCTGCCACACTTCGCCGCCGCCGCCACACCTCTCCAACTCGAGCCCAAAACAGAAAACTCTCTCCTCAATTCGCCCCGCGCTCGGCGCTTTATAGTGCAGCAGGAGAAACCATATGCAGATTTTCGGATCAGGATGGGCTCGGGGGCGGAGCCACGCTCGCCCATTGGACGGAGGAAAAGTGGGCGTGAATCATTCCTGATCCGCGAATCTGCATATATCGATTCTACTCTGACGCGCCTGGAGGCGGGGCCAAATCGCCCCGCGCTTAATGATTGGACGGATCGGAAGTGGGCGTGAATCATTCCTGATCCGACTTCCCCTTGGAAAAGCCGCTTTTTGCACCCGCTGCTCGGCGCGCGCCCCGCACAAGGCCAGGACAGCCTGACGCTCGGCGTTCACAAGCGGAGCAGGAATGGCGGCAGAAGGAGGAGCGGTGAAGGTGGTGGAGGGTTTATTGTGGCGATGATGGCCATGGCGACGCTTGGAATGGCGGTGATGCGATGGTTGCGAGAGTGAGTTGTGAAGGTAAAGGCCGTGGCTGTTGGCGTTCTTGTTGTTGTGAAGCGGCGTTGCGGTCGGTGGTTGTTGTGTGATGGCGGTTGAGACGTGGTTGGTTCAAAATAAAGATAGAACAGAAAAACGGCTATCTTAAAGGGTCGCAGCCCGAATGAATCACATTTATTCCCTCTAAACAACAGGTTTGGGGCTAACTACACATAACATATACTTACAGAGATATCTCACCTATGGGACCTGAATGGTGGTTTGCGAATTTCCTCAACCACAACAATATATATATATATATATATATATATATATATATATATATATATATATATATATATATATATATATATATATATATATATATATATATATATATATATATATATATATTGATATATATATATATATATATATATATATATATATATATATATATATATATTGATATATATATTGATATATATATATATATATATATATATATTGATATATATATATATATATATATATATATATATATATTGATATATATATATATATATATATATATTAATATATTTTGATATATATATATTGATATATATATATATATATACATTGATATATATATATATATATATATATATATATATATTGATATATATATATATATATTGATATATATATATATATATATATATATATATATATATATATATATATATATATATATATTGATATTGTTACGGATTCGCGCCCGCCGGCGTGCTGACGGCCACGTAACTCGAATCGCGGCACGTCGCCCACCGGACGGACAATCCAGTCGTGACCCTCTCGGACTAACGCCGGGAACCAGTCACGGGTGGACCTTTCGGTCTCACCGCGATCGAGCCAATCAGCCCCCGTGTGGGATAGGGTTGTTCGCCAAATTCGACCTACCTAAGTACCCACGCGGAGGGTAGACCGGGCGATCGCACCTCGCCGCAGGTCGACTTCGGACACGGGCCACTTAAGCGACCCGTTCCGTACTATCGGGATAACCGAGCGGTGTTATCGTCGGCCTCGACGGTTCGATTAATTATCGGGCGTATTCAGCCCACTACCAACCCTTTACGTGAAGCAAGATGAGGATTCAATGAAGGAAATGACGAAGCGAAGCGGGAAACAGTTCAACACAAAGCACATTTATTCGCGACGAACGGAAAGCACACATATTCAATTCCACCAAAAGCACAAAGAAAAGAAGAGAAACACAATGCAATTTTACACAAAAAGCAAATGCGGCAATGCAGATCTAATACCGATTACGCGAGCACACGGCAACACTTATACAATTTTACTTCACAGACGGCGCCGACAACACATATCCAAAACCAAGGAAAAGAACACCCTCAAAGATGAGGCGGGCCTGAGGCCGAGACCGGGTCGGGCCTACCCGTCTGGTGATGAGACGCGGAGCAGCGATGGTGCCTCAACTCCGCGGGCCTCGCGGGCAGTGTCTGGTAGGGGGTGGGAAAGGGGCCCCCTTGGTCGCACTATCTCAGCGCGGGGGGAAACAGGAGGGGGTTGCTGATGCTCGGGGTATAGAGGATTTCCACTCTGCCTCGAGTCCCGCGACGAGCGTCTCCACCTCGGCCAGGTCGCGCCGTCGGCCTCCCTGGTGTGCAGCTCCCTGCACGACGCGAGCACCCCCTCGTCTGCCCTCGCCGCCTCTCCACAGCTCCGTCCCCTCCGTTCCGACTCCAACGCACACGACGATGACCAACTCCTTCTTGCTTCTTCTTCCCAACTCCACCGCCCACGAAGTCTTAACTCTCGTCCACTTGACTGATGAACGCGGTCGCTTATATCAGCCCCGTGGCTTCGCTCTCTCATCTTTGACCCCCTCCCTTCGACCTTTCACCTCGCTCCCCATTGGCCTGAGAAAAAGTGGGCGTGAATGCTTTTTGATCCATAAATTTGCATATATCGATTGCCCTCCAACGCCCTGGGGGCGGGGCCAAATCGCCCCTCGCTCACCGATTGGACGGAACAAAAGTGGGCGTGTGTCGTTTTTGATCCGTTTTTGAAGCGGAAAATCCGTGGTTTTGTACACGCTGTTCGGCGCGCGCCCTGCACGAGTCCAACACCGGTACCCACAAGCGGCGCAAGAACGGTGGCGATGCGACGGTTGCGAGGTGTAACGTGAAGCGGCGCTGCGGTGGGTGGTTGATGTTGTGGTTGGTGGTGGTAACAATGGCGGTTGGTCCAAAATAAAGATAGTAAAAGAAAAACGGCTATCCTGAAGAGTCGCAGCACGCATGAATAACATTTATTCCCACTAGACAACGGGTTTGGGCCTAACTACACATATACTTACCGAGATATCTCACCTAAGGGACCTGAATGGTGGTTTGCGAATTTGGTAACCACAACACTACCCCTCCCCTTTTTACAGACTCGTCCCGAGTCGTCAAATTCTCGTGTGCCATCATGTGTGGTTTTCCCCTAGTACATTTTACCTACGGATCCCTGAGTGTGACATTCATGGTATTCGTGTCCCCAAAATAAATAACCTGAGGGCTGCGTAACTACCTAAACAAACTCACTCACACGGACGACTTAAATAAAATTGCCGGCGCTAGACAGACATGCCGGGGGCGCACTCATATTTACAGTACATCTTAACCTTAACTTACAAATTTTACACTAAACCATGGCCCAGGATCACTGAACTCTGCAAAAGAAAACAGTTAGCAGGGAGCCAGGCTGCTCGCATGCAGTCTCTGGCTCAAAACAATGCAGGTGACAGGGAACGTGGCTGGCTGCTCACACGCAGTCCAAGGCCTTCCCTTTTGAACTGAACGCAGTGAACCACAACGGTGCATGGGCTGCACAACGTAGTCTCCGTGCCAGCTCAAGTGGCACACGCAATGAACACAACGAATGGATGGATGACTGGATGGACGCAAACACGGTGCACGGGCCGCCACTGCAGGCCCGTGTTGTAGCTGCCAACGGGGCAGTTCTCGCAGCTTGCAAACTGTTGCCTTGCGGATCCTGGCGCACATGGAAATGAACAGGGGGGGGGCAAAGCAAAATTGAACGGGGCTGGTGAACGTGGGCAGTGGGCATGGCATGTAAAGGCAGCAGGCAAACACAGCCCGCAGAAGAAGGCCGCTGCAGGCAAACACAGCCGGCAGATGAACTGGCCAGCACTGGCCTTGCAGAAAAAACAGCCAGCCGGCAGATGAAGTGGGCCGGCACCGACCTTGCAGCAAAACAACAGCTGCCGATGAAGTGGGCTGGCACAGGCCTTGAAGCAAAACACGGCCAGCCGATGGCACAGGCCTTGCAGCAAAACAACAGCTGCCGATGAAGTTGGCCGGCACAGGCCTTGAAGAAAAACAGCCAGCCGATGAAGCTGGCCAGCCTTTGCCGTTCAGTGGAGGTTGGTGGAGGGAGTGCGGTGGTGCTGGCCACTTGGAAGGTGGGCTCGGACCTACCTACCTGTCTCCCTCCCAACCTATCGCCTTTGCCTGTCACTGTACATACCCACTCCCTTAATTTGTCAAACCCCAATTTAGCCCCAACTTATTTTTTTGTTGTTTTTATTTTTACTTCCCCACTATAAATCGTCCCCTAACCCCCTTTATCGTCCTTGTTTGGCTAACCTATTCTGTCACCTAGCCTACTCCCAACCCCTACGTTCCCTTCCCGGAGGGGAATAAGGGAGAGCTAACGTCCTGTGCTGAGGCCCAATTAAAGCCTCAGGATGGCCTCCCCAGAGTTCGGCGATCTTAACACCAAGTGGGTCCAGCGGCCCACAACGACAGCGAGGGGATGGATGGTGCGGAGGGGTACATCTCCTAATCTACCCTAACCATTTAACTGTTAAACTACCCCGGGGCTTTCAACAAGCGCCTCTCGCTTAAACTATTGGTTCCAACAACCCAGATTCCCGTCGCCTGTGTTGGTGTCCTCACAATTTCGGGCCTCGCCCCCCAATTTTCTCTCCGTGCCCTCACACGGTCTCCTGGCTGGGACACGTGGCTCCCTTTGGCAGGCACGACCCTCTGCCGATTCTCCCGCTATGGCACCCCCGGGCACTACACTGCCTCCGAGCCTACCAGCTCCCTAACACCGGGGAGTGCCCCCATGGCACCTCCCCTGAAACGCACACGTGGCAGGCCGGCCTCCCGGGCCCCTTTCCGAGGGTCACCCGTGCCCACAACACTGCCCACGCGGCTAATGGCGCCCCGGGCCCCCGCACCAAGCAGGCGCACCCGTGCCCACTACTCTATCCCGGCCCCCCATGGGCCCATGGCCTACCGCGGCTGACTAGCCTGGTGCCCGGGGTACCCACTCAGCGATACTCACCTTTCGCAGCCACGCTCCCAAGCCCGTCAACAGGGCTCCTGCACCCCTCCAAATGGGTCTCGAGCCTACATTCCCACCAACAGCAAAACGACCTCCATTTTTCAATTTGACTAACCCAGCTAACTCACTCTACACTGACCCCGGGGTCCCTTGGGCGGGAGTCACTCCTCCCCCCAATCACTCATCGCACCATGCATTCCCCATTCGCTCCACTCACACAGACCCGTTGGCCTCACTCACTCACCATGTACTCACCTCACAACTCTTCAACACACACACCGCTGAACTCTGCCATCCTTCTAACTACATCCCCTAACTAACTCGTGCTCCCACGTCGTCCCTTAAACTATAGCACGTTCCTTTTAACACTACGTAGCTAAACTACGTCCCCTCTACACACTCACCAGTCTGTCTCTGTCTCCTTACTCAAAAATTCATTTTATTTCCCAACCTAAATCTGGCTGCAATCCCTCTAACTAATCCATTCCACGGACTCCATGAGGACTTACCCCTGCCCCATGAAGTCGGTCTGGCTAAGCTAACCCTTCCCCCTAACTAGTTTCCATCCTGTGCCCAGGTAAGGGGGTCTTCCACCCCTTGCCCAGGAATCCTTTGCACCCGAAAGTGAGGCTTGCTTTTTTTTTTTTTTTTTTTTCCCATGCGCATCACCAGCGCGGCAACTCGCGCACTTTGCACCTGCCCGTGACGTCATGCAGCTGCACGTGTTCCTCGTCCCTCCTTGGACGGTACCATCCGGCCGGGATACCCCTCCTGCTGGATTCCAACCACACGTGCAGCCATGACGTCACCGTGCGCATAAAAAAAAAACAAGCCCCACGTCTCGAGGGGTTCCCCACGCGAACACATGTGCTTTGCCCGTTGGAGCTGAACACACACGATCGCGTGGAGAACCCGTCCGGTCCAAATCCATTTACCTGCCTAAACTTTGTCCGTCCGCGGGATCGGCAAATCCACCGCTGGCGTTTCCGGACCGGGACTTCACTCTCGCAAGCGAGCACGTGGCGGTCTCGTGCGTTGCACAGCACGAACCTCGTGCTCGCGGCTGGGTGAACCCGGCACGGTCCCCGAAACAACTACAGCCGCTACTCGGCTTTCTTTCTTTACATGTCGCCGTCGTCGCCTCCATTCCACCCACGCACACCTGCGTGTTACGACGCACACACTCCACTCCATCAAACTCACACCGGGAGACGCGGCTGCGTGCTCCCGCATGCCAACCGACATCTCCCTCACATACCGCTCTCTCACACACACGGTCTCCCTTGCACAACCCATACCACTCACACGTGGTGCTCCATTCACTCGCGCGGGGGCACTCACCCGCGGTGCCTCACTCACACACGCGGGGGAACTCAACCGCGGTTCCTCATCCACACTGGCCGTTTCACTCACACACACGGCCTCTTCCACACACGGTGCCTCATCCACACACGGCGTGCTGGGAAGCACGTACTCTGGCACAATCGCCGCCTCACCACTCACACACGGGGTCGCTTCCACACACGGGGACGCACTCACACCTTGCACCACACACACAGGGACAACCACACTGGGGATTCGTGTCCCCACAAGGGTCTCCGGGGCCTCTATACCCCCCAAGCTCTCCGTGCACCTGTCCACAGCACCCGTCCCCTCAACCTCGCAAAGCACGACCGAACTCACCTGGTCGTGACTCGCCTCAAGGGGGCAGACTCCCTCCCCTCGTTCCTGGAGGAGGCCATCCAGCTGCTCGCACCGGGTCCCTGCACGCTCCGCGAGCTCACCCCCATTATCCTCCACTACCTGTGTGTGTGCGTCACTTACCCCGTCTTCATCGTGTTGTCTCTCCTCTATTTTTTCTATCTCCCGTGTCTCTATACATTTATAAGTTTCTGTCGTCGTCACCTCGTGTCTCGTCTCGCACGTTTTGGTCTCCCCATTTAATTTTTCCCTCTTGGTCACCGTCGATTCCTCTGTCACGACCATCGCCCAACACGCCCCCTGAATTATTTTTTCACCCGCCTCCACCGCGGGCCTGTCAGCCGTTGCACCCCCTTCCAGCTCTTGCTCCCACACGTGGAGTCGCCATTCCCAGCTCCCTGGTCACGGCCTTCATGCCCGCCTGCAGGCATCGGCCCATGTTCTGCGTCTCACCCCGGAGCTTTTTCGTTTCTTCCCTCATGTTTGTTTCCATTCCGTTCATTTGTTGTGTATTCGCATCCAATTTTTGTGTATTCGCATCCAATTTTTGTGTATTCGCATCCAATTTTTGTGTATTCGCATCCATCTTTTCGTTCATTTGTTGTGTATTCGCATCCATCTTTTCGTTCATTTGTTGTGTATTCGCATCCATTTTTTGTGTATTCGCATCCATTCTCGCTGTCATTGCCGCCAGCATGGCGCATAGCTGGGCCATGTCGGATGCACTCAGCTGAGCCGTTTCGGCAAGGGTTGGGGAAGGATTTTGGTGGAGAGGGGGGGGGAGGTGTCATACACCGCGGCCGCTGCCGCACCCATTTCGGGCTCTGGGTTCAGTTGGGCGAGTCCGTGTTCCTGCACGGGCATTCCATCCTGGGCCATGGATCCTACACATTCTACATCCATTTCTAATACCCCGGCTCCCGCTCGCCTTGAGACGCCATCTTGCTTCTCTTAAAGGGTTAATTTGAATCGCTCGTAATTTGGAGGGAATCGGGGGTCGCTTCTCTCACCCCTGGACCGATTCCCGTGAATTTAGCCGGAGACAGGAGAGCCCGTTTTCCTGTTCTCCGATACCAGTGCCGCGAGGAGGGCGATGAATTTGTATCGCACGACCTGACACCAGTGTTACGGATTCGCGCCCGCCGGCGTGCTGACGGCCACGTAACTCGAATCGCGGCACGTCGCCAACCGGACGAACAATCCAGTCGTGACCCTCTCGGACTAACGCCGGGAACCAGTCACGGGTGGACCTTTCGGTCTCACCGCGATCGAGCCAATCAGCCCCCGCGTGGGATAGGGTTGCTCGCCAAATTCGACCTACCTAAGTACCCACGCGGAGGGTAGACCGGGCGATCGCACCTCGCCGCAGGTCGACTTCGGACACGGGCCACTTAAGCGACCCGTTCCGTACTATCGGGATAACCGAGCGGTGTTATCGTCGGCCTCGACGGTTCGATTAATTATCGGGCGTATTCAGCCCACTACCAACCCTTTACGTGAAGCAAGATGAGGATTCAATGAAGGAAATGACGAAGCGAAGCAGGAAACAGTTCAACACAAAGCACATTTATTCGCGACGAACGGAAAGCACACATATTCAATTCCACCAAAAGCACATAGAAAAGAAGAGAAACACAATGCAATTTTACACAAAAAGCAAATGCGGCAATGCAGATCTAATACCGATTACGCGAGCACACGGCAACACTTATACAATTTTACTTCACAGACGGCGCCGACAACACATATCCAAAACCAAGGAAAAGAACACCCTCAAAGATTAGGCGGGCCTGAGGCCGAGACCGGGTCGGGCCTACCCGTCTGGTGATGAGACGCGGAGCGGCGATGGTGCCTCAACTCCGCGGGCCTCGCGGGCAGTGTCTGGTAGGGGGTGGGAAAAGGGGCCCCCTCGGTCGCACTATCTCAGCGCGGGGGGGAAACAGGAGGGGGTTGCTGATGCTCGGGGTATAGAGGATTTCCACTCTGCCTCGAGTCCCGCGACGAGCGTCTCCACCTCGGCCAGGTCGCGCCGTCGGCCTCCCTGGTGTGCAGCTCCCTGCACGACGCGAGCACCCCCTCGTCTGTCCTCGCCGCCTCTCCACAGCTCCGTCCCCTCCGTTCCGACTCCAACGCACACGACGACGACCAACTCCTTCTTGCTTCTTCTTCCCAACTCCACCGCCCGCGAAGTCTTAACTCTCGTCCACTTGACTGACGAACGCGGTCGCTTATATCAGCCCCGTGGCTTCGCTCTCTCATCTTTGACCCCTCCCTTCGACCTTTCACCTCGCTCCCCATTGGCCCGAGAAAAAGTGGGCGTGAATGCTTTTTGATCCATAAATTTGCATATATCGATTGCCCTCCAATGCCCTGGGGGCGGGGCCAAATCGCCCCTCGCTCACCGATTGGACGGAACAAAAGTGGGCGTGTGTCGTTTTTGATCCGTTTTTGAAGCGGAAAATCCGTGGTTTTGTACACGCTGTTCGGCGCGCGCCCTGCACGAGTCCAACACCGGTACCCACAAGCGGCGCAAGAACGGTGGCGATGCGACGGTTGCGAGGTGTGACGTGAAGCGGCGCCGCGGTGGGTGGTTGATGTTGTGGTTGGTGGTGGTAACAATGGCGGTTGGTCCAAAATAAAGATAGTAAAAGAAAAACGGCTATCCTGAAGAGTCGCAGCACGCATGAATAACATTTATTCCCACTAGACAACGGGTTTGGGCCTAACTACACATATACTTACCGAGATATCTCACCTAAGGGACCTGAATGGTGGTTTGCGAATTTGGTAACCACAACAATATATATATATTGATATATATATATATATATATATATATATATATATATATATATATATATTGATATATATATATATATATATATATATATATATATATATATATATATATATATATATATATATATATATATATATATATATTGATATATATATATATATATATATATATATATATATATATATATATATATATATATATATATATATATATTGATATATATATATATATATATATATATATATATATTGATATATATATATATATATATATATATATATATATATATATATATATATATATATATATATATATATATATATATATATATATATATATATATATATATATATATATATATATATATATATATATATATATATATATATATATATATATATATATATATATATATATATATATATATATATATATATATATATATATATATATATATATATATATATATATATATATATATATATATATATATATATATATATATATATATATATATATATATATATATATATATATATATATATATATATATATATATATATATATATTGATATATATATATATATATATATATATATATATATATATATATATATATATATATATATATATATATATATATATTGATATATATATATATATATATATATATTGATATATATATATATATATATATATATATATATATATATATATATATATATATATATATATATATATATATATATATATATATATATATATATATATATATATATATATATATATATATATATATATATTGATATATATATATATATATATATATATATATATATATATATATATATATATATATATATATATATATATATATATATATATATATATATATATATATATATATATATATATATATATATATATATATATATATATATATATATATATATATTGATATATATATATATATATATATATATATATATATATATATATATATATATATATATATATATATATATATATATATATATATTGATATATATATATATATTGATATATATATATATTGATATATATATATATATATATATATATATATTGATATATATTGATATATATATATATATATGTATATATATTGATATATATTGATATATATATATATATATATATATATATATATATATATATATATATATATATTGATATATATATATATATATATATATATATTGATATATATATTGATATATATATATATATATATATATATATATATATATATATATATATATATATACACATATATATTGTGATGGCTGTGGAAATTCGGAAACCACCATTCAGGGCCCGTAGGTGAGATAACTCTAAGTACATGTGTCATTCGCCCCAAACCCGTTGTTTAGAGGGAATTTATGTGATTCATTTGGGCTGCGACGCGTTGAGATAGCCGTTTTTATGTTCTGTCTTTATTTTGAACCAACCACGTCTCAACCGCCATCACACAACAACCACCTTAACCACCACGCCAGCCATCGTCACTAACTGCAACCACACTCCAACCCTCAGACAACAACAACGCCAACAGCCACGACCTTTACCTTCACAACTCAATCCCGCAAACATCGCATCACCGTCATTCCCAAACGGCACCATAACCATCAAACCACCACCGATAAACCCTCCACCACCCTCACCTCTCTCCTTCTACGGCCATTCCCGCACCACCTGTGAACACTGAGCGTCGGGCTGTCTTGGGCTCGTTCAAGATACGCACCGAGCCGCGAGTGCAAATAGCGGCCTTTCCGAGGGAGAATTTGGATCAAGAACGCTACACGCCCACTTCTGATCCGTCCAATCAGCAAGCGCGGGGTGGTTTGGCCCCGCCTCCAGGCGCGTCTGTGTGGAATCAAGATATGCAAATTCTAGGATCAGGGGAGATTCACGCCCCTTTTCCTCCGTCCAATTGGCAAGCGTGGCTCCGCCCCCGAGGTCATCCTGATCCGGAAATTTGCATATTGTTTTCTCCTGCCGCCCTTTAAAACGGCGAGCGCAAGGTGAATCGTGGCAGAATCAGTTTTTGGTTGGAGAGCAGAGTGTGGCATTAGCAGAGTGTGGCAGTAGCAGAGTGTCGAAGTACCAGAGTGTGGCAGTCGCAGTGTGTGTCGGCAGAGAAAGAATGAGTCGAGCCATCGGTGTGGCAGAGAGTGGAGTCGGGTGGCGAAGGCATCGAGTTGGGTTCTGAAGTCGGCTGAGGAGAGTTATGGGAAGAGGCCAAGGAGCTCGGGTCCGAGGCGAGAAGATCGGCAACGAAGTCGAGGTGTGAGATCGCTCGTCGCGGGACCCAAGCCAGCCAGCCATTCTCCTCCCCCAGGGCATCAACAATTCCCCCTTTCCCCCGTGCTGAGATAGTGCAAAAAGGGGGCCCCGTTCCCACCCCACTCCAAACGTCATGCCAACGAAACCCGCCAAGGATCATGGAGTCGGGGCATAGCCACACGGCCACATCTGCGGCTCGTCCGCCAACGCGTCACGAGGACGCGGGTAGGAGCCCCCGGTCTCGCGGACCTGGCCGCTCCTTCAGGTCACGCGCGCATATTGGCCTACAGGCCCGTCTGCCCCCTTGTCTATGAGGGTGGTGACATGGATTTTTTAAACCCACTTTGTTGTGATCGTTGTCCTCCTGAAGGATTCTAACTGGCCGATTGTGGAATCCTATTTGACTTCAGACAGAGTTTAACGTTTGTCCGATTTGATTATAAAATCCTACAAAAAACCCTATCGACACTGATAAAACTGATGTCCACACAAGTCCTTCCTTGTGAAACAATTTATTTCCTAATTATACACCATACACTTCTCACCCTTGTACAATGAACTTAAGAATCCCCATTGATTGCAATATTATTTGGTTCTATTTCATTTATTCTTACTTTAGTTCACAGTTAGACCAACCCGATTCAATTCACTTCTACATTACATCAGAGAGTTTTATTCTAACTTGGTACTTGGTCAGTTCCAAGGAGTACGAGCCACTGAGAAACTATACTTCCTCACATGCTCGTACTCCAAACTTTTAGATTTCAAAGCATTTTATACTTCCATGAGAGAAAGGTTGGGGGATATTCACCCAGACTGGAGACGTGTCCTTTAGACAAAAAGCCACTTTGTACATTTCTAGGCAAAGGTTCATTTATCAGCTCGGTCACTCTGCTCCAGAACAACACATTTCTTATCATTTAGGGCAAAAGTCTTTTGGCCAGAAATGACAGCCAATTCAATTTGCAGCATAGAAGTTACATTTCTGAAACTCCATTTGTTGCAATTTAAAATACATTAATATAAATTTTCCCCCACACTCCCCCGTTTTTTTTTTTAAGGAAAATTTGAATAATTTTTCTTACACATGATTACCATGTCCCATTCCTGAAGGAGAAAAGATTTCCATTATTCAAGTTCAATCAACAATGGCAGCGTGTGCTCATATCAGAAAATGAGTGAGTTTCCATTTAATTTATGGCCTGTTCATCAGCATGTGTCACACATTGGAAACATGCTACCCGAAGTCAGAAGATAAACAGGTCAGGGTGTGGATAGAGCGGCACCCAACGGAAAACACAATCGAAGCACTCCTTGAGCTGAGGAGAAGGTAGATGTGGGCAAGTACAAGTTTGGGCCAGACACTGGGTTGAAGGAGCGCAGTGTGGAATTGCAGGCCTGTCGTACATTGAAGCAACCACAGCAAGTTCACGATGTATTTGCAGAGCGGCAATCGAGAGTGTGGCTGAGAACATTCCTCCATGCAGGCACCACACAACGCCGACGTGAAGACTTTGCTCAACCTTCTCCTCAGTGGGTTTTTTCTTTCTTTTCCCACATTGCTCCATCTTATCTCCTCAGGAAGGGGAGGGATAATCATGTGTTGAATGCTCAATTACCCAAATCTGGCTTCTCCCATCGTCCAATCTTTGTGTGGAAACTTCATTTAGATGAAATCGTACATTGCTTCAAAGACTGCTTTCAACACTCCGAAACAAACAAAGCATCAATTAAACACCAATCAATAAACGTCATGGGCACATGTAGTTCTACAAGACTAACAAAGATTGTTATGGAAGCATTTAACTTGCATTTTATGTCATATCAATATTTTAATCCCTTTCCTTGTGATTTCCCAAAACAACATGCTAAAATATACAGAAATCCCAGTTGTACGTATACTCAAAACATCCATCTCATTTGCTATTTCCATCGACATTTTAAATCTCTGACATTTCTCCATCTATCCACTTCTCTCTCACCAAAACAGCAAACATGCTGCCATTTTTCCAATTCACATACACAAACCATCTATCACTTCCTCTGACCTTCTCAATTACGAATCCATTTTCTTTTATCAAAACAAATAAATCATTTTAAACAGTTGTTCAAAAATTGTCAAATCACTTGTAAAATCTGTTATCAGGCGAATATCATTTATATTGCAGCTCAAACACTCTGTCTACACATGTAGCTTCACCCTCCACAATCTTTATCCCAGTCTTGGAAAAGCATCTTAAACTTCAGACTAATAAACATCCAAACTCTCTTAAACAACTTTTTGGTCAAAACAAAATATTTCCTTTTAAAATCCATAAATGAAAAATTTAATCTTCAGCATCTATCCAATTAAATCATGAATTTACCTTGACTGAATCGATCAAAGGGTTACACTGGGTTGTTTGCCATTGCCTTCCCAGCACAAGTTCAGGTAACCTCAACATTCACAGACGAATAAAACAATATTTCAACGTCCATCCGAGGGAATCATCTATTATCTGTGAATCGCCCCACGTGCTAAACAGCATCAAATCATTAAAATCATTCCAAATCAAGTTTCTACATTTAAATCACATACAGTATATCCACATTCACAATTGTTATTTCATAATTTATTCAAAATCCCGATGGTTGTAAAATAAAACGTCAACACTTTTTCCTAAATGGACTTCACTTTAAACATTCAGTAGAGAGGGTGCACCACAAACACCAAGGAACAGGAAGTTCTCTCCACATCCGGTGGGAAGAAAAAGGAAAAAACTCTGACAGGCAAAACCCACAGTTTGCATTACTCTGTCATGGCTTCAACACATACACTAAACAGCATTGCATCTCATAGACTCGCGTGTGATCACGTGACAAATACCAATCACATTTCTATCTCATCCTCTTGAATCTGCATATGAATCGAATTTCACACCTAAAGCAAAGGCTCGAACAAAGACTCAGTGTAACGATAGGCCACCCCCCACAGATCGAGTGGAGGGGGTCTCACACAGTGGAGTTTGCGACCTTCGCGTGGAAATACAACGCAAAGAATGTATAACATGCCATTTCAAACAGACCCACAGCTCAACTCAGCACGAGTTAAAATATCGTCAAAATCCCAACAGAACACGTTTCATTGCAGTGAATATTGGACTCGCACAAGTTTCATTTTTACTCTCAGTAACACATGCATCTCAATGCAAATCACCAACCATGCTCCCAGCTGGTTAATCGTCTCCTGCACTCTACAAAACGTTTCGTGCAAATCATTGCATTCACAAATCTGTAAAACCTCCACACAAATATAATATAACAACCTCATTGCCAACAAACTTCCAGTGAGTTCAATGAACAAAAAGTAACTCTTAAAACTCTTACAAACAGGTAACTTACAATGTTTATCTATTTTAACCCTAACTCGGCGTCTCAGCCATGTCCTCGGCCATCTCTCTCACAGCCGGTCCGTATCAATGCAAACATGTGGCATGTCGCTTCATCATGCCCATTTCATTACGCATCTGGCTCCTTAACAAGCCTCTTCTTGTCATCTGACTCCTCTTCTTCTCCAGCACTTTTCTAAAACAACTACAGTACTTATCGTTTACTTTAAAACGGACTCCCTCCGCCGGATCCTCTTCTTTCTCTCAATAAAATTATCTGACAATGAACTTTTCTTTGTTCGAAATGCGTTACCTGCTGAGAGCGCTCTCCCTTACCTTCGCTCAAGCACTTGTCGTTCCTCCAGGCACTGCCTCCGGCAGATTAAGCACCTCCGGTCACGAGCACCGCACCAACGTTGGTTCGAATCCGAGTCTCGGCGCCAACTGACGTGGATTTTTTAAACCCACTTTGTTGTGATCGTTGTCCTCCTGAAGGATTCTAACTGGCCGATTGTGGAATCCTATTTGACTTCAGACAGAGTTTAACGTTTGTCCGATTTGATTATAAAATCCTACAAAAAACCCTATCGACACTGGTAAAACTGATGTCCACACAAGTCCTTCCTTGTGAAACAATTTATTTCCTAATTATACACCATACACTTCTCACCCTTGTACAATGAACTTAAGAATCCCCATTAATTGCAATATTATTTGGTTCTATTTCATTTATTCTTACTTTAGTTAACAGTTAGACCAACCTTGTTTCAACCTTGTTTCAATTCACTTCTACATTACATCAGAGAGTTTTATTCTAACTTGGTACTTGGTCAGTTCCAAGGAGTACGAGCCACTGAGAAACTATACTTCCTCACGTGCTCGTACTCCAAACTTTTAGATTTCAAAGCATTTTATACTTCCATGAGAGAAAGGTTTGGGGATATTCACCCAGACTCGAGACGTGTCCTTTAGACGAAAAGCCACTTCGTACATTTATAGGCAAAGGTTCATTTAACAGCTCGGTCACTCTGCTCCAGAACAACACATTTCTTATCATTTAGGGCAAAAGTCTTTT
>NC_140971.1:11714252-11718278 GCF_056783735.1 Eptatretus burgeri | reverse complement strand
TTTTGTTGTTTTTATTTTTACTTCCCCACTATAAATCGTCCCCTAACCCCCTTTATCGTCTTTGTTCGGCTAACCTATCCTGTTACCTAGCCTACTCCCAACCCCTACGTTCCCTTCCCGGAGGGGAACAAGGGAGAGCTAACGTCCTGTGTCGAGGCCCAACGAAGCCTCAGAATGGCCTCCCCAGAGTTCGGCGATCTTTAACCAAAGTGGGTCCAGCGGCCCACAACGACAGCGAGGGGAGGGATGGTGCGGAGGGGTACATCTCCTAATCTACCCTAACCATTTAACCATTAAACTACCCCGGGGCTTTCAACAAGCGCCTTTCGCTTAAACTATTGGTTCTAACAACCCAGATTCCCGTCGCCTGTGTTGGTGTCCTCACAATTTCGGGCCTCGCCCCCCAATTTTCTCTCCGTGCCCTCACACGGTCTCCTGGCTGGGACACGTGGCTCCCTTTGGCAGGCACGACCCTCTGCCGAATCTCCCGCTATGGCACCCCCGGGCACTACACTGCCTCCGAGCCTACCAGCTCCCTAACACCGGGGAGTGCCCCCATGGCACCTCCCCTGAAACGCACACGTGGCAGGCCGGCCTCCCGGGCCCCTTTCCGAGGGTCACCCGTGCCCAGAACACTGCCCACGCGGCCAATGGCGCTCCGGGCCCCCGCACCAAGCAGGCGCACCCGTGCCCACTACGCTATCCCGGCCCCCCATGGGCCCATGGCCTACCGCGGCCGACTAGCCTGGTGCCCGGGGTACCCACTCAGCGATACTCACCTTTCGCAGCCACGCTCCCAAGCCCGTCAACAGGGCTCCTGCACCCTCCAAACGGGTTTCGAGCCTACATTCCCACCAACAGCAAAACGACCTCCATTTTTGTTAATTTGACTAACCCAGCTAACTCACTTTACTCTGACCCCGGGGTCCCTTGGGCGGGAGTCACTCCTCCCCCCAATCACTCATCGCACCATGCATTCCCCATTCGCTCCACTCACACAGACCCGCTGGCCTCACTCACTCACCAAGCACATGCTTCCACTTCACTCACCAACTCTTCAACACACACACCACTGAACTCGGCCATCCTTCTATCTACATCCCCTAACTAACTCGTGCTCCCACGTCGTCCCTTACACTACAGCACGTTCCTTTTAACACTACGTAGCTAAACTACGTCCCCTCTACACATTCAAAGTCTGTCTCTGTCTCCTAACTCAAAAATTCATTTTATTTCCCAACCTAAATCTGGCGACAATCCCTCTAACTAATCCATTCCACGGACTCCATGAGGACTTACCCCTGCCCCATGGAGTTGGTCTAGCTAAGCTAACCCTTCCCCCTAACTAGTTTCCATTCTGTGCCCAGGGTAAGGAGGTCTCCACCCCTTGCCCAGGAATCCTGTGCACCCGAAAGTGAGGCTTGCTTCTTTTTTTTTTTTTTTTTTTCTTCCCATGCGCAGCACCAGCGCGGCGACTCGCGCACTTTGCACCTGCCCGTGACGTCATGCAGCTGCACGTGTTCCTCGTCCCTCCTTGGACGGGACCATCCGGCAGAGATACCCCTCCTGCCGGATTCCAACCCCACGTGCAGCCATGACGTCACCGTGCGCATAAAAAAACAAGCCCCACGTCTCGAGGGGTTTCCCACGCGAACACATGTGCTTTGCCCGTTGGAGCTTAACACACACGATCGCGTGGAGAACCCGTCTGGTCCAAATCCATTTACCTGCCTAAACTTTGTCCGTCCGCGGGATCGGCAAATCCACCGCTGGCGTTTCCGGACCGGGACTTCACTCTCGCAAGCGAGCACGTGGTGGTCTCGTGCGTTGCACAGCACGAACCTCGTGCTCACTGCTGGGTGAACCCGGCACGGTCCTCGAAACAACCACAGCCGCTACTCGGCTTTCGTTCCTCCCATGTCGCCGTCGTCGCCATTCGACCCACGCACACCTGCGTGTTACGACGCACACAGTCCACACCATTAAACTCACACCGGGAGACGCGGCTGCGTGCTCCCGCATGCCAACCGACATCTCCCTCACATACCGCTCTCTCACACACACAGTCTCCCTTGCATACGGCCGTTCACTCACGCGTGCCTCACTCGCACACGTGGCTCCACGCACTCGCGGCCTTCCACTCACTCGTGCCTCACTCACACACGCGAGGGCACTCACCCGCGGTGCCTCATTCACACACACGGCGACACTCACACACGGTTCCTCACCCACACACGCGGGGGCACTCAACCGCGGTGTCTCATCCATACTCCGTGCCTCACTCACACACGGTGCCTCATCCACACACGGCGTGCTGGAAGCACGCACTCTGGCACCATCGCCACCACACCACTCACACACGGGGTCGCTTCCACACACGGTGCCGCACTCACACCTTGCACCACACACACAGGGACAACCACACTGGGGATTTGTGTCCCCACAAGGGTCTCCGGGGCCTCTATACCCCCCAAGCTCTCCGTGCACCCGTCCACAGCACTCCTCCCCTCGACCTCGCAAAGCACGACCGAACTCACCTGGTCGTGACTCGCCTCAAGGGGGCATACTCCCTCCCCTCGTTCCTGGAGGAGGCCATCCAGGTGCTCGCACCGGGTCCCAACACGCTCCGCGAGCTCAACCCCATTGTCCTCCACTACCTCCGTGTGTGCGTGCGCGTCACTTACCCCGTCTTCATCGTGTAGTCTTCCCTCTATCGTTCCCATCTCCCGTGTCTCTGCCAACTCTTCACCCTTTACCTCCCTTGTCTCAACTATTATTTCTGTTGTCGTCACCTCGTGTCTCGTCTCACACGTTTTGGTCTCCCCATTTAATTTTTCCCTTTCGGTCATCGTCACGACCCTCGCCCAACACGTTCCACGAATTATTTTTTCACCCGCCTCCACCGCGGGCCTGTCAGCCGTTGCACCCCCACCCAGCTCGTTTGCTCCCACACGTGGAGTCGCCATTTTTATCTCCCCGGTCACGGCCTTCATGCCCGCCTGCAGGCTTCGGCCCATGTTCTGCGTCTCACCCCGCAGCTTTTTCATTTCCTCCTTCATGTTTGTTTCCATTCCGTTCATTTTTGTATCCATCTTTTCGTTTATTTGTTGTGTATTCGCATCCATCGTCGTTTTCACTTCATTCATTTGCTTGTTCATGTCTTTCATTTCGTTCTTCATTTCATTTGTATTTGTATCCATCGTCGTTTTCACTTCATTCATTTGTTTGTTCATTGCCGCCAGCATGGCGCATAGCTGGGCCATGTTGGATGCACTCAGCTGAGCCGTTTCGGCAAGGGTTGGGGAAGGGTCTTGGTGGAGAGGGGGGGGGGAGGTGTCATACACCGCGGCCGCTGCCGCACCCACCTCGGGCCCTGGGTTCAGTTGGGCGAGTCCGTGTTCCTGCACAATCAACATTTCCTGCTCGGGGATTCCATCCTGGACCATGGACTCTACATTATTACACATATACATTTCTAATACCCCCGGCTCCCGCTCGCCTTGAGACGCCATCTTGCTTCTCGTGAAGGGTTAATTTGCTCGCTCGTAATTTGGAGGGAATCGGGGGTCGCTTCTCTCACCCCTGGACCGATTCCCGTGAATTTAATTGGAGACAGGAGAGCCCGTTTTCCTGTTCTCCGATACCAGTGCCGCGAGGAGGGCGATGAATTTGTATCGCACGACCTGACACCAGTGTTGCGGATTTCGCGCCCGCCGGCGTGCGACGGCCACGTAACTCGAATCGCGGCACGTCGCCCACCGGACGGACAATCCAGTCGTGACCCTCTCGGACTAACGCCGGGAACCAGTCACGGGTGGACCTTTCGGTCTCACCGCGATCGAGCCAATCAGCCCCCGCGTGGGATAGGGTTGCTCGCCAAATTCGAACTACCTAAGTACCCACGCGGAGGGTAGACCGGGCGATCGCACCTCGCCGCAGGTCGACTTCGGACACGGGCCACTTAAGCGACCCGTTCCGTACTATCAGAATAACCGAGCGGTGTTATCGTCGACCTCGACGGTTCGA
>NC_140971.1:11681752-11696752 GCF_056783735.1 Eptatretus burgeri | reverse complement strand
GGAAACCTGCAAAATCGGCAGTGTATCAAATACTTGTTCTCCCCACTGTATATGAGCCTGGTGTTGGCGCAGTGGTTTGGGTAGCGGCTTGGGATCCAAAAGGTCCTGAGTTCAAGCCCCGTTGGGCCACTGAATTAATACACCAGGGGGTTGACTCAACCTGTCATCCTTCCGAGGTCGGCGAAATGAGTACCAGTGTACTGGGCCGGTGTATACCCCGGTTAGAATAGGTGTACCATATCCCTGTGTTGTAAGAGGCGACCAGGGTTGCGTCAGGAAGACCATCCGGCGTAAAACATGTGCCAAATCACTATGCGGATCATACGGATGATCCGCTGTGGCGACCCCTAAAGGGAGCAGCCGAAAGAAGAAGATATATATATATATATATATATATATATATATATATATATATATATATATATATATATATATATATATATATATATATACATATATATATATACATACATACATACATACACATATTCATACAAACATACGTACATACATAAAAACATACATACATACATACAAACATACATACATATACATATGCATATGCATATGCATGCACAAAAATGCAAGACAGACGATCCAGGGGATCTGGTCTCAAATGCAGAATCCGTGGGACGCAGATTGTAACATCCAAGAATTGAGCAGTCGTGAAATGGCCAATCGGCATGACACATATGGGGCGAGTAAATCCCTTTGCCTAATTACAATGACGTGCACTAATGCACGGGGTCTCATCAATAAGATGAATGAGTTACGAGTTCTTATGAAAGAGCACTCACCATTAGTTAATGCAATAACCAAGACCTGGCTCACAGAAGAAATCATGGATGGGGAAGTAGCCATGCCAGGCTACTCCATTCTGTCACGGAAGTGGTAATAGGGGAGGAGGCGTACTTTTGTCCATTGCCAAGTCTCTGGGCTTGACATGTGTTCCGATCGACTCTGCCCTTTCCGGAGTAAGGTACAAATATTTTTGCTGCAAAATAATTGTCCAAGGCTCTCACAAACTAGCCATCGGAGCCTTACACAAGCCGCCCATCAATTTGAGGGACCAGGACCTGGAACTCCTTGTGCAAACCATGCACCACTGCTTGACAATGTGAAATGTGCTATTCGTGGGAAACCTCCATGCGTTCCATGTCAATTGGTCTAGCCTGACGTCTACAGGAGCGCCAAACTCTTTCAGCAGTTGACTGTTGGACGTAGCTGCCGAAGAACTACTCACGCAGCATGTAGTGGACCCTATACGCTTCTCTGAGGGCAAAGAGCCATCATCTCTGTTCCTTGTATTCACCAAGGATGTGCAAATGCAGCCATCTCTTCCACCATTGGGTCACAACGTTCATGTAGTGCTCTCCTGGCAGCACTTCCAACCCAACTATGTTTCACAGATAGCACCGGACAAGCACCACAACATCTGGAATGCCAACTTCGTGGGAATGAGATATGCAGCCACCAATATCAAATGGGAACTCAAGGATACAGATTTGACAGATCAAGCGTGGCTACATGTTGTCAGTTATTTGAGACCTCATGAGTTGATACACCCCAGAGTGGCAAGTGTGTCAGAAAAATAGAATTCCGTGGTTAACAAGGGCCACTCTGAAGCTCCCAGCAACAAAGCGGAAATGGTGGAGACGTAACCCAAACACAAAGTCAAAGGCGGACTACGCTGTCGTTAAGGCCTTAAGTCACCAGTGTAAGCAAAACCTTAAGGAGACTAGGCATCAATATGAGACTCGGCTTGCTAGTAAAGCAAAGACTGCACCTAAATGCCTATATGCCTCCCTTTGGGGAAAGACTTGCACATGGGATGGTGTAGGTGAACTCAAAGTCGAATTTACAATCTGGACAGCAGATCGAGAGAAAGCGCAATACCTCTCCGACCACTACTCAAAAGCATTTATGCGTGGGAAAACAGGGCCTCTCCTGGTGGCCACCTCAGACGTCTGGCTCCGATGGTTACATGGTTCTCTGAGGGTCAGGAGCCATCATGTCTGTACCTTGTATTCACCAAGGATGTGCAAATGCAGCCATCTCTTCCACCATTGGGAGTTCATATGCCAAAGCCTACCAGAGACGAGCCTTACTCAAGTCCTGTTCTCAGTGACTGATCCAACCATCCATTGAGACCATACTCTGTGCAGAGCATTAGTGCTGCCTCGGCAGTCTCCTAGGCTATTAGGCACAATCCTGGACAGGTCGCCACTGGGTCACCACACAGTACAACAGCATGATGACACTCATTTTGCCGACCTCAGAAGGATGACAGGTCGAGTTAACCCTACCTGATATTAATTCAACAGCTGAGTGGGATTTGAACTCAGGACCCTAGGATCCCAATCCCACCACCCTCACCATTAAGCCAACACCAGGCATCAGATTAGTCGCTGACATATCGCAAATGCTGCATTGTTTCTCCCACCTTCTATGTTTGCCTGGTGTTCAATATCTGGCCCTTCCAGGATTATTTTGACCAGTGTTAGAAGGTTGCTTGGCACTGATTCCTTCTGACAATCTTTGGAGAAGGAACCAAAGAAATTCTGCTGTTTCTGCATCATATTTTTTCAGACTATGTTTGCTGCTTTGACCATGATGTCCAAGTCATCTTTGTTGTCACAAACATCCTTCCAAGCTTCCCTGATATATGTAATAAGCCAACAGCACTTCCCTTCTCTGAGGAACTTCTTTAAAATTAGGGACCAATTCAAAGTTTTGCTTTGAGCCTGGATGGGTTCGCTTTTGATGATGATTCTGAATCAGAACTCATCTGTTGGAGTCTCGCATCATGCATTTTAGCTAAATCAAACAGTTTAAACAGAGTGACTTTTATCTTCTGACTGCTCATTGATATATGCCACCAACGCTGCCAAGGCCACAGCCACAGCAGACATTTCACTGAAAGAGGAAGAAGCACTCTTCACATTGCTGACAGCATTACATACTTGGCCGTATACATCAACCAGACATTTTATATGATACTGTGCATCTAGTGCATACACATCTGACGATGCTAACTTTATCATGAGCTTGGAATCACGGAGTTTTGTTGCACATTCTTTAACACGGGCATCATTGTTGTCTATTCTTGCTTAATGTATGAGACTTCCTGGTTGATCACAAAATAAGCACTTTGATTGTTGAGAATTTACTTTGGTAGAAGTATCAATTGGCTGTGTCTTGTTTTCTTCAGGCTGGGTTCGTTTAATGTGTTTCGAGAGATGATTTTTGCCTTTTGAAGCTTGTCTCTAGAAAAGTTTCTGGAACAATTTTTATGGTAAACAGCTTTGTGAGACTTGAGGACATGAGCAATGTCATCACCATCATCTAACCTGCTGAGGCCGATTCCCATCAGCCTCATCAGGGACTGAGCCACACTTCTCAAATTATTTCAAGTTATTTGCAACTGATATGTAGCTAGATGTCTGAGTCCTAGCTTTCTCTGGACACAAGAGTTTGTGTTTTTAGTCTTCCTGGCACAGAAAACACATTGCCCATTCTGTTTGTTGCACAGAAGAAGCTCACTGATTATATCCCTTGAGTTTTACAAGTTGGCATAAATTTGACATGATGGAGACCATAACAATGACCTCTACCACTAATACCACCACCACTAAGCACTAATGTCCTTTGCTTCCTTTCCTTGCTTGGTAGTTCCATGCATATCTGAAAAGAAATTCCAAATCGGTTTAGTAATGTTAATAATGCTAATAGTATACATTTCTATATTAGGATTGAAGGTCACTTCTGACCCTGACGTTAACATCATATTCCTAAAACATAAAACAAATACTTCCATGCATGGCAGAGGCCTTCATACTTGAATTACAAGCAAGTACAGTCACACATGAATTGACTGAAAACATTACAATGTTGTTTTTGATGCTAATATATTTATGATATAAAAATGAAACCCTCAACTTTCAGGAGATCAACATCAGCCGCAAAGCCCCCTTTTGAAAATTAAAGTGTGCCATCCTAGTAAAACACAACACTATATTTTAAATATACAATCCAGAGTGATGCAATATGGCTGCATGCAGTGTAGAAAATTCATAAAAATAATAAAGTTCATAAAAATAAAAAATCCCCCTCTGAAGAGGGGGAGACCATGGGGTTGGAATGTCTCAGGCTTGTAGGAGATGTGGTGGAGGGTACTGACACTGAGGGATTTAACACCCTAAAACAGTGGTTCTTAACCTTTTTATGTGCTCGTACCCCTTGAGCTTTCATAATATTTCCCCGTACCCCCGTCTAAAAATTTCTTATTAGTTATTTATTTATTATTATTATTATTATTATTATTATTGGAATTTAAGTACTATACAGTATTGAATTTGACGCCATTTTTCGTACCCCCCGCTTTGATGCTTCATACCCCCAGGGGGTACATGTACCCCCGGTTAAGAACCACTGCCCTAAAAGGACATTAAGGGGATTTGATTGTCTTGAGCATACAACCTCTGCAAACTGGGCTTCTCAAAGTTCTCAAACTGGACACATGGAGAAAAGAACATGCAATGGGTGGAAGGAATATTCTTTAAAGACACGGGAAAAGGTGGCGTTGTTGGTGTGGGAGGAAAGTTGATGGACACTTTGATGGAGAAAAGCACTTTGGTGAGAAACAGGAGAAATAGATTTCCTTGTGAAGAAGAGGAGAAACAGATTGTGATGAAGAACACCTGGAGTACTCATGATGGAGAAATAAGGAAAGTGAAGCATTTATTTTTTTAATTTTAGCAAACTTTTAAGGAAGAAGTGTTTCCTTCAATGAAAAATCAGAAAATAGAGAGATAAAGTATTGTTACGGAAATGGCCCTTATTGGACTACTAAATATCGGATTAGCTCAGATCCCCCATTAAATGAATGTTTAGCTAAGTTGTTTGGTAAAACGGACATTACATGTGTGTCGGGAGGTGTAGGATGCATGTTTTATTGTTCGTACAGTGGCGGTGTGTCGAGAGCTCCCTCTTCTTCCTCCCCTCTTCGGACGATAGGCCCCACCCAGTCGGCTGAGGGGGAGTGGCCTGGAGAGGGAGGTGGAGCTAAGGGGAGGAGTTTGTCGGCTTCGCTGAGGGAGGCGTGCTCGTGTTTTGAAGCGAGCGAACAAAAGAGAAACTGTGAGAGACAAAGGGGTTCACAGTGTGTGGAAACAGTCGCTCTCGAGGCGTGCTCATGTTTCGAAGTGAACGAACGAAGGAGGGACAGTGTGGAATCTTCCGGGAGAGACGCGGCAGCCGGCTTTGAGAGGCGAGCGTGGAAAAGGAAAGAAAAGGTGATTCTACAGAGAAAGAAACTGAGAGGACGGAGTTGAGAAGTCGGGCTTCGAGGCGGGAAGGCAAGAGAGGAAACGACGGAGCCTCTGACGGTCCTCACTGACCTCACGGCTCAACAGGTTTGCCGATCCGCTTGCTGGAGCCCGGCACCTCGATTTGGGCCTTGTCAGGTGAACAGGCCAGGCCTGGATTTGTGTGCTGGACCTTGGGAGAGATCGGCTGAGGCCCATCGTTGATCTGGTGGTCTTGTGCCGTCGGCCTTGCGCGGGGTCGGAGCGCGCGGAGACCGCGTGTGGTGCGGAAAAGGAATAGTACGGCGCCGCCATCTTGCCACGCGGCGCGTTCGAGCTGGGGGCTCGAATCTGGGGACATCCGCTTGTTGCGAGCGACATTCATGCTTTTGACACTGTCCGCTCGTCCATAAAATATCACCAAGTACTCTGTCTTGTCTGCATGCATGCTGTCTGTCTGTCTTGTCTGCACTTTGTATAAGGCATATCTTGGTAGCGACCCCCTCGAAACCTGTAGTCCGTGGTTCCCTAGTTAAGAACGGGTTAAAGATTGCTAATAAAAGCATTGTCGCGAATGTTTTGCTTGTGTCGTATTCCGCGATGTTCCCCAATAAATCTGGTTGGTTCGTATGAAGTTGCCGCTATGGATTAATTTATGTCGCGTCGAGGAACGATCCGTTTGATTGGCATATAAAACCAAAATGGTTACAGACTGGCAGAAACCGCTTGGCATCTGACAAAACCAGTCTGTAACCGGGGTTATATTTCCCCAACTGGTAAGGTACAAGGATTACGTTGGTATCGCGATTGAAGACCCGTGGCCCGAGGCCTGTGCCGAGCCGGCCAGCGTTATAAACCCTGGAGACGGCGGTGGTGAGAGTGGCGCCAAGAGTCGGGTTAGAATCCCGCCACCCCGGATCCGCAACAGTATGAAGTACAGGAAGTAGATGAAGAAGGAAATTCGGGCAGAACGAGATTGTGTTTTGGAGTGAAACATAAAGATTTTTGTTTGTATTGATTTTTTTTGAAATGAGGTGGGGGGGGGGGGATAGGATATTTTTGAAAAGGCAGAAATGACAAAACCTTGTGAAATAATTAAGCGGAACGCGAAACACAACAGCAAAATAGCGACAGATTTTTTCCTCATCGGCTATCCGAGGAGTAGGCCCTATATACACGAAAACAAATTCGACAAGGTACGATTTAACATGGAAAATTGGACAAAAACACAAACAGTAGCACAGCCATGAAATTATAACCCAAAACATGTTTGTGGTTCTCCAACTGTGATCTTTCATAAGCAACTGCATTTTCAAAGGAGAAAACCTTACTACAAATATATAATATCCCCCATCACCATTTTCCCTCCCCTTGTGATATTGCACAGCATTAAGAAACAACAATGAATGCCCAGGGGTTATTTTTTTATGTGAGTGTGCCACCACCTGTCCCTCGGCCACCTGCTTTTTTTTCCT
Organism: Eptatretus burgeri; assembly: GCF_056783735.1. Taxonomy (NCBI): domain Eukaryota; kingdom Metazoa; phylum Chordata; class Myxini; order Myxiniformes; family Myxinidae; genus Eptatretus; species Eptatretus burgeri. The sequence continues at coordinate 11,689,971 of NC_140971.1, read as the reverse complement.
TGAGGGTGCGATGCGTGCACAAACATGACTTTAGCTCCACAGCTACATGCTATGAAGTGCCCTTAGAGGGAACAAACCGAGGCGACTAATAAAAGTACCAACCTCTGAAAATAAAACATCAGCATATTATTTCATTTAATGATGGTACTCTCCAATTACTGATGATTTATGTCATCTGTCTGTTCTCTGACTGGTTAATATTGAGCTCCAATGTCAATAATCAAGTTGAGAGTATAGGTAAAGGTAGCTTACTCACAATTTGAGATGGTGACCCTGGGTTCGTTGCCCCACCAAGTTATAAAAAATCACCCTGGTGCTTCGCAGGATGGATGTTGCATCAATATGTATATTTGCTATCCTTTGGACGGACATCAAGCTGAGTGACCACATTTTATGCCTTTGCTGTAGGACATTAAAGGTCCCATGGTGATTTTCGATGAACAGACCATTGTGTACTAACACTCTGGCCAAATTCCCTCCCTATCACTGGAAAAGGCAATGGAAAACTTCCCAATGTATTAATTTCTGCCGAAAGACTGCTTTCGCACTAATAATTCTCCATAAAGAAAATATGGATATCAGATTGGATGGCACGAGTTGAGAAAGTAAGTTGATGACATTCCTATAAAACTTTTCCAAATAAAAAGAAAACATCAAACTGGAAACTCCAGTGAAGTATCACTTAATTGTCTCCAGGACTTGCATTTATTCTATGGTACATCTTTCAAACCTCTCCTTTCTGACACCAATTCAGCTCACACCTGTCAATCGATCTAGACTGCGACATGTTTACCCACTGAATTTCATTGTCATACATCTGGGGGTTTTTGCAGCATGCATACTGAAGTGCAAATGTTTTGAAACTTCACTGCTGAATCTTTTGAAGTGGAACACTGTTTTTGATTTATCATGAATGGCAATTGCACTGTTGGAAAAACTTTGGTTCAATATTGAGAACATCGTTCTGAGGTGTGTGCTTTGGGAATATGGACGTATCATTGGTAAGGCAATATAAACTAGACGGGCATTCGGGAGAGCGCATACCTCCGCCAGGCTGATTAGTGTACATTTTGTATCACACCGATAGGGTAGATCTGGATTCGGACCTGAACTAAAATTTCATTGGTATGTTATCTTCACCTAATCAACTCATCCACCAAGTTTCGTCAAAATCAGTCCATAATTTTTTGAGATATTGTGCGATATGTCATTTTCACCCCACCACTTAATGGTGAAAAATCACTTTTTTAAAATCTCGGATCCGGATTCGTATTTTCACCAAAAATGAATCAATTCTTCCTTATTACATACCCAACCTGCACACAACTTTTTGAGATATCCTGCTCTATGTCCTTTTTGGTCCCCTCTCTTAATGGTGAAAAATCACTTTAAAAAATTCTCAGATCCGGATATTCAGCAAAATGTAATAATTTTGACGGTGTCACATACCAAGCACTCCACCAAATTTCATACAAATCCGTCCACAACTTTGTGAGGTATCTTGTTCAAAAACAAGCAGACAGATAGACAGGGACAATGGTGAAAACATAACCTCCATCCACTTTCTGTGGCAGAGGTAACAATCTTTCTGCAAGGTCCATTGTTAATAAAAAGCCATTATTACATCTGACTGCAATGTCAATAAAGATATTTTTCATGCTTTTCTGAAAGCATCTTGATAAAAAGAATGGCCTGTCAATGCCTTCATGCAGGAAGCAGACAATGGACATATTATTTGTGACTCAATACTCTGTCTACAGAGTAATGTTTTGAGCTTGCACCAAGGTTACGATACTTTCTTGTTTGTGGTTCAAAGTCGCTGCAATCTGTGTAATACTGTATTGATGCAATTGTGCCTCAAGGAACCTCAATTGCTTTCGCAATAAATATTGAATGGCTTTTCTTTGATTTTTCTTTTTTTGGAAAATTATCAGAGACAAAATACGAGGTTTCACATAAATTGACAGTCTTTTTTGCTTTCCAACGGCATCAGAAGAAGCTTTAGCTTTCCCGATTGAGGCTAATGGAAGAACTTAAAACATCATCGGTTGAATGTTGTTTAAAATGTCATCATGAGATTGTTTGGAAGAAGTATTGTTGCGGAGCCAGGTATCGGCTGCGGGCACGACCGCTAGGTGGGGCGGTAGGGTCGACTCTACCGAACACCCGGAATCTAAATCGTACCTTTCGGAAAACTCCGATGGTACGGGTCCCATACCGGACCATGAATCGTCAATAATTCCACCACATGGTACAGGGTTATTTGCCAATCTTCAAAATACCTAGAGATCCACGTGGCGAGTTACCGAGTATTCACACCCTCGATGGCACTCGTACGAGTCGAGCCATTAGCGCGCCCGACCCGTGTGCAACCCGAGCGGATGGTTACCGAAGTCCCGTCGGTCCAAATGCACATTTACAGCGGCAATGGCCTTTGTAATTCACCAACACGCGCCATGCTAAGCCAATGGAAGAAACACAGCAACGAACTGATCCATTTAACAAATGGGGTATTTATTTATAATGGGGGAAAGGGGGGAGCACGCAAGAAGCAGAGTTAACCAAATACTGAAGGAATAGCAATTTATGTACAAGCACTTATGCAGTTTTACTTAATAGACTGACGCCACAAACACACACATATACACCCAAAAGGACATGGACCTGTCCACCTCGTGTGATTTGGCTGACACGAGCGAACCAGGCCAGCGAGAGGCGATGATCGAACCAGGCACCAGCGAGCCGCGATGAGACTCCAGAGCTCCGCTCAGCGCTCGTCCCGACAACCAAACATCTCCTCAGTTCACCGACAGAGAGACGGCGCGCAACCAACTTGCGGTTCTTGTGGAGGAAGGATCTCTCTCGTCCGATCGCGCCGCAACCTTATTCACCCTTCTCCAGGGGGGGAGGGGACGCCTCCACCCTCCCCACTCTCTCTCTCTCACTGGACGGTTTTGGTGCGCAGAATCGCTCGTCGCCCTGTCATTGGCCAAAACGAGTGGCAAGTCAGTCAATTGGCCCGGGGGTGTGATGACGTCATGCGGACTGCCTTTCTCACCGTCGCAGGGTCTGATTGGCTGAGCGGTGGCCACCTCACTCGTAGCACGCTGATTGGTCGAGGGCCGCCACGAGGCTCCTCCTTGAACTCCGCCCACCATGGCATCAGCCAGAGCAAGATGAAGGTGAGGGTGATATGCTGGCGTTGTTGTAGTTGATGTTGGTGGTGTAAAAATAAAAGAAAACCCTGACTATCAAAATAACTTCGCAGCACATGTACATTCAATTACCCATTAAACAAGGGATGAGGAGCTATCTATCCACATTTACTTATCGAAATAACTGAGCTATAGGTCCTGTATGTTGAGTGCTCATGGCTTCCAGATTCGTAACAATATACCCAAGCTGACGTATGCATGGATTATACATTCATAGAAATAGAAAAACGATGTGGGTGGTTATGGAGGGAAGTGAGAGATGGTGGAGGCCTACTCCATTGAAAAAGTCAAGGAAAGGAGTATAACAAACATGGGGTGTAAATTATACAGAGAGAAAAACGGGAGAAAATAGTAAAAGTGAATACAGCAAGTAATCTTGAACAAAGAAAGGTGGACATGATGAGTTGAAGTCCACAAAGAAGGGTGGATAGAGAAGGGGTTGGTGGCTAAGAGGGTAAAATATGAAAGGCCAGACAGGAAGCTCTTTAGAACTGAGAGATAATTGAGACCTATGGGGAAAAAAAGTCTCGACAAGCAATTACCACAAACCACCACACAATAGGGGCAGTGTGCAATTGTCACCTGGATTTTTACCAACTTATAGTAACACCAGGAATAGGTTGTAGGGAAATGTGGCCACAAGGGAAGCCTCATGTATCCACCCCTCAGACACCCAGCTATATGCCTGCTGATTCCTTCAGACATGGGCTGGTCCACTGCTCCACTGTGAAGGTACCTCAAAAAAAAGTTGCGAGCGGTCAAATAAAACATGATGGGGGATTTCCCCCATCCCTCAGCCAACCCTCACTCTGAAAATGGAGATGTGCCTGATATTTGTGAAAAGTAATGCCAATTATAATTTCTGAAGATTTAATCTCTCCTAAGTTAGAAGAAATAGAGGAGCCTCAACCCACAGTGGATAGCAATAGTTCACTGTGATGCCTTGCAAGCTGTGTCACGATGGCATTGTTTTAATCTTGGAAGATAAACAAAAAGAAGAAAAGGCCTATAACCTCCCAGCTACTCACTCAAACATTGCCTGAATGAGTGTGGTGTTATCGTCTTGCCTGATGTTCCAAATCCCATCTTGATTTGTTAATCAATCCATTGTTACCCCCACGCACGCAACGCAAAAGGCAGGGTTAAGCATTTGGTTCATTTCTGTCTATCTTTCTATCCACAAACGTCAGTTTTTGATTGACGAGCAACTAAATTTCAATTGAATGATATATTTTGAACGCGAATTGGAATATGAATCGGAAAACGAACCTGTAGTTTTGCAGTTCTTTGGCTCTGAATTCATCCATACCGCATGTGCAGAGAGAAGCAAGATAATATGTTTACTCTGTCTTCTTGCCTGGCAGTGAAAAACAAAATTGAAATCATTGCAAACAGGAAACTTACTGTTTTTAAGGACGTCATAAAGGACACAAACAACAGGCACGAATAACAAATTTAACATATTAAATAAGTGGTGGAAAAAGACGCTGCATCAATGGCGGTAAACTTCTGGATTCTTTTTCTCGCCAATCTTTAAAATTAATTATATACTTCAACACTGTAGAACACAAACCACCTTTACGACACTTTCAAAACCCTTCCGTTGAGCAGTACTTGGACAAAATAATACGGCATTTTACACCATGACGATTAATTAATTGCAACTCCCAGACCCATCCCATGTCCTTGTTTTTCAAGACGACACAGAGTAAGGTGTTCTATAAACTCTCTAGTTTTATATTTTCTTTGGTCCAATGACGATTCAAAAAATAGGACAACTGGACCTGTAGCTTATCTGGGCCCTGGCTGAATGTTGTAACCCAAATTTAGTAGCATTCTGAGTGGTGGGTCTGGAGAAGAAGATTTTTAAAGGAATTAATGTGACTTTCCCAAAAGTTGACCAAGTCAGTCATTTTGACACACTTCCAGTCACGTAATAGGCATGACTTCTGCAATACAATTAACATCCCTACACTAGCCTAATGTTGCAACCCAAATTTGGTAGCATTCTGATTGGTGAGTTGAGAGAAGATTTTTGAAGGAATTTGAAGGACCGCCATTTGGACACACTTCTGGTCTTGTGATCAGCATGGCCGCCGCAATTTAACATCAGGACCCTGTCTTACTATTGTAACTCAAATTTGGTAGCATTCTGACTGGTGGGCTGGAGAAGAAGATTTTTGAAGGAATTTACACATTTTCCCCCTCAAAATGACTAAGTTGTGACACACTTCCAGTCATGTGATCAGCATGACTTTGACAATTTAACATCCCTACCCTGGCGCAATGTTGTAACCCAGATTTGGTAGCATTCTGACTGGTGGGTCTGAAGAAGATTTTTGAAGAGATTTACCAAGTCGGCCATTTTGACCTCCTTAAAGTCATGTGATCAGAACAAGTTTTGCAATTTCTGTTACCAGTCATGAGAAGAACATTGCTGCAAAATTGCAGTTGGATCAGCCCAGCGGTTTGGTTGGAGAAGTCAAAATAGGAGACGGACGGACGGTGCACAAGGACAATACCTTATCTGGAATTTAAATTCCAGATAAGCTACAAATGATTGTTATTGCAATTATTTCCAATATTATTCCTTTCCATTGCCCTTTTGGCGCAATGTGGATCATTTAGAACCTTATTGGGGATCATTTAGAACCCCCTTTTGGGCCATTTTTTTTAAATACCATATCTTAGGCATATGGAGGAGTTTGCACATAAATATCATGCAGGCCAAGAGTATTTTAACATGGATAGTAAGAATATTAGCAGGAAATATACCAATAAACACAGCCATAAAAACTAAAGAAAAAGAAGCAAACATTTTTTTTTGTATACATTGTCGAGGCTAGTATGAGAGCTAACACACAATGCACAGCAAGGTGGGGGGGGGGGCATGAAACAAGAGGGGCAGGAGTGGGAAGGACAAAACAGTGGGGAACAGTGACATTAGGAGATCTGTGGAAGGGAGAGGGATGAAGCGGGGAGCACGGGGTACACAAGATGGATATTGCAGGGACTTTCAGGAAGGAAAGCAGGGAATTTGAAGGAGGTGGATTTGGGGTGGATTAACAGGGGTGGAAAAGATTGAGGTTTTGGAAAGGGGAAGATAAGAGGTGGTGGTGAGCAGCTGTTTTGAAGACCTCGAAGGAAGAATGGGATCGAAGAGAGCGTGGGAGTTTACTCTAAAGGCGGGGAAAAAGAGGAATGAAAGAGTGAAGGTGAGCAGTGTTTTGTGATTTTGGTAGTTTTACCAGAAGGGGGTTGTTGGTGGACCTTTAGCGCCCTGCGGAAATATGGTGGGAACAAATCACACTCAAAGCAGGGGGGAGCGAGACCAGAGAGGAGATGGAAGAAGACAGAAAGACCACTGACCTGCCTGAGGTGAGAGTGTAAGAGGCCCAAAACATTTATATATAGTTCAAGATTATCTTCAAGGAACCGTTCTTCTGCTATGAAACAGCTTTCAATTCCATCACAGATGGTATAAATATTTGAGACAGAAAGAGCAACTTACCTTCAAATCCTTTTCTCATTACTTATTCGTCTGCAGCCTGTAGCTGCTTGGCTGCATCATTTTATGGGGGCATGGGTGAGCCGCTTATGCAATGCCCCCTGTTACCAGTAAGATGATTACTCATTTTGCTGACCTCCTCTTTCTGCTGCTATAAAAAAAATACTTACGTTCCTTCTCCTCTTGGGTACAAATGGCCCCAGCCCCAAATGATGAAACTGCATGACACAATAACAATATTACAGATCATGACTCCTTTTGTTTCTCATGCAAACAGATGCAGCACAACATACTTTTGCTCAACCCCATCATTTACGAATTAACTCAGTGGTGGAGTAGGCAAAGCCTTGTTGTATTGCCCTCAGTAGTGTGAGTTCCTATTACCAAGGCTGCTCAGGGGATTGGCTTCCTGTGTAGAACTCATCAGCCATCAACATATTCACAATGTGTTCTGACTAACCCAATGCTCTGTCCTCCATGACCATCAATGTTGATGACATTTTCCAGGGGTGGTCTCAGTTACAGTCTTGTTTTTCAATTTCCCATAGACATCCTGCCTTTCCTGCGATTTATTTATTTAGCACCAGGCACTCCAGAACCACCTCTTTTCCACGTTCACTATTTCGATGTCAATCAAGATATCTGAGATGGCATTTGACCTAAAGATTGCAGAATATATAATTTCTTCTTCTTGTGAATGCATCACATGGCTACGAGTAGCATTTTGGCTGAAGGATGACCCGTGTAGGTTAGAGAAGAAATTTGTAATTTGTTCAGGTGCTGGCTTCACAAAGGATACCATGAGATCTTTAACATCCACCAACTAATGCTAGCAAATGGGAAATCTAATTTAACGTCCATCCATGGTACGGCACAAACGTTGATTCCTTCCCTGACTGCAAGAAAGCAGAATAACTGTTTGTTGCTGTGTTGAGATTCAAACACATGCTAGATGGCTCAGAGGAGAGTGTGCATACCTTCAGGCCATCATGCCAGCCCAAATATCGAACTGGTTGTTGTGATCAGCGTTTTCTTTTTCAGACAGGTTTTGCTGATTTGATATCAAAATGACCTAGCTTCAGAAATGAATCCAAAACTAACAATGCTCACACCATCCATCTTGGCTTCACAATACACACACAATTATGTCAAACTGTTATCAGATTGCTGCCCTTTTTTGTAAAAATGCTGTCTTTTTGTCCTGACAAAGCAGTGTAACGGTAATACACATACCTTTACAACCTGTAGTCTCGGTTTGAATCCACGTCCACAGGGCAGCAGCCGGCAGGATACCCTGGAGGAATGCACACTTACTTCTTTGCTGTCTAGCTTGTATTTGAATCTCAGCCTCGGTATAGACTGTCATCCTGGTGTTTCACAGGCAGGGAGAGGCATAAATATGTGTGCTGTCCATCAGATGGACATTTAACTGGGCGTCCCGTCTGCTGGCATTACTTGTTGGAAGTTAAAGCTGCCATGGTGTCCATCGCAAAGAG
>NC_140971.1:11664252-11676752 GCF_056783735.1 Eptatretus burgeri | reverse complement strand
TAGAGCCTATAAGTTTTTTGAATTTCCACGTCCAAGTTTCAATTTAGCACTGATCATCTTCTTCACAATGAACCGATCAACTTTTTCTCTCAAGGTTGGATTTTGTATCAGAGACAAATTATACAACATTTCTCTATCGGCTTCATGCTTTTCTTGCAACGTTGTGGTATTCCCATAATCAATATCGTGTCTCATGCACACTTCATCAACTCTATTGATAGGCTTACTCCAGGATTTAGGATTGTCTGCCTCATCTAATCTTTTATCCAAGTTTGTGCCTGGGCCACAGAAAGAATACCCTGGAAGATGTAATTCCCGTGGTATTCCAGTAGTTGTAAATTTACTTCCTGATAAAAACTTTTGGATATCTCCTCCTAGTTTGTGTTGGGAGATAAATTGATTTTTTTTTGAACCACACACCAAACATATACCTTTTTGTATAACCCTGTTATTTTTACTTTTAATATATGAAATATTTTTAGTATTAGTTTTCTTTTTACATTTGAGACAATAACTCATTTATTTATGAGAAAAATTCCTGCAGAGTGCAAAAACCTTTTTAGTTTCCAACATGCACATTTGAATCTTAATTTTTAAAACATAAAGAATCCTTAGAAATGCCTTCACTCTCTCCTCCATTTATTTAAGAAAAAAAAAAAATGAAAAACTTGAATTAAAATCCATATCTTGTCGATGCTAATAGTCTTGTCGAAAGTATTGCAAATAGACTTGTCAATTCTTTCTTTTCCTCCTCGGTGGGTTGAGTTATTTTCTGTAATACCCTTAATCTTTTTTTAATCTCACTGGTTTCCATATTTTGATATTTATTTTGTCTCGCTCTTTCCTCCCTCTCCTCCTTCTCTCTCTTCTCTTTTTCCTCCTTCTCTTTCTTCTCCCTCTCCTCCCTCTCCTTCTCTTTCTTCTCCCTCTCCTCCCTCTCTCTCTTCTCTCTCTCCTCCCTCTCTCTCTTCTCTCTTTCCTCCCTCTCCTCCTTCTCTCTCTTCTCTTTTTCCTCCTTCTCTTTCTTCTCCCTCTTCTCCTTTTCCTCCTCTTCCCTCTCTTCTTCAACTCCTTCCTCATCCCTTACTATCCTTGAATCGCTTACACCCCATAGAATATTATACATATATTCATCAGGATTTCTTGTTATTCCTGTATCCAAAATAATTTTTTTACAACAGGAAACCAATAAAATTTCTTTTGAATTTCTAAAAGAGCCTTACCTTTTCTTAACTTTATAATTTTTTCATTATTTAACATTCTAATTAAATCTAAAGTTGTCGGTTTATCAACATCAGCATAATGCCAATCTTTTATTGAAAATACCTCATTCTTATGTTGTAGAACATATTTATTAAAATACCGAATACCCTTTTCTTGAAGGTATGCTTGGACACAGAAATGATAATTTTCTTGAAGCCTTCTTGCTGTCATTTATGTATTAGAAATATATGTTAGAACAATATTATGGCACGAAACACCTCCCCATCTTCCCATAGTTAAATCATTTTGTATTTCCTTACTTATTATATATAATCCTGTTTTTTCTGTTTTCATGAGATAAACAAGGGCAAAACCATTATTATATTTACCCTTATTAAATTCTTTTATTTGTTGTTTACTAATCGTAGCCCCACAAAACTCATTCTCGATACCAAGTGGATAATATTCTTCCTTACGAGACTGATTTAATTGTTCCAGGTCTTCGAGGTTAATTTTAAATGACCAATTATACCCTAAATCATTCATATCATACCCCCATTGTTCTATTCTCATACAAACGATACGCCCTTCTTTATAAAAATTTATTTTAATTCGAACTGTGAATTCTGTATGACCTGGAGATAATATCAACACTTCTGTATCTTTGGAATACACGGCTGTTTTATTTAAGGATATATATTGTGATAAATCGCTTAATCTCACCAAGTCATTCGCGTCAGTCGGGCTTGGATAATTTTTTAATTTATAAGCATTTTTCATGTTAATATTTTTGGTTATATTATATTTATGTCGTTCAGCCTGTGCCTTTGTGTAATAATTTGATAAATCAATATCCAGTTCTTGAGATACACCAAAGATAGAACCATCTTTACCAACATAAGTCATTTATATTAGATTAAAAATAATATCATAAAATTTTTTATTTTTGTTGAGTTGAAATAACACATATAGGCATAATTGGCCACAACACTTGGAATTTAATTCTTGGACTTGAAATGTTTGATAAACACCATTCTGTAAGAATTTTATGACTTCAACAGGTGGTGGAAGACCAAAACTATCAAAATAATATTTGTCTTGACTATTAAAAATACAAACCCAATGAGAACCGTTCCCATTATTATCTTCTAAGTTCATAATAATATTCTTTGTATGTTTCGGCACATTTGTTAATTCATCTCTCATACAAATAACCACATTATGAATTTTTAATTTCTTACAATATTTGACAAGTTGTAAATTTGATGTTGTATTCTTTCCAAATTCTTTCAACCACTCATCAATGCTCATTTATTTATTAGAAAGATATAATCCATTACCTCTTTTCGTTAATTTTACACCTGCTTGTGCTATAGAAGAAAGCATATCTCCAACTAGCAATCTCGCTTTATCAGGCAGACCTTCAAGTTTTTCAGCAAAATCGACAATTACACCACTTCCACTAATTTGTTTCTCCAACTCTTTGTTATGTCTTTCCAATTCTTTTTGAGCCTGGAGTTGAGCCTTCCTTTCGTTGGCAGTTTTCACCGCTGTTGAAATACCACCCGTCAATGCTCCAACCGCACTTAAACCAGCAAATAAAGGAATTAGAAATGGGAGAAATCCTCCACTCGTCTCTCTTATTGAATATTTTTTCAACATTGGTTTTGTCATTTTAATTTTAAGTGAGCCAGTGTCATTCAAGATTTTAACCTGTTCTCTTGTGAGAAAAACATCAATTCTTACTGCTCCTTTTCTCTGAATTGTATTAACGTTAATCGTACAAGGCTTTTGATTTTGAACACAAGATGATAGTTTATGAAGATTGATTTGATTAACATATACCCCAGTTGGTACTTTGCCACTCATTTATTTAACAAAAAATTATGTGAGACTAATCATCACACCATTATCTGTATTAATCTGCAATTCTGTTTCTTCCAAAAGCAAACAATATGTATCAACTTCTTCACTCTCTCCTCTTTCAATGTATAGGGAAGTATCCACTCGATTAGACTTTATAGTTTCCTTTTGAGCGCTCAGGTCAAACGCATAGATTGTATACAAACTTTTAAATGCTGTCATATCCAAAATAGGTTCTTTATTTCCATTACTTTCACACACCTTTTGGTAAGACTTGTATGCTTCAGCAAAATCATTTTTTTCCCAATTAATTTCCAATCTATCTCGTGGGTAAAATGTTCCATCTAGAGAAACGCGAAGTTGTTTCACCTTAGCATTCTCACTCAATGCATTATTCTTATCAGTCGCAGTATCACCATCTGGCTTTTTAAAAATGATCCACAGATATCGTGGCTTTCCTTCCAGAACACCCAAATTCCACGTGTAAGTAGTTTGATTGAGTTTAACGTGTTGACATCTTCTTTTGAGGTATGATACACTGAGTGGTTTCTTTGAGTTAAGTCTTCGATTCAACATCTCTTCTGTTTTAAGATTAGGAGTATATTCACTGATATACCAACTCATTTCCTCAATTACAAATTTATTCTGATCACCAAAAGCACTACCAACACCAAAAAGCAATCGATTTTCATTATCATTCCTTTGTAGTTGAAATCTAATTTTAAGGCCATACAGAACTTTATCATGATCACAAAATCCAAATATACCTTTAAGAGGAACTGCCACAGTAAAACTATTTTCTGCTTTTGTATCATCATTATACATTCCTTTCCTTTGAGTATACCCAGGGTCTGTGTTTGTTCCCGTTGACATATCAGGAATAAAACCTTCGACAGACCCCTTTCCCATTCTATCACTGAATGTATAGAGTGTAAATTTTATCATTTCAGATACAGCAGAGACATAATCAACCGCTTCAACTTCTTGTGTTCCAATATACAAACGCACACTATCAAACATTTTCCAGAAGAAATCATTTACAAGTGTAGCGTTTGTGTTATTCCCAGCCTTAGTGAATTTAAATTTACACAACAAGAAACTTTCGGAGAGATTCAAATAGGTTTGTTGATTATTTATTTCAAAACTTTTTGTACCATTCGTATTCCAGTCTGTTCCAGTTATTGCATTTACCTTGAAGTAATCTTCTTTTTAGTGGAGTTTGAGATAATAATAGTATCATCCAAATCATAGATACTATCAATTGCTTCCATACTTGTATTTATTTAGGAAAAAAAGATGTTAAAACTTTTGAAACCCTGATCCAAGTATTTGAATTATTTTCTGTCGTTCTTGGGGGACAACTGAGTTTTGCCTTTCTTAATTTCTTTTATTGCTTGTAATTTATGAGATTCCTTCTGGGCATCTTTTATACTCTTTACAGCACCTGCAACATTTCCCACAGCAGAAGCAGTTGAACCAATTAGATCTTTATGTTTAAGAATAGTTGAACCAATACCCATGAGAGTATCAATTATCCCATCTCCTCTAAATTGATGCCCAACACCCCTTTGTCTCTTAGGTTTATAGTATCCTCTACCAAGATACATACCTTCACCCTTGTAGTATGGGGAAAGGAACATCCCATCCCCTGTAATTATTTTATATTTTCCCAACTCGTGTTTCCTCACAATAACCATCGTATTTATTTATTGGAAAACTTCACGTAGGTGAATTCTGATGGATATAACTTCTCCATTAAAAGAAATCACACGATTATCTTGGTCGGTTATCCTAAAATTTACTCTGTGTATGGTTTTTCCTGACACAGGTAGATAAACCAAATTTTTGGGTTCCATATTGAATTTATAACCAATTGGGGTTGAGTATGCGCTGAATGAAAATATTGTATTTGTTTTTTTCCCATCATTATAAGCACCATCAATCAAATCACAGTGAATTAACACCGAATTTATTCCTGAGGATATTTGAATGACATTATCACTGTAAAACGTCCCATTAGTTTCAATCTTTTTGAGGAGAAACCCAATAACTCTCTAAATGAATTATCAATTGTGAAATCAACCTTGTAGTTATTTTTAACTTTAATCGTTGATTTTGAAGTATGTTTTTGAATGTTTATAACAATATTTTTTGGTTCATCACCCTGTTCTTTCATAAGACGAGCAATTTCGGAAGATATTTGAGAAATCTCATATGCTCCGGGTGAGACTGTTATCGTTTTGTATCCACTTCCTGGATTATAACTAAACTTGTCATTTTTCTCGGTTATATTAAATAAGGTATTATAAGTTTCCATGGACAATAAAGATGCCTCATATTCTTTTGTTGTGTCAAGTTGTAGTGGGTATGGGAATGAAGATGTGTGGTCGCTTGTTGTGAAATTGAAACTAAGGATTGTGCTTCTCATCTTATTTAATATGAGATAAAATGTCTTCATATTGATATTTATTAATTATTTTCATGTTCATCAACTGGTCTAAAATGGCTGATGCTTCATTAAAACAATTGTTATTTCCAGCCTTCTTACTGCCTAACAACAATAACAGTCTATTAACTAATTGCGATGGGTCATTTGGAAGAAAACTAACACCTGAACCAAGGATAATTAAAGCCTGAATAATGTGTTTCTCCTTCTCATTCTTCCTACTTTTACCAGAAAGAATAACCTTATAATTTAGAGTGTTCAGCAGATCAATATATACTCTATCATCATTATTTTCCATATCCAATGGTTTATCAATATACTTTGATTCATCCCTCACAGTTGAACCTTGTCTTCCATCTTTTGTGAGAAGAAACATTAATCTCGGAGTTAGTTTAACAGGGGTTGAGCAGAACCCAAGAACCTTAATTCATCATTAAATATCAATACCTTTTCTTGAACAAGATGAAATATTGCTGATTGTTCTGTTGGAATGAGTCCTGCTTTGGTTTTTGAATCCGCTGAATATTCATTGTTTTGAAGAGCATTCACAATATAATCAGGGGGTCGATTAATCTCTTCCAGTTGTTGAAATAAACCTTCATCATCATATTCTAATTCTCCTAAATGCACTAATTCTTCCTCCGTCATTTGACTGAAATCTTTTAACATTTGAAGTTTTTTAGGAGTATATTCTACCGTGGGAACTGTGGAAACATCTTTCATTTTTCCTTGGGAAGTTTTTAAAAGTGGTTTAAAAAATTTCTCTTGTTTTCTTTCAAATGCTTCTTCGCCCGTTAGTTTCTGTCTGCGTTTCTTCTTTATGTCTTCCTGCTGTTTTACAACTTTTGAAACCAACTCTTGATGTTCCCTAAATCTTCTTGCTCTTTCTTTCGCATCCATTTATTTATTGAAAAATATCATTTAATATCTCATCTTGTTTCACAACAATATATTTATATTTTTCAGTCGTGTGTTTCATGTAATCCCCAAATTCCTTTTTACTACATAATGTAGAACAATTGTCTCTCCAAAAATTGTTTATATCTATTGAATTTAACTTGAATAAAATAAAAGTATTAGCATTGTTTCTGATGGAACGACGAGGAAGCTGAAAGTACGATTGACTAAGATAAATACAATTACAAGAAGAATGTCTCCCTCTTGTGTAGTAGCTGTCCATTACCGTTTGGTTTCTCTCATTAACACAATCATCAAAGATAACGAGGTTCTTTTTGGATTTATCCAAATCTTGGGGAGACGGTATATCATCCGTATTATCACTCAGAATACAAGTTATCGGTTTTGATTTCTTTTTACATCTCTGTGTATCACAAAATAGTTGTATTATATCTTCAATGTTAAAATCATTTAGGTTTTTTTGAAGTTTAAATAAACCGATTATATCTTCTTTTTGAAGACCAGCATTAAAACCTTGTGAGAGTAGTTGATACTCTGGTTGAAAACTCGACTTTGTGAAAATTATTAAATTATCATAATCTAAAAAGTTGGGAGTGAGGAGCATCTTTAAAAGTAAGCAGGTTTTTCCACATCCACTTGAACCAACTATGAGGCATCTTAATGAATTTGGGAGATTTTTATGGTTGTCAAATTTTATCTTATTTTCCCAAATAGGTAAAAAATCATTCATTTATATATTTGGAAAACAGGTTATTTAATTTATTCTTGGCTTTTTTCGAAATTCTATATTTTATCCTAAGTTCAGGTTTAATTTCAAGATAATCCATTATTTTATTTATGCAATATCTTGTGTTGATATTTCCCTGAAAATCACATCCATGAATAAGATATAACAACAATCCTTTGAACATTTCTCTAATACGTTCAGTTTCTTCCCTTGTAAGGAAAGGTGTGTTCTCACCCTCGTTCTTTACATTCATTTCTCGAATCAATCTTGTAAAGTAATTCATTTTTGGTGTAAATCTAAAAGAATTATTTTCCTTTTTATATTTTTGATTATCATTAATTAGAAGATAATCACAGAATATACATTGTTTATAGGCTTTTGACTCTGTGTTTAATCCCCGTCTTTCACACGCAGGACAATTCTCAAATTTGTCATATGGAGAATCATGGAATTCAAGAGGCTCAAAATCGAGTAAACTATTCTTATTTATAAAGTAAAACTTTACTTAAACTGAAATTCATCTTCGATATCATCTTCGATACTTTCAGGATCATCTATACTTTCATAACTCTCATTTGAACACAAACTCTCGGTGCCATAACTATCGTTTGAATGCAAACTCTCGGTATCATAATCACTCTCATAATCTTCAAAATCTTCAGTTGAATATTGGCTCATTTAATTAGTAGAAAAAACATTACCATCGATATCGATATACATTTTTTCATTCACAGATTCAACTGCTACATTTTTTATATTAAAGGTAATTTTAAAATGATCCTTAACTACAATTGAACGAAATGTCATTTCACCTGATATATTAACATCCTTTATTTCATCAGGATTTATATCTTTAGGGTTGTTGAAAAAAATACAAATTTCTCCTTGCATATTACAGATGGTCTTATCTTTTCTTTCTAAAGCTTCATCCATAAGGTTTTTATTTTTTGATACCTTTTCTTGTTTCATTGCTTTTTCTAGTTTTGAATATATTGCCAGAAGGAGAGGAGAAACTTTTGTTAGAGATACCTTAATTGATGTTCTTCCAGGTATACTAAAAGCCCTTCCACTGAAGTAAATTGAAGAACTCATCATATCCACCATAATTGTTTTTATCCAATAGTTGTTATATTTATCTTTGTTCAATTTTACATCCTTGACATATTTCTCAGCATCTTTAACAAATGAAGAGATTGATTGAAACTTGTCTTTTGTGTCTTGAAACATTGTATTTATTAAGTGAAAAAGTTGGAGGATAAAATGGTTTTAAGCACAGATTCACCTGTAAAATAAACGAAATTTTCATCAAGAAAATTTTAGTTTAAGCACAGATTCACCTGTAAAATAAACGAAATTTTCATCAAGAAAATTTTAGTTTAAGCACAGATTCACCTGTAAAATAAACGAAATTTTCATCAAGAAAATTTTAGTTTAAGCAAAGTTTTATTATATAAATATGGTGAATACAACATACTGCGATGTTTGTAATCACGAATATAAACATTATAGAAAACACCTCCGAACCAACAAACACACATTTAATCTATTTCACAAAATATCCCCTCTTGAGTTGGAAAGAAAACATTGTGATACCTGCTCAAAGGATGTTTTGAAGAGTAGTTATAATAGGCATCTTCAATCACAAAAACACAAGAAAAATGAGTTTAAAGTAAAGGGAGACTATTATATTGAAAACACTGATGGGGCATTTAAAGGGCATATAAAAATAAGGATTTTTCAATTTGGAGAACCCGGTCCATCATCAATAGTTGAATCAATTGAAATAGTGAAACCTGATGTTGAAAAATTTATTAAAAGACATTAAAAGAAATGAAAACTTTAAAGTTTTATATGGGAGTGAAAATGAATATGAAAAGACAAGATGAAGAACAAACTCCTTATATGAGGACAGATCTTCATTTTATAACATCATTTCAAGATTTTTTGAATAGTGGGGTTTATGAAGAACTATCAAGACAAGAGGAGGATGTTGATAATACAGTGGTAGGAAGTGGATTCAATATTAAAAAAATCATCTTTTTAGATGTACACATTCTAAAATCAAACCCTCTTAAAGCTTCTTCTTATATTGAATTACCAAAAGAAATAAAACGAAAGAAGGCAGTTGTTAATATTAAGAATAATGATAATAAATGTTTTCTCTGGTCTGTTCTTGCTCACTTACATCCACCAAAATGTAATTCAGAAAGAGTAAAACAATATATGAAATATGAGAATACCTTGGACATTAAAGATTTTAATTTCCCAATGCCACTAACAGATATTCCTAAATTTGAGAAAAAGAATAATCTTTCTATTAATGTATATGGATTAACGGATACAAACAAAGTTCAAATATTATAAATTTCAAACAACTTTAAAAATGAAGAAACACACATTGATCTTTTATATTTTAGTGTTGGAAATAATTCACATTACACATACATCAATAATTTATCAAGATTAATCTCTTCTCAGGTATTCAGAACAGCAAACAAAATATATCCTTGTAAGCGATGTCTTAATTCATTTCATACAAAAGAACGATTAGAACAACATTCAAAATATTGTAGTAATCATAAATCAGCTGTAATTACAATGCCTAAACCTGGTGAAAAGATTTCTTTTGAAGATTATAATAAATCTATCATGCACCCATTTGTGATATACGCTGATTTTGAATGTATCCTTAAAAAGATAAATACTGCTTCTCCTAATCCAAAAGAACCATATACAAATAAATATCAAAAACATATTCCTTGTGGTTTCTGTTATTATATCAAATCATCTGTTGGAGAAAAGTATAATAAACTTGAACAGTATAGTGGAAAAAATGCTTCACAAGAGTTTGTAAAACGATTAGAAAAGGATTGTATAAGACTAAGTAAATTAATGAAAGAAACAAATGAACCGATGAAATTAAGCATAGAAGAAAAATTAGAATTTAGAAAGAACAATATCTGTCATATTTGTGAGGAGGAAATTGAGGAGTCTAAAGTTAGGGATCATTGCCATCTTACTGGTAAATATAGAGGCCCCGCTCATTCCTGTTGTAATCTTAATTATAAATTACCTTCTTTTATTCCAGTCTTTCTTCACAACAGCGCCAACTATGATACACATCTATTTATAAATGAACTTTCAAAAACACCAGGGAATGTTTCTGCCATAACAAACACAAGTCAAAAGTATATTTCATTTACAAAAATGATATTCACAAAACCTATAACTCGTATTCGGTTTCTTGATTCTTACAAGTTTATGGGAACACCACTAGCCAACCTCGCATCAAATCTAAGCTCCACGGGCTCTTTTCCAAATCTTAATTCATTCTTTCCAAAAGAGGAAATTCTAACTAAAGAGGAAATTCAGATTAAAGAGAGAATTCAAAGTAAAGAGGAAATTCTAATTAATGAGGAAATGAATGAAGAAATTCTTACTGAAGATGAAATTCTAATTATACAGAAAATTCGAACAAAGAATGAAATTCTAACTAAAGAGGAAATTCTGATTATAGATGAAATTCTGATTAAAGAGGGAATTCTAACTAGAGAGGAAATTGAAACAAGGAATGAAATTCAAAGTAAAGAGAAAATTCTTACAAGTAAGGGAATTTATCCTTTTGGTTATATGGATTCATTTATGAGATTTAAAGAAACACAACTTCCTTCAAAAGAAAGTTTCTATAATAACCTTTATGAAGAAGAGATAAGTGATAAGGAATATAAACACGCACAAGAAATTTGGAAAATATTTAAGATAAAGAACCTTGGAGAATATCATGATTTGTATCTAAAAACAGATGTTTTATTGTTAGCTGATGTGTTTGAAGCTTTTAGATCACTCTGTCATAATAAAAATTGTTATGGATTAGATCCTGCCCACTATTTCACAGCTCCTGGTTTAGCTTGGAGTGCAATGTTGAAAATGACAAAACAAGATATAGATTTAGTCAGTGATGTAGATATGCTTTTGATGATTGAGAAGTCTAAGAGAGGTGGAATATCACAAGTATGTTCAAAAAGATATGCTAAAGCAAATAATAAATATCTTCCAAATTATGAGAGTGAAAAAGATAGTAATTATTTGATGTACTTTGATGCTAATAATTTGTATGGATGGGCAATGTCTCAATCTCTGCCTTATGGTAAATTAGAGTGGGTGGAAGAAAAGGATTATGAAAAGGCTTTGATGAATATTGTTATTTCTTCTCAAGAGAAATTGAATGACAAAGAAGAAGGTTATTATTTTGAAGTTGATTTGAAGTACCCGAGTGATCTTCATAATAAGCATAAAGACCTTCCTTTTGCATGTGAGAAAGAAACCCCAAAGAAAGAATGGTTCAGTGATTATCATAAAAGTTTTAATATTAAAGGCAAATCAACAGAAAAGTTATTAACAACATTCTATGATAAAGAGGGATATGTTTTGCATCAAAGGAACTTGAGACAATATTTATCTGCAGGGTTGAGAGTAGCTAAAATTCATAGAGTTTTAAAATTTAAACAAAGTCCTTGGATGAAAAAGTATATTAAATTCAATACAGATATGAGAACAAATACAAAAGTAAAATTTGAAGGGGAATTCTATAAATTGATGAATAATGCTGTCTTTGGAAAGACAATGGAGAATGTTAGAAACAGGCAAAACATTAGATTTGCAACATCTTGGAAAGAAGCTTCTAGATTGATAAATAAACCAAGTTTTGAGAGAGAAGAGGTTTTTTCAGAGAACTTTTCTGCTATTCAGATGAAAAAGGAAAGTATTGTCATGGATAAACCAATTTATATTGGAACAGCAGTTCTTGATTTATCAAAGATATTGATGTATGATTATTTGTATAATGATTTAAAGAAAGAGTATGGTGAAAATGCTTCATTGTTGTATATGGACACCGATAGTTTTATTCTAGATATAAAAACTGACGATGTTTATAAGGATATGAAGAAAAACATTGGAGTATATGATACAAGTAATTTTAGTAAGAAGAGTGAGTTATTTTCAAAAAAGAATGAAAAGGTTATTGGTAAGTTTAAGGATGAGTTGGGTGGAAAAGTAATGAGTGAGTTTATTGGATTGAGAGCAAAGGCATATGCTTATAAGTATGGTGATCAGATTGATAAAAGGTTAAAGGGAATAAAGAAATATGTAATAAAGAAATCAATAACTTTTAGAAATTATTATAATTGTTTGATGAATAAGAAAGAAGAATATAGGAAAATGAATACAATAAGAAGTTATAAACATAAGATATATAGTGAAGAAGTAAATAAAAAGGCATTAGGAGCCTTTGATGATAAGAGATTTATTTTAGATAATGGAATAGATTGTGTTCCATATGGA
>NC_140971.1:11649252-11656752 GCF_056783735.1 Eptatretus burgeri | reverse complement strand
TGGCCGGAGTGAAAATCCTGCCACCAACCTCCTAATAAAGAATTAACCCAACTGCAGGAGGACGTCCGCAGACACAGTTGGGCACTAGATATGGATGGCCATTGGCTCACAAGGAGCTTCTCCGCCCTTTGATTGTGCTTCACACAACCATGTGCTTCTCCCGTAACCACGTGATCCATTTCCACCCTCGCCGTTTACAGATCCAAATTCACCATTCACCTCCCGATTTTTTTTCTTCAACCTTTAATTCACCAAATCTGATGAAAACTCTCTCAAAAAGTAATAATAGTAATATAAACGTTCTCTCATCATGCTTCGTATTCCTCTTTCACACGTGTGGTTTTCATTACTGTATCATAATTCACTACTCATTTTCTATTTCAACAGACTGCTCTCAATTTGAAGTCTCCTTCATACCTTGTCTAAAAAGTCCAACTGTTACAGCATTTCTTCTCTCCATTCTCTTAATTCGCCTTTATTGCATCCCTCAAGAAATGTCCTTAGTCGCATTTCCGAAATAAAAATTTGTAAAACCCCAGTTTTCTATGCTTATTCGCTTTCCATCAATCATTCTGTTTTTTCCAACTTCAGTGCCAATTCACCCCTCTCACCCCTCCCCCTCAATGCAACCATCACGCTCTTCTCCCTCCAAGCCTCTCCCGCACCTTTCTCAAAAATTCCCCCCTCACCTTTCTCCCACCATTCACTCCCCACCTCACTCACCCTTCTCAAAGTTGCCCCCAACCCCACATCCACAAAGCTGCCTCCTTCCCCTGCCCTCTCATCTCCATCTCATCACTCTACCTCCTGAAAAACCTCAACTGCCTTCTGCCTCCTCTCCTGCCCCTCCCCCTCCTCCAGCACCACAGAGCCTTTTCCCTTCCTCATCCGGCCCCTCCCCTAGCTATTCTGCAATCCCCCACACTCCTTCAACAACAATCCTTACCTCCCCCCTCATCCCTTGTCCTACCCTCCCACTCCCCTTCCATTCCCTGCACTGAAAGCCTCTTTTCCTCCCTCTTCATTAACAATGTGGACCTCAAATATCCAGGGCCTTCGCTCAAACCTTACAGATCTTTCCATACAGGTTGTCACTGACAAACCAGACATAATGTGCCCAACAGAAACTTTCCTTCCTCAAGACGTTTCTGACTCCCGAGTATCTCTCCCTGGTTACTCCCTCCTCCAGTATGACAGACCTGAACCTCGTCCTGGTGGAGGAGTTGCTCTGTTCATCAAAGACTCTATTCCTCACTCTCGATGCACTGCCCTCCCTCCCCCACACCCACAGGTATACATCTGGCTACGGCATCCACTCCACCCCCACCTCATGTTTATAAGTGTACTGTACCATCCACCAAACAGTGATGACTCCATTTACACCTCACTATCCGAAAACATGGACCAACTTCTATCCTCTTATCCGAACTCTCCCTTCCTCATATGTGACTCGGCATGACCAAATGAGTCTTAAGTCGCTAGGTGGGAATTTCTAGCTGATATCATTTCTGGATTCTACAGATCATCAGCTTTCCATCAATACCAAGATGAAGTAAATTGGATAAGTGGATCCGAAGATATGGGTGGCGAAAGGTGAGGGATTCAACAAGTCTTAAAGTCAGAGTCCTGAGAAAATCGAGGTCAAACTTTCATTGCACAATCAGAACAATGTCAGTCATAAACTCTTTAGCAACATATATTTCTCGTCGACATAGAGAACTGAAATTTGGGACAGTATTAAGAGACCTCTATCTCGGTCTTATCTCTACAAAATTTGACAGAGTTATCTTGGTGCGTTCTTGCTAATTAAGCTGGCTAATTAATTGGAAGACCACATGAATTGAACTCACCGCAACACATCATCACTGTCTTCTACTTGATCGTCAACGATATCATGTACGAAATTTGGGTTATTGTTCTCATTTTGATCACTCACAATCGATGGCAGATCGGGGACTTCCTCATCCCTCGCATCATCATCGGAGGATGATAGCTCACGATCAGAATTCACGTTGTTATGGAAGTAGTCACTGATGAGCGAAGTGAAATCGTCATCGGTCGTAGTTGCAGCGAGGTAAAAGTTTCGAATCTCATTATCAGCACGCACGATCGCATTGCGTTTCCTACCATTCTCACCGGACGACGTCATAGGCATGTTGTACGAAGGAACAGCTCTCAAAACAATCGCAAAGTGGAGTTAATTCGCAAGATAAGTCGCAGAAAATGAATGTTGTTAGCTGGAAGCCACCATCTTTAATGTGGTGTTCTGGCGGCGGTGGCGGGCCAATCAGCGAGCCGGATTCCAGTCACGTGACCGCATTCGGTAGCAACAAAGAACTTTCATGTTTACGGTATTTCCCAGTAGATATTTCCTTGATGCATTTGGGCCAGAAATACATCATTTATGTTCAGAATATCGCATTCAGGGTTGGTAGGATGATAAATCACACTACTTACGATCGAAATCCGTAGAGATGGAGAAATCGGATATTTTTTCCATCATCGGACGTCAAACTCTTGCTCTGATTTTCTCACAATGGAGCCGCGCGACTTCCGACTCATTTGGTCATGCTGAGTCACATATGTGGTGACTTCAATTCTCATCATGCCAGTTGGCTGGGTGTAGGTACCTCTCTCACCTGTCATGGCACTTCAGCAAAAGACTTCTGCGACTCATTGGGACTGACACAATCTGTCAACTTCCCAAACCGGATCTCAATCAACGGTACTCCATCTCTTCTGGATCTGATTTAGACAAATTTCCCTGAAAATATCTGCTGTTCTTCCTCTGCTTATCAAAGACGACATCTCTCTGGCTGTTATCAGAGAACCACCTCAGCACCATCAAGTCTGACATTTCACTCAGCCCGACTGGCAGGGTCTCCCAGCAGGGAGAATTTGGTACGATGCAACATAACAGTAAGGTCTCATGGGGTTGTGCTCCCCATCTGGATCAGCCCCCTATAACAGGCTGACAA
Source organism: Eptatretus burgeri (assembly GCF_056783735.1). Taxonomy (NCBI): domain Eukaryota; kingdom Metazoa; phylum Chordata; class Myxini; order Myxiniformes; family Myxinidae; genus Eptatretus; species Eptatretus burgeri. The sequence goes on along the minus strand of NC_140971.1, from coordinate 11,653,774 downwards.
GGGGGGGGGGGATTTCCCTCAAATTCAGGTAATATATTTTAAAATCTTCTAAGAAACTGAAGACCAGATGCAGACCAAACTCTTTAAGAAACAAAAGGACCATATCGTTAACTTAAGTTGTGCTCCCCATGTCCGTACCACTTTCAGGAAGGGGGGCCCATGGCCCCTTCCCCCTAATCCTTCATTTTCACCCCGCCTGGTGGGAAAAAATAACCGTCAGTCCTCCATGGGGCGATTTTTTTAACTTGTTGAAGACTCATTGGTGAAGCTTGGACAGCAATCAATGCACTTTTACATGAATTAAAACTTACAAGGACATTTATAAACAATGGGTATATACATACGCATTATAATAGAATTATAACCTGGATTCCCTTCACCAAGAGTATAGGTGAAAGTGGGAAAGCTAACCAGGCCACAACAAGCTATGTTTGTTTAGTTGTGTATAAAACATTATGGTAGTATGTAATATCCTCAGGCAATGCTGACTTATCACGATGGAGTCATCAAATAAAGAAGTCTGGTAAACTTCACGGTGGGTGATAAAGAATGGTTTGGAAGAATCGTATGTCTGCCTTTCTCGGATAATGATGGTTGATTTACCTGTTAGGTAAGGAAATTGGAGATGCTTGAGCCAGTTTACACACGATATAGTTTGGAATGTTGTTTCAAAGGGAGTTTTGTTGTTATTTGGATTAGTGGCACTTGTCTGCGCCCTTCATATCAATCGCTCATCGCAAGCTGTGACTCCAGAGGCCTGTTCCATTTCCTGTCTGGTGCTTTACCATGATACCTGTTTAAAGCAGTCTGATCCACACATTCCCTGTTCCCCAGTCACCTCCATTTTCACCGCTGCAGATTTCCATGAGTTACCGTCTCATATCCGCTGTGAATGCAACATCATTTTTTTACACAGAAGCTTTCACCGGAACGGTGCAAATGCCCGTCACTGTATTGTGAGAATGAAACAAAGCATTAGATGATTAAACTCTTAATACATTTACACCATTTTCATAGTTTACAGAATTCTATTTTCAAAATATAACCAGAAGAATAGGGAATACAAACCTCTGGTCTGTTTATAATTAGTCTGGTGTTTTCACCATTGTGACTTTTTTTGACTCTCTACAATTCAAATAATTCTGGGCTTTGTAAAGGAAATAAAATGCAAGGGGTTTTATTTATTGTGGGCAAGTCTTTGAAAGAGAGATGTCCTCTCCAATATGGGGCTGTCCAAGTACTTATTGGTAGGTGTAATGGTGAAATTTTTGACCCCCCCTCCATAAATTAGTGAAATACATGCTTAAACATCCTCCTTTCTCCAGCATAAATATTACATGTGGAAAAATTACATGCCCAGACCGAGACTCGAACCCAGGTCCTCTGGTAAACTCGTAAACCGTACCAGTGTTCTGCCATCTAAGCTATCTGGACAAACCACCGGCTGAGCAACACCATTCTTCCACATGTACAAGTGCTACTCTCTTTCCCCCAATGCTTCTGGGGCACTCACTGCCAACGATAGGAACAGCGAGGGCTTGCTCTCAAGAGGATCTTCCTTTCTCCATGCAATATTATTTTACTTCTTCTCTCCACTCAGCACAACCATGTGTGTAGGTGGTTATCACCATATGCAGGTTTTATAAGGTAGAACGGAGCCTCCCCCAGGTCTAAAGTATCCACCTTCATGTGTTCGTGAAAATATGAGTGTGTGTGCTGCTGTTGTTGGCTGCTGTCTCCACACATAGGTGGGCCTCAGGAGATGGAACGGAGACCTGTCGGGTCTCAAAGTATCCACATCTCTGTGAGAGCAACCAGACGCAGCAATTAACTTGTCAAGAGATTATTAAAACAAGTCAGTCAGACATATACGAACACAGGGGGTTTACAGTTAGCAGATTAAAACAAGTTTTCTTTAAAATAATAAAATGACACCAAATAGAATGAGGGAAGCACAATATGAAGAGTAAAAACGTTATTAACTGGAATTGCACTCGGTAGAGCACGTACCTCCGCTAGGCTGATTAGTTTATGTTTTGTATCCCACTGATGTCCAGATCCAGATCCGGGCTCTGAACCAATATAAAATTGGCTTGTTATTGTCACCTATCAAACTCCTTTACCTAGTTTTGTCATAATCCATCCATAACTTTTTGAAGTACAGTTATGTATCATGCTAAACGTATTTTGTTGTTCGCCCTATCTCTCAATGGTGAAGAATCAGTTTAAAAATTCACAAGCTTCTTGTATCGAATCTGGATCCAGATCTTCAACATAACTGAATCGATTTTTCCTCATCACACACTAAACAACGCCACCAAATTTCATCTAAATCCGACCACAACTTTTTGAGATATCTTGTTCACAAACAGACAGACAAACAGGGGTGAAAACATAACCTCTTCAAAACTTCAGTGATAGAGGTAATGAGATATTTATATCAATACATTACTTTAAAAATATATGTATTGTTGCGGGGTGGCCGGCCCAAGTTAACCTCATTACGGACCGTGGAGGATTACGGAACAGGAGCACTGCACCAGGACAACACAAGGGGGTTTAATCCGTGAACCCACGACAATTACATGAATACAATCTCTTCAAAATAAGCACATTTAATGCACATAAACAAATATTTACAAAGACAATAATGTAAAAGAAAATGATGACACGAATAAATGAATAACTCCTGCAGTCGAGGCCTTGCACACGTTTGCAAACACAAAGGTCAACAAAAGAAAAATAAAATATACCCATCAGAGATGGGGAATCCCCCGCCATTGAAAAATAATTGAAATCAGATAAGCGGTTTTCCATTTATTACAAAAAAAACATATTTTTCAAGATGGCCGCCCCAGTCGGCCATCTTGGATCTGGCCACGCCCAAAATCAATAGGATTCTTCCTTTTCAGGTGGTACACGTGTGACCCAAATTTCAAATCGATATGGCGAACAGTTTATGAGTTATCGCACTCACAGCTATAAATGTTGACGCCCAGCCAGCCGGACGGACGGACGGACGACCCGGGTGACAACAATATCCCCCTTCTGCCACGTGGCGGGGGATAAAAACCCCTTATGTAGTATACTGGTACTCAGCTTGGGCCAGAACTGATCCCTGTCGAACCTGGAATGGAGGCCCTCCACCAGCACATGCACACACGGGCAACATGGCGCCATCACTCATTGTCAGGCAGACGTACGCCAGGCAATCCGCAAGCTGCTTTTCACACACGAAGGCTCCAAATGTCCCAGCCTTCCTCTTCCAAAGGTGCCACCTGCCTCGTGCAGCCCTCACACCGACCTTGTGTGTGTGCTCTGCCGAACTCGTCCTTTCCAGACGGAAGCCTTCCACAATCCACCCATGCGTGTGCCAGCCTCTCCTGTCTTGCAATCCCCAGCCTCCTCCTGATGCTATCTATATCCTCCACCTCTGGGGCTTGGCCTGCTCGCCCCCAAACCCAGGAATGCGTGGCTTCTCCTATTTGTTGTCGTTTCAGGGACGTGTTTCCCAGCTTTACTGCCTGGCTTGCAATATAAAATAATACACCTGAGTGGGTTTGACGGTCAGCTCGGATAAAAAACTTGATGCAACCGAGTGTTAATCAACCTTAGCGACTACGGAAAGTGAAAACAGAATTCAAATTAAATTTAAAATAAACGTGTGAGGCCGCTCGAAGCAAAAATCTCCATATTCTAGGAATCATTCCCAACGTCATTATACAATTTTCAAACCCGTGTTTATGGCCGTGAAATAAATACTCTAAGTGTGTGCATTTAATGGCTGTCTCCAGGACAGAGCTGGACCAAAACTAAAAAGGACCCTCGGGCCACCGAGAAGCTCAATCACTCGCGACCTGCACGTCGGCGCGGGGTCACGTGACCAGCCAGCTCACCGTCGGATGAAATGCCCAAACAAAATCTTAAAAACGTCCGTTTTTCACGAGAATTCTTTCACATACTTGTAGAGCACATCTCCAAACCATCTAAAATATAAACATTAATCTCAGACGCTACGAATAAGCAGTCTCTCAGGAGGACAGGTTATGAAGTGAAACAGTGAACGGAAAGCAAGTGGTGTCCCTTCCAGAGTCTCACGGTTATTTGAATTGAATATATTTTCCTCATGAAAAGTGTGTTTCTGAGCGGATTCGAATGAAAATTATCTTCATTAAACGTGTAGCTGCACCAGAAGGTCCCAAAAGTGAAAATAGAAATCAATGAGAACTTAAGACAACCTCGTTATATGGCATGGAAACGGATGGAATCCCATGGAAGGTACCCCTCGCTGGAATGCATTCCACACAGACCGAGGATATAAACATTCAATTTTCACAAAACTTGATGCAACTGAGTGTTAATCAACCTGAGCAACTATGAAAAGTGAAAACAGAATTTAAATTGAACTTTAAATAACCGCGCAAAGCAGTGTTGAAGTCAGTGGACCTCGTGTTGCCCAATAAACAGGGCCAGACAACAGAGGTAATGAGAAACTAGTTGCTCGAATTAAATCTTCTTAATA
>NC_140971.1:11514252-11644252 GCF_056783735.1 Eptatretus burgeri | reverse complement strand
TTCCTCAACTTTGCAAGAAGTCATTGATTTGGGATGGCTGGTTCTTGGTTTCAGTGTCCACAGGCTCATCGCTGGACTTGGTTTTCCAACGCTAGTGGTATGGCAAAGGAGATTGACTATGTGTTCAGTGGTGGTCGATGGAGAATGATACAGAACTGCAGGGTCAACTGAAGTGCTCAGTTCCTCAATAAAAGCCACAGGCTTGCAGTGGCAACTCTGAAGTTGCAGCTTAAATCTGGGAGAATGGTACCATCACAACTGAGGTTGGATGTGAGCAAGCTCAAGGATGAGAGGGTAGCTGAGGAATTTCCGAACAGGCTTAGTGGTGATTTGTTGGGGTCTGGGTGCTTTGGGGAATCCTGAAAAGTTGTGGAGTGCCTTCAAGACCACCATCCTTGATGTCTTGGAACTCACTGTGGGGCAAAGAAAAATTTTGTCTCTCAAAGGACACTGGATACCATTGACCAGAGTCGCAGGGCCAGGTTTAATGGCAGAACTGAGATGTTCAGGAAATTGAGGCGTAAAACTGTACGTGCAATGAGGGTGGACAAGGAGGCCTGTTGAGTCCACCAGCTGTTGGAGTTGGATGTCATGGGTGTTACTATCCTTATTGTTGACCCTCCAATCAACTGTGATCCACCTTCGTTTGAGGAAACACAGGCTGTGGTGAACCGGTTGAAAAGGGGTAAAGCTCCTGGGATCTGTGGCATCCATGCTGAACTTTTCAAGGCTGGCAGAAATGCTGTAGTTATGTCGTTGCATGCAATTCTGTGCTCTGCCTGGAACACAGGCATCCTCCCAACTAATGAGAGGAAGGGCCTTGTTGTCCCTCTCTGGAAAGGGAAGGGTGATCGCGAGGATTGCAACTACTGAGGGGTGATGCTGCTCTCAGTGCCAGACAAGTTCATTGTTCAGATAATTCTTGATCGAGTTCACCACAATCTGCTTGAGCAACAACACCCAGAGCAGTCAGGCTTTACACCAAAGAGGTCAACGACTGACTATTTCCTTGCTCTTCGGGTCCTCAACAAACGCAGAAGAGAGTTTCGGCAGGGGCTCCTTGGAGCCTATGTCGATCTCTACAAGGCGTTTGATTCAGTAAATAGGGAAGCCCTCTGGAGGATTCTCAATCTTCGTGGGGTGCCACCAAAACTGATCAATATGGTGTCTGAACTATACTCAAGCACTGAGAGTGCTGCGAGATGTGGTAATGCCATCTCCCACTTATTTCCAGTTACTATTGGAGTTCGTCATTGGTGTGTACTGACCGACGCACTTTTCAGCACTTGTACGGACTGGATTCTGGGGAGGATGTCTATGGGATCAAACTGCGGTGCATCATTTGGGAATGTCAAGGTCTCTGACCTTGAGTTCGCAGATGATGCAGTCATCTTTGCGGAGAATGTGGATATCCTTTTGAGGGACCTCAAAGTGCTGAATGAGAAGTCGGAGCTGCTGAGATTTGGGTTTCCTGGGTCAAAACCAAGATGCAGACTTTCAATGACATCGTGGATGCTGCTATCTTGTCTGTAGCTGTTTGTGGTGAGGATGTTGATGTCACGGAGAGATTCACTTACCTTGGCAGTGATACTCATGTCTCTGATAGTTATGAGCCAGAGGTTAATGGACGTCTGGGTCAGACCTGGGGAGTCATGGATTCCCTGGATCATGCGGTGTGTGGTGCTGCCAGCACCTGTGCAGCATCTGCCTGGGGGATGGCCAGACGGAGGCCCCTGGAGTACCGGCGGAAAGTGGACGCAGCGACGCACTGCTCCGGCGCATGCTCCCATACCTGATCTGACCTAATACAGGAATGTTCCCAACAGGGCGGTCTCGAATAACCATGCATGGAGTTCACGTATGCCTCCACGTATCGTTTGATCGGTCGGTTGGCTCCTATGCCGTCTGCCATCACGTTCCTGTCAATTCTGATTGATTGTCAATTCTGAATTAACGGGTTGCGTCACAGTCTTTCACAACATTCCAGCAATACATATGATTGATAATGGTTGACTGGCAATATACTGCACTCATTGTGTGATTTTTCACAGGTTGTGCTTTACACGTTGTCCAGTCTGAGACGTCGCGCTACGAGTCGTGAGCAGAGAGCCAATCTGAAGTTTCTTGCCAAGCTTGGCAAAACACCTTCCGAATCCTTCGCAATGCTGCAGCAAGTCTACGGGGAAGAAACGATGTCACGTACACGTGCATTTGAATGGCACAAGAGGTTCAAAGAGGGACGGGAGGACGTTGAAGACGATCCACGGTCTGGAAGACCTTCAACAAGCAGAACGGCGTACATCGAGCGTGTGAAGCAGATGGTGCGTGCAGAACGTCGACTCACGGTGCGGATGATTGCTGAGGAACTTTCCATCAACAAGGACACTGTCTGGGGCATCATCACTGAAAATCTCAAAATGCGCAAGGGGTGCGCAAAGATGGTCCCCAAGCTGTTGTCCGAGGACCAGTAACAGCAAAGAATCACTGTCAAAACATTATCGAGCGCCTCAAGGACGATCCAGACCTGCTCGGGAGAGTCATGACTGGCGATGAATCGTGGATATTCGAATACGATCCCGAGACCAAACGGCAGAGTCGTCAGTGGAAAAGTGCGGCATCACCAAGACCAAAGAAAGCAAGGATGTCGAAGTCAAAAGTCAAGGTGATGCTCATCGCATTTTTAGTAGCGTCTCGCGTAGCGAACACTGCTCATAGAGAGCTTGGCATTGTTCTTCTTCTTCTTGTTCTTCTTCTTGTGAAGACAAAACCTTAACCTCTAGGACTCGGCTCTTGTATATACAAGATCCGGATCTCCTTAAATACTAAGCACATGTACACATCCTCGCATTGACAGTGCCTTTTCAGAGCGTCTATCATGAACTTTTAAATATAGTCAACCCCCGCTTCATCGCGGTTCACCTATCGCGCCCCCGGTTCATCGCGGGTTTTCCCTTGGAACGTAACTAATTTTTTCCGTGGATTCCCCCGGTATATCGCGGTAATAATATATAAAATATAAATTATTTAAGCAAATTATAACGTGTGGCGCTCGAAAGTATCTTCATAATAAAACAAACAACAAAAAAAAATTTGTATGTTTGTCGACACAACGCACGAGACAAAGACAGAGAGCGCGCTATTCATTTCTCCTTGGCGCTGATTGGCTGCTGCCCACGAGGCGCACTCTCGCTGTCTTGAGTGTTTCGCTTGTGAACGACACAGATATTTTCTACGTTTTTTTCTCCAAGCCCTACGATGCCGCCCAAAGGAAAAACGTTTGCCGCGGTTGGGCGCCATTACGGTTTGAATGAATCGACCATACGCTACATCAAGAAGGACGAAGCCAACATCAGCGCTTTACATTCGCAACGCCCTGCAGCACCTCGTGGAGGCCATGGATTCGGACGACAATTTTTCTCTGAAAATTATTTTTTTATTAGCGTGATTAGAGTGATTTAGCGTGATTTCACGATAGCAACGTGTCTCCAAATAATTCAGAAGGCTCCACAAGAAATGAAAAAAGAAACCTTAAACGCCTGTTGGAAGAAGCTGTGGTCAGAATGCGTCCACGAATACAAGGCCTTTTCTCCAGACGAAATTCACCAATCGGCAATCGATAAAGCGGTCAAGCTGGCGAAGATTCTAGGAGGAGGATTCAACGACATGACACACGACGAAGTGAATGACCTCATCGAAACCAACTCTGACCCATTAACGGACGAGGATTTGGCTGATCTTACGAAGTCTGCATGCGAGGAGGAGGAGGAACAATCTGATCCATCGCAGGAGCACGACGACGAAGGCCTCTCACTTGAACGCTTAGCAACAATGGCAAAAACTCTCACCACCATGAAGAAACAACGCCAGCAACTGCCCATCACAATGTTTTTGCAACGTTTCTGAGTTTACAGTAAGCATTTTTATGCTTCAAATGTTTTCTTTATGTGTTTAATTGAGATTAAAATGTGTTTAAAATGTGTTTTGTGGAGGCGTCCATTCATCGCGGATTTTCACTTACCGCGGGAGGGTTTGGAACGTAACCCCCGCGAGAAACGGGGGATTACTGTATTCGGACATTTGCTTTAAAGTTTCGAAAAGTTCACGTTACTATTTAAAGATTATTCCATTTATCGTATTGTAATTTCGTAAATACATTATTTATTTCGTAAGTGCACTATATATCGTAAATACGTAAATACATTATGACGGGTCTCACTATTGGCTTAATCAAGGCACGTGACGGAATATCGGAAGTTGTTGTTGTTGTTTTTTTTTTTAATTTCTATTTTTTTTTTAGCCGACAAAACCTTTAGGACGCTGCTCTTGGACACATTTGTCCTTGTTTGACATCAAGGACATTGTCCACTTCGAGTTTCTAGCACAGGGTCAACACTGAATCAATACATGTACAAGAAGATTCTCTGGCTCCTGAGATCAGTCTGGGACAAAAGGAGGGATCTGTGGGAGAACAACGCCTGGGTGCTCCACCATTACAACGCCCATGCTCACAGTGCCCTGAGTATCCAACAGTTTCTGGCGGAGAGGAACGTGCCAACTCTGGAGCAACCCCCGTATTCGCCAGATTGGCCCATTGTGATTTTTTCCTATTCCCCAAGCTCAAGGGGGTGATCAACGGGACCCGATTTCCTGATGTGGAGGCCATCAAAAGGGCAGTGACGACGGAGCTCCAGAGGATTCCAGAAGAAGCCTTCTGGGGGTGCATCGAAGCGTGGAAGAAGAGGATGGACAAGTGTGTGAGACTGGAGGGAAACTGTTTTGAAGGACAAGCTGCGATTTCAATATATTTTTTGGAATAAAATTTCTGTGAAGTCAGTCGCGTTACTTTTTAGATGGACCTCGTGTGTGTGCGTGTATATATATATATATATGTATATATATATATATATATATATATATATATATATATATATATATATATATATATATATATATATATATATATATATATATATATTATTTTGAGGGTGAAAATAGGGGTGCAGTTCATACACCAGAATATACATGAGTACAATTTCATTTTAGTTATATTAAATCTCACAACCATTTTCGTAAAGTAAAAGATGTGGGAATTGAAATGGTTCACAAAAAAAAAAAAAAACATTTAAGCAAAAAAAAAAAATGCAAAATATATTGAGAAAGAATTTCTTGTGTGCTGAAGTACTCTCTGAAGTGTTTGATAAAGCATCGAAATTAGATGATTTAGAAAATATAATTAAATGTGTTTCCAAATGTTCAAGGCTCTATGAATCAATTTATAACATTATTACTAACAGTGGCTTTCTTCTCATTGTATATCTTTTCAGACTGTAAGCCAACGTTTATTCGAGACCTCTCGTCAAATGGCAGGAAACCTACCCAGGCACCACCTAGTGATGTCAACCACCACCACCACCTAGTGATGGCCATCAAACTACATCGGAATATGGATCTTCAAATCACAACTCATCGCTTCAGAAATGGCTGCCTCACCAAAATGGAACAAATGGAGGACGGAGTCAACCAAAGTGGAACAAATGGAGGATACCAACCACCTTCCCGATGATTTAACAGCCCCTTCCTGGCGACAAACATACCAATGAGCACCCAACACACAAAACATGAAAACCACACATCAAGCAACCCCAATGAGACAGACTCCATGGACAGACATTACGCACTCCAACATAAATGTGCCAAGAACTCCAGCAAAGAAAAGTGCAACAAACTACGATCACACATACAGTATTCATGTGAGTCTGAGAAGTGTCAAACACAAGCTTGACAGGACGTTTGACCATACCACCACACTACAAAAACATTTAAAGAGTTCTCAAGCAGAGTTAAGGCATCCACACAAGAAAGTTGACACACTAGGAGATGCAGTGAAGATAATAAAAGATAAGTATCTCCTGACAGAAAGTGGCCTGGAAATGTTTTTTTTTTTAAACAACCTGTGTGGTACCAACTGAAATCATCAAGAGAATGGTAAACTTTAAAAAAGCAGACAATATATCCAGGGAAAGGTAACCCCATGCACTCTATACATTCACCCTCACACTTCACTTATATTCTGCTAAGGTGTATAGATATATGCAGAAGACATTTGACCTCCAGCTTCCCCACACCAGAGTAATCCACAAGTGGTACAGTGCCATTGATGGCAAACCAGGGTTCACAGAAAAAGCATTCAAAACTGGAAATTAAAGCAAAAGCAGCAAAAGAGAGCAGCCATAGTAGAGGATAAATGGGGCTTCTGAGGCAGCCATTCAAATGAATGGGGGAAAAGGGAAAAACTTTATAACTTAAGCCCCAAAAGCCCAAAATAGGAGACCGATTTCCTCCCCCTCCCATACAAGCAAATGTAAAATTGAGACCGACTCAAGCCCAAAAAGCTCAAAATAGGAGACTGATTTCCTCCTCCTCTGATACAAGCAAATATAAAATTGAGACTTACTGATTAAAGCACTTCTTTCCTTTCATATTTTCATTCCATTCAAAGAGCGAACCAATGAATATTTGTCCATGTTCTCCTTTAGGGAATAAATTAATTTTCCTCGTATATTCACTTTATCTCTTCAAGCACAAAAGAAAGGGCTGTTATGGTGAGTTTTGTAAAATGGGGAAGTGTTTTTAGAACACAGTCGTGCCATGAAAATGAGGAAGTATTCTGTGCCCTTGTCTCTCGTGGTTATATTTTAAATCATCAGAACACTAACAGAACAAAGTTTAGCTAAAAACAGCTTTTAAACGTAGGTTTTATCAAAAAATCATTCAAAACAAGATGTTTCATTTTCGTGTGAAAACGAGTCAGTTTTGAAGTCAGCCAAGCTGGCTCGCCCAAACCAAGCCAAAAAAATTCCAGTCATTTCCCATATGGAAACACACCCTGGAAAAACCAATGTTGTGAAATCTCCCATTACGTCATCAGGTTGCTTATTTAAACCGACTTGTGTGCCCAGTGTGTTTCATTCAGAGAATGGATTGTGCAGAGGAGTACTCTAACCTTACGGATCAGTCGTTTTCACAAGATGACAGGTGAGATCTCAACCCAATTCATTATTTGTTATTTAAAACAGAATTAAATCGCTATACAACCAATAATTATTGTATGTATTTTTTCCAACAGGTTGTCCTCAATCAGAACATCGTTGATATCTGATGTTGAAAATGAATTATTTGAATATCACGAGGAATGGATAAAAATGAACGACTTTCTTGAAGACATTTATTCGTTTCGAAAATAAGTGAATGATATTATTGTTGGCTGAAAAGAAATTCTCTCACGTCCTTTGATCCCGAGTTCAAGGTGAGGAATTATCACTCTGTCTTCGTGGATGTGTCTATGTGTATGTGTATATGTGTGTGTATATGTGTATATGTGTATATGTGTATATGTGTACATGTGTGCATGTGTATATGTGTGTCTCTGTCTTTCTGTCCCTCTGTCTCTCTATCTGTCTCTCTCTGTTTGTCTCTGTCTCTATATGCCTGTCTCTTTCTGTTCTCCTGATACACAACCTTTTATTTGGCATGGTGGTAATTTTTGACTACTTGCTTTTTATTTTCAGCATTAAAACTGAATCATACATGGGTGAATTTCGCAACCTTGAATGGGAAGATGTTGAAATTCCACAGGGTGATGACTCATTTTCAACTTGTTCCAGTTTAAATGCTCATCTGGATGAAATGGACACAAAACTCGATCTTCTGGAGGTAAATGTTATATTTATTATTTTATGAATATTGTTGCGGATCCGGGGTGGCGGGATTCTGACCCGGTCCCTGGCGCCACCCTCGCCACCACCGTCTCCGGGAGTCTATAATGCCGGCCGGCTCGGCACAGGCCTCGGGTCACGCGTCTTCAATCGCGATACCAACATAATCCTGTACCTTACCAGTTGGGGAGATAGAACCCCTAGTTACAGACTGGCTTTGTCAGAGACCGAGCAGAGTCTACCAGTCTGTAACCACTTTGGTTTTATATGCCAATCGAACGGATCGTTCCTCGACGCGACACGCATTAATCCATAGTGGCAACTGCATAAGAGTTAACCAGATTTATTGGGGAACATCAGGGATCACAACACAAGCAATAAACATGACGGTTTTTATTAACAATCAACCCGTTCTTAACTAGGGAACCACGGTCTAAAGGTTTCGAGGGGATCACTACGAAATATGCCTTATACAACACGTGCAAACAAAACAGACAGACAAACAGCATGCATGCAGGACAAGACAGAGTACTTGGTGATGGCTCATGGACGAGAGCAAAGCGTCCAAAAATGCACGAATGTCGCTCGTAACAAACAAGCGGGTGTCCACAGGTTTGAACTCCTGCTCGAACGTGCCGCGTGGCAAGAAATAGCGGTGCAGTGCCTTTCCTGCGCAAGTCACCGCGTGCGCACATTCTCCTAAAGTGCGTTCTGGCTCCGCGCAACGTCGACGATGCGAGACTGCCGATCTCTCTCTTGGGTTCAGCACACAAATCCCGGCCTGGCCTGTTCTCCAGACAAGGCCCAAATCGAGAACCGAGTTCCACATGTGGATCAACAAACGTGTCGCGCCGTTGGTGTCAGCAGGGACCATCCGAAAGTCCGGCGTCTCCTCTCCGGCCTTCCCGCCTCGAAGCCCGACTCCCGCTTCGTCCTCTCAGTTCCTCTCTCGGTCGAATCACCGATGTGCAGGTCGGTTCAGCGTCTCTCCCGGCAGATCCAACACGGTGCCTCCTTCATTCGCTCGCTTCGAAGAGACTCTGAGCACGCCTCGAGAACCTGGCTGTTTTTCACACACAGCACTCTTTTTGTTGCCTTTTCTTTCCTCTCTTCTCTCGGCGACTCCCGTTGTCCAAACCGCCAAAACTAAACCCTTCCTCTCTCTCGTTCGCTCCCCTCGACACACGCCTCTCTCGTCGACTAACTGACCAAAGACCCCGCCCCTTCGCGTCACTGCCTTTCCAGGCCACACCCCTACTCTGACTGGGCGGGGCCTATCTGGGATGAGGAAGGAGTAAGAGCGATCTCTCGTTTCACCACCGTAGGAACATAAAAACAGTCTCTTACACCTCCCGACACACATGTATCGTACACTTTACCAAACAACCTATCTAAGGCATTTAATGGGGGATCTGAGCTAATCCTTTACTTAGTAGTCCCATAAGGGCCATTTCCGTAGCAATATCATAATATAATAATCTATATACCCTAATTGTTCTTCACTCTTTGTTTTGAACAGAATATGTTGATCGAGTTTCAAAATCACAAGACATCTGAAGCAGACTGCTGGGAAAGATCGTTCATTCTCGCAACTGAATATTTACCCAACGAAAAATGTTTAATATTTTCAATCTTGATTAATTATATTTGCTTTGCTTTCAATTATTTAATTCTGAATTATAAAAAAAGAATAAAGGAAGTGCAAAGGAGGGGGAGGGGGGTAGGTGCACTCCCCCAACGACCCATCACCCCCCTCATCCCCCCCTCCCCTCCCCATGTGTGTGTGGGGAAGGGTGGGGGTGGGATGAGGGGGGTGGTGGGTCAAAGGTGGGGGTGCACAGGGGGTGGGGCTTGTGTGGGTGGGGCTTGTGTGGATGGGTGCAGCTTGTGTGGGTGGGGCTTGTGTGGATGGGTGGGGCTTGTGTGGGTGGGTGGAGCTTGTGTGGGTGGGTGGAGCTTGTGTGGGTTGGTGGAGCTTGTGTGGGTGGGTGGGCTTGTGTGGAGCAAATTTTTTTTAATTAAATAAACATGTTGTGTGTGGGGAACTAATTAACTAATCACTAATTATGTGGATATGGTGGATGTGACTTATGTGGGTTGGGTTTGAGTGGGTGGAGCTTGTGTGGGTGGGTGGGGATTGTGTGGACGGAGTCAAAAGGGGTGGAGTTTAAAAGGGGCGGAGTCAACAAAATCAATTTATCTTTGTCTTTTGTAATTTCTGTGAATAAAATGAACCTAAAATCTCTTCCCCTTCTAAATCATATACCTTATAAGTCCAAGGAACTGTCTAATACATCAACGATTATAAAAAATTCATTTGTCCATCACTTTGTATAACCTTTTTCAAAAATGAGATTTCCACCTCTATATTCTTACTATATCGCCAACTGTGAACTTAGGCTTTCTGACATTAATCTCTTTTTCATATTCTAATTTTGTAAATGTTTCTGATGGGTTGGTATTGGTTGAGGTGTGAATCGTATCATTATACTTATCTGCAATATCCTGAATTAAAGATAACCATTGTTGGGAACCGAGTGGAGTGAATTTTTTTATATAGTCTCTCTTTTAAAGTGCGATTGAATCACTCAATAACAACCGCTTTTCCTTCATTAAAGGTGCTGTATAATATAATGTTGTTATTTTAAAGAAAATTCATAAATGTTTTGTTGTAGAACTCTGTACCCTCATCAGTGCACAATTTTTTAGGTTTTCGCTTACTTTTATTAAATATCTGTTGGAAGGCTAACATGAGTGTATTCCGGGTTTTGTTTGTCAAAGGGAGAACCTATGCATATCTACTCCTCAAATCAATAACGGTTAAAGCATACTTGTACCCCTTATCATTATTAAGATCAATTAAATAAGCGGACCAGATATAATCAACTTCCTTGGAATAAACCTTCCTTCGATGAAACTTTGCGATTATTGGTTTATGTAATTCATCAACTAATTGCTCTTCAATTTAATGACATCATTAGAGCCGATAAGTTTTTTGAATTTCCAAGCCGAAGTTTCAATTTAGCACTGATCATCTTCTTCACGATGAACCTATCAACTTTTTTTCTCAACGTTGGATTTTGTATCAGAGACAAATTATACAATATTTCTCCATTGGCTTCATGTTTTTCTTTCAACGTTGTGCTATTTCCATAATCAATATCGTGCCTCATGCACACTGCATCAACCCCATTGATAGGTTTGCTCCACGGTTTAGGATTGTCAGCCTCATCTAATCTTTTATTCAAATTTGTTCCTGGACCACAGAAAGAATACCCTGGTCGTCGATGTAATTCCCCTGGTATTATAATAGTTGTAAATTTACTTCCTGATAAAAACTTTTGTATATCTTCCCCACATTTGTGTTTGGAGATAAATTTACTCTTTTTAGAGTCACACACCGAACATATGCCTTTTTGTATAACCCTGTGTTTTTTTACTTTTCAAATACGAGATATATTTAGTATTAGTTTTCTTTTTACATTTGAGACAATAACTCATTTATTTATGAGAAAAATTCTTGCAGAGTAAGAAAACTTTTTTAGTTTCCAACATGCACATTTGAATCTTAATTTTTAAAACATAAAGAACCTTAGAAATGCCTTCACTCTCTCCTCTATTTATTTAAGAAAAAAATGTAAAACTTTAACCAGTCAATCACACCAAGGAAAACAATGTTAATAGTCTTGATGCAAGTATTTCTAAAAGACTTGTCAATTCTTTATTTTCCTCCTTGGTGCATTGAGATTTATTTATTTTCTTGAATACCCCAAATCTTTTTCTAATATCACTGGTTTCCATATTTTTATATTTATTTATTCTCTCTCTTTCCTCCGTCTCCCTCTCCTCCTTCTCTCTCTTCTGCCTTGCCTCCTTCTCTCTCTTCTCCCTTGCCTCCTCTCTTTTCTCCCTCTCCTCCTTCTCTCTCTTCTCCCTCTCCTCCTCTCTCTTCTCCTTCCACTCCTTTGTTTCAGTTTCTTCAACTCCTTCCTCGTCCCTTACTATCGTTGAATCACTTTTACCCCATAGAATATCATACATATATTCATCAGGATTTCTTGGTATTCCTGTATCCAAAATAATTTTTTTTACAACAGGAAACCAATAAAATTTCTTCTGAATTTCTAAAAGAGCCTTGCATTTTCTTAACCTTAAAAATTTTTCATTATGTAACATTTTAATTAAATCCAAAGTTGTTGGTTTATTTACATCAGTATAAAGCCAATCTATTATTGAAAATACCTCATTCTTATGTTGTAGAACATATTTATTCAAATACCGAATACCTTTTCTTGAAGGTATGCTTGGACACAGAAATGATAATTTTCTTGAAGCTTTCATGCTGTCATTTATGTATTAGAAATATATGACAGATTAATATAATGACAGGAAATACATCCCCATCTTCCCAGAGTTAAATCATTTTGTATTTCCTTACTTATTATATATAATCCTGTTCTTTGTGTTTTCATGATATAAACTATGGCAAAACCATTATTGATTTTACCCTTATTAAATTCTTTTATTTGTTGTTTGCTAATCGTGCTTCCAAAAAACTCAATCTCGGCACCAAGTTGATAATAATCTTCCTTATGAGACTGATTTAATTGTTCCAGGTACTCTAGGTTAATTTTAAATGACCAATTATACCCTAAATCATTCATATCATATCCCCATTGTTCTATTCTCATACAAACGATACGCCCCTCTTTATAAAATTTTATTTTAATTGGAACTGTGAATTCAGTATGACCTGGAGATAAAATCAACACTTCTGTATCTTTGGAATACACAGCCGATTTATTTAAGGATATATATTGTGATAAATCAAAGTTTTTCAGCAAAATCTACAATTACACCACTTCCACTAATTTGCTTTTCCAACTCTTTGTAATGTCTTTCCAACTCTTTTTGAGCCCGGAGTTGAGCGTTCCTTTCATTGGCAGTTTTCACCGCTGCTGAAATACCACCCGTCAATGCTCCAGCTGCACTTAAACCAGCAAATAAAGGAATTAGAAATGGGAGAAATCCTCCACTTGTCTCTTATTGAATATTTCTTCAACATTGGTTTTGACATTTTAATTTTAAGTGAGCCAGTATTGTTCAAGATTTTCGCCTGTTCTCTTGTGAGCCAAACATCAATTCTTACTGCTCCTTTTCTCTGAATTGTATTAATGTTAATCATTCAAGGATTTTTATTTTGAATACAAGATGATAGTTTATGAATATTTATTTGATTAACATATACCCCAGTTGGCACTTTACTACTCATTTATTTATAAAAAAAAATGTGAGACTAATCATAACACCATTATCTGTATTAATCTGTAATTCTGTTTCTTCCAAAAGCAAACAATATGTATCAACTTCTTCACTCTCTCCTCTTTCAATGTTTAGGGAAGTATCCACTCGATTAGACTTTATAGTTTCCTTTTGAGCACTCAGGTCAATTGCATAGATTGTATACAAGCTTTTAAATGCTGTCATATCCAAAATAGGTTCTTTCTTTCCATTGCTTTTACACAACTTTTGGTAAGACTTGTATGCTTCAGCATAATCATTTTTTTCCCAATTAATTTCCAATCTATCTCGTGGATAAAATGTTCCATCTTGAGAAACGCGAAGTTGTTTCACCTAAGCATTATCACTCAATGCATTATTCTTATCAGTGGCAGTATCACTATTAATATTAAATATTAAATTTAATATCAGTATTAAAAAATGAGCCACAGATATCATGGCTTTCCTTCCAGAACACCCAAATTCCATGTGTAAGTGGTTTGGTTCAGTTTAACGTGTTGGCATCTTCTTTTAAGGTATGATACATTGAGTTGGTTTTTTGAGTTAAGTCTTCTATTCAACATCTCTTCTGTTTTAAGATTAGGAGTATATTCATTAATATAACAACTAATTTCATCAATAACAAATTTATTCTGAGCAGCAAAAGCATAAGCCACACCAAAAAGCAATCTATTTTCATTATCATTCCTTTGCAGTTGAAATATAATTTTAAGACCAAACAGAACTTTATCATGATCACAAAATCCATCTTTTATAATCTTTTATAATCTTTATAGCACCTGCTACATTTCCCACAGCAGAAGCAGTTGAACCAATTAGGTATTTATGTTGAAGAATAGTTCAACATATACCCATTAGAGTATCAATTATCCCATCTCCTTTTTTTCTAAATTGATGTCCGACACCCCTTTTTGTCTTTGGTTTATAGTATCCTCCAACAAGATACATACCTTCACCCTTGTAGTGTGGGAAAAGGAACATCCCATCACCTGTAATTATTTTATATTTTCCCAACTCGTATTTCCTCACAATAACCATCATATTTATTTATTGGAAAACTTCACGTAGGTGATTTCTGATGGATATAATTTCTCCATTAAAAGAAATCATGCGATTATCTTGGTCGGTTATCCTAAAATTTACTCTGTATACGGTTTTTCCTGACACAGGAAGATAAACCAGATTTTTGGGTTCCATATTGAATTTATAACCAATTGGGGTTGAGTATGCGCTGAATGAAAATATTGTATCTGTTCTTATTCCATAATTATAAGCGCCAGCAATCAAATCACAGTGAATTAATACCGAATTTATGCCTGAGGATATTTGAATGACATTATCACTATAAAACGTCCCATCAGTTTCAACCTTTTTTGAGGAGAAACCCAATAACCCTCTCAATGAATTATCAATTGTGAAATCAACATTGTAGTTATTTTTAAGTTTAACCATTGATTTTGAAGTATGTTGTTGAATATCTATAACAATATTTTTTGGTTTATCACCCTGTTCTTTCATAAGACAAGCAATTTCGGAAGATATTTGAGATATCTCATGTGCTCCAGTCGAAACTGTTATCGTTTTGTATCCACTTCCAGGATTATAACTAAACTTGTCATTTTTCTCGGTGATATTAAACAAGGTATTATAAGTTTCCATGGACAATAAAGACGCCTCATATTATTTTGTTGCGTCAAGTTGTAGTGGGTATGGGAATTAAGATGTGTGGTTGCTTGTTGGAAATTAAAACTAAGGATTGTGCTTCTCATCTTATTTAAAGAGATAAAATGTCTTTGTATTGACATTTATTAATTATTTTCATGTTCATCAACTGGTCTAAAATGGCTGATGCTTCATTAAAACAATTGTTATTTCCAGCCTTCCTACTACCTAACAACAACAAGTCTATTAACTAATTGTGATGGGTCATTTGGAAGAAAACTAACAACTGAACCAAGGATACTTAAAGCCTGAATAATGTGTTTCTCCTTCTCATTCTTCCTACTGTTACCAGAAAGACGAACCCTATAATTGACAGAGTCCAGCAGATCAATATATACTCTATCATCATTATTTTTCATATCCAATGGTTTATCAAAATACTTTGATTCATCCCTCACAGTTGAACCTTGTCTTCCATCTTTTGTGAAAAGAAACAATAATCTGGGAGTTAATTTAACAGGGGGTCGAGCAGAACTCAAGAACCTTAATTCATCATTAAATATCAATACCTTTTCTTTAGCAAGATGAAATATTGCTGGTTGTTCTGTTGGAATGAGACCTGCTATGGTTTTTGAATCTGCTGAATACTCATTGTTTTGAAGAGCCTTCACAATATAATGAGGGGGTTGATAATCTCTTCCAGTTGCTGAAATAATCCTTTATCATCATATTCTAATTCTAATTCTCCTATATGAGCGAATTCTTCCTCCGTCATTTGATTTAAATATTTTAACATTTGAAGTTTTTTCGGAGTATGTTCTATTGTAGGAACTGTGAAAGCATCTATAATTTTGTCTTGGGAAGTTTTTAAAAGTGATTTAAAATTTTTTTCTTGTTTTCTTTCAAATGCTTCTTCACCTGTTAGTTTCTGTCTGCGTTTCTTCTTTATGTCTTCCTGTTGTTTTACAACTTTTGAAACCAACTCTTGATGTTCCTTAAATCTTCTTGCTCTTTCTTTCACATCCATTTATTTTTTGGAAAATATCATTTAATGAATTGTAAAGATGAACAGGGAAATTTTCCTTTTCTTCATCATTAAAGTAGATGTGTTCAAATAAATCCTTTTCTTTAAATATTTCATCAAATTCGTCATTAACAAATACAAGTTGTAATTTTTCTTCACTAATACTTGTATCTCTGCTTTTAATATGTTTGCGTTGAGTTTCTTAATCAACATCAAAACCGAATGATAAAATTTTAACCCATTACCACTGAGATGTTTAATAATTTGTCTCATTCCTTCTGGATTCGTTTCTAATATCCCAAGACCACCAGATTTTAGTTTCTTTAACTCACTCTTACAATGTGAATATGTTGTTGTTCCAAGAGAAACCTCCTCAAATATTTGGCCTTCACTCCTCAATCGCATATGTTCTTCGACTGAAATATAGTAATAATCTTCACCTTCTACTTCTCCAGGTCTTATTGCTCTAGTTGTTGTTGATACAATACGAACTACATGGTGCTTTTTAAGCAAATTTACAATATTCTCATTTGTACTCTACAAGAACCTTGATTTATGAAAGTATTTTTCCAGAAGCAGATTTACCCACAAGATTTATAATAATAGTTGTCATTTTTTATGTAATTGTATATAAAATAAAAAATATATCCTTTAATATCTCATCTTGTTTCACAGCAATATAATTATATTTTTCAGTCGTGTGTTTCATATAATCCCCAAATTCCTTTTTACTACATAATGTAGAACAATTGTCTCTACAAAAATTGTTTATATCTATTGAATTTAACTTGAACAAAATAAAAGTATTAGCATTGTTTCTTATTGAGCGACGAGGGAGTTGAAAGTATGAATGACTGAGATGAATAAAATTACAAGAAAAAGGTCTCCCTGTTGTGTAGTTGCTATCCATTACCGTTTGGTTTCTCTCATTAACACAATCAAAGATAACGAGATTATTTTTTGATTTATCCAAAAATTTATCCTCCCTTCTTGGAGAGAAGGTGTATCATCCATATTATCACTAAGAATACAAGTTATTGGTTTTGATTTCTTTTTATATCTCTGTGTATCACAAAATAGTTATATTATATATTCAATGTTGTAACATTTAGTTTGTTTTGAAGTTTAAATAAATCGATTATATCTTCTTTTTGAAGACCAGCATTAAAACCTTGTGAGGGTAGTTGATACTCAGGTTGAAACTCGACTTTGTGAAAATTATTAAATTATCATAATCCAAAAAGTTGGGAGTAAGTCGCATCTTTAAAAGTAAGCAGGTTTTTCCACACCCGCTTGAACCAACTATGAGACATATAAATGAATTTGGAAGATTTTTTATGGTCGTTTGATTTTTTACCCATTTGGGAAAATAAGATAAAAATTTTCATTTATGTATTTGGAAAACAGGTTATTTAATTTATTATTGGCTTTTTTAGAAACTCGATATTTTATCGTAAGTTCGGGTTTAATTTCAAGTTAATCCATGATTTTATTTATGCAATATCTTTTGTTGATATTTCCCTGAAAATGACAATCGTGAATAATATATAACAACAATCCTTTGAACATTTCTCTAATATGTTCAGTTTCCTCCATTGCAAGGAAAGGTGTGTTATCACCCTCATTCTTTACATTCATTTCTCTCATCAATCTTGTAAAGTATTTCATTTTTGGTGTAAATCGAAAATAATTATGTTCCTTTTTATATTTTTTATTACAGCGCAATTGTATACTACTTTTTATTATAGTTGTAGAGGTATACAATTGCACTGAGTTTGAAATGTCCCCGGTGTCTACCACGTCTCCGGTGTCCCCCCCTCACCCCCCACGTGCCTCAAGACGGCCAATGACGGCCGTCCGGTAGATGGCAGTGCACACCTAAACAGAAATGGCGACAATTGACGGAAATACCCGAGTATTTCAATGGAAATTTGCGAAACTAATGTGTTATATATGTGGAAACCATTGAATTTATTGCTTGACAGAAAAAAAACCAAGAAACGCTCACCTCTCATGTACGAACGAACGAAAGACGTCATTTCCCCCCACGATCGCATTTCGCGCCGAACGCTGAAAGCTAAGTTCTTCTTATGCCATCATACTTTTGCGGCCCCCTGCCACGCTGTATCGAACGATTTCATTCCTTCTGTTATATATAAAGGTGCTTATCACAATAATAACAAGGTTTTTACATTTCAAATATTAAGTACGCTTTTTAATTGTTTTTCAACTGAAAAAGCATAAATTGCATATTTTAACATTAGTGTACTCATTTGCTTCACCACATGCACTGTATTGAAGGATTTCACTTGTTATCATTAATTAGACGATAATCACAGAATATACATTGTTTATAGGCTTTTAGCTCTGTGTTTAATCCCACTCTATCACATGCAGGACAATTCTCAAATTTGTCATATGGAGAATCAGGGAATTCAAGGGGCTGAAGATCAAGTATACTATTCATATTTATAAAGTAAAACTTTACTTCAAATAAAATTCATCTTCAGTACTTTAATTGGTGCTTTCACAATAATCTATAAAACTACTTTTATAACTATCATTTGAACACAAACTCTCAGTATCATAACTGTCTTCTGTTCCAACAGGGATACTATCATCACTCTCATAATCTTCAAAATCTTCAGTTGAATAATGACTCGTATTTCATTAGTAGAAAAAAACATGACCATCTATATCTATATACTTTTTTTCATTAACAGATCCAACTACCACATTGTTTAATATTAAAGGTAATTTTAAAATGATCCTTAACTACTATTGAACGAAATGTCATTTCACCTGAAATATTAACATCCTTTATTTCATCAGGATTTACATCTTTAGGGTTGTTCAAAAAAATACAAATTTCTCCTTGCATATTACAGATGGTCTTATCTTTTCTTTCTAAAGCTTCATCCATAAGGTTTTTCTTTTTTGATACTTTTTCTTGTTCCATTGGTTTTTCTAGTTTTGAATATATTGCCAGAAGGAGAGGAGAAACTTTTGTTAGAACTACTTTAATTGAGGTTCTTCGAGATATACTAAAAGCCCTTCCACTGAAGGAAATTGAAGAACTCATATTATTCACCATTATTGTTTTTATCCAATAGTTGTTATATTTATCTTTATTCAATTTTACATCCTCAACATATTTCTCAGTATCTTTTACAGATGAAGAGATTGATTGAAACTTGTCTTTTGTGTCTTGATACATTGTATTCATTAAGTAAAAAAAGTTGGAGGATAAAATGGTTTTAAGCACAGATTCACCTATAAATTAAATGGAATTTTCATCAAGAAAATTTTATTTTAAGCAAAGTTTTGTTACATAAATATGGTGAATACAATGTACTGTGATGTTTGTAATCATGAATATAAATGTTTTAAAAAAAAACACCTTCAAACCAACAAACACACATTCAATCTTTTCAGACAAATATCTCCACTTGACCAAGAAACAAAACATTGTGATAGATGTGATAATGATATTCTTTAAAAAAAATTTTTTTTATAATAAACACCTTCAGTCACGCAAACACAAGAACAATGAAGAAATGGAAGGTGCCACTAAATTCTCCATTGAAAACACTGATGGGGCATTTAAAGGACATATAAAACTAAGATTGTTTTGCTTTCAAGACCCTGGACCATCTTCAATCATTGAAGCTGTTGAGATGATTAAACAAAGTATTGAAACGATAATTAATAACACATTAAGTGAAATGAAAACATTTAAGTTTTATATGGGAGTAAAATTGAATATGGTAAGAGAAGGTGATGAAACTACTCCCGATATGAGGACAAACCCTCACTTTATCTCATTTCAAGATTTTGTAAGATGTGATGTTTACGATGAACTCCAGAGACAAGTACAAGATGTTGATAACACTGTAGTAGGTAGTGGATTTGCTATTACAAAAATAATCTTTTTAGATATACGCGTCTTAAAATCAGATCTTCTTCAAGCTTCTTCTTATATTGATTTACCAAAAGAGATAAAACTTAAGAACACGGTTGTTAATATTCAAAACAAATATAATAAATGTTTTCTATGGTCTGTTCTTGCTCACTTACATCCTCCACAATGGAATCCTGAAAGGGATGAACATTATAAGAAATACGAGAATACATTAAATGTTAAAGATTTAAAGTTTCCAATGTCATTGAGAGATATTCCTAAATTAAAGAAAATGAATAATTATCTGTTAATGTATGTGGATTAATGGATACAAACAAAGTTCAGATATTAAAATTTCAAACAACTATAAAAATGATAAAACACACATTGACCTTCTCTACTTTACTTCAAAGGAAAAATCACATTATGCTTTCATCAAAAATTTATCAACATTAACCAAATCACAAATATACAAGAGAAAATGTAAAACGTATCCTTGTAAGAGATGTGTCGACTCCTTTCATACAAAAGAACGATTAAATCAACGTTCGAAATATTGCAGTAATCATAAATCAACCGTAATCAATTTACCAAAAGCAGGTTCAAACATATCATTCAAAGATTTTAACAAATCTACAAAACATCCGTTTGTGATATATGCTGATTTTGAAAAGATAGATACTGTTTCTCCAAATCCAATCATAAACAAATAAATATCAAAAACATACTCCTTGTGATTTCTGTTATTATATCAAATCATCTGTTGGTGATGAATACAAGTTAGAACTTTATAGAGAAGACGATGCCTCAGAGGAGTTTGTAAGACGATTAGTAAAAGACTGTTTAAGAGCAAGATAAATAATGGTTAAAACCTATAAACCAATGTCATTAACAAAGGGAGAGAAAAAGGAATTTAGAAAGAACAGTATCTGTCATATTTGTGAGGACAAAATTGAGGGAGAGGTCAAGGTTAGGGATCACTGTCATCTTACTGGTAAATATAGAGGTCCAGCTCATTCCCGTTGTAATCTTAATTACAAGCCTCCAAACTTTATTCCTGTCTTTCTTCACAACAACGCTCACGATGACACACATCAATTTATAAATGAACTTTCAAAGACATCTAGAGATATTTCTGCCATTCCTAACAGATCAAAAATACATCTCATTCACAAAAACAATTCATACATCCCCCATAACCCATATCAGATTTCTTGACACATACAAGTTTATGGCAAATACATTATCTAACTTAGCATCAAATATTAAAAACTTACCGAATCTTAAATCACATTTCTCAAATCAAGAAGAGATTGATCTCTTATCTCAAAAGGGAATATATCTGTATGACTATATGGATTCATTTGAGAAGTTTAAAGAAATACAACTTCCTTCAAGCGAAAGTTTCTCTGGCAAGTTGAATAAAACTCATATTTCTGATAGAGATTATACACAAGCTAAAAAGATTTGGGAGAAGTTTACTATAAAGAATCTTGGAGAATATCATTATTTGTATCTTAAAACTGATGTATTGTTATTGGCTGATGTGTTTGAAACTTTTAGAACAGTCTGTCATAATAAAAATTCTTATGGATTAGACCCCGTTCACTATTATACAGCCCCGGGTTTGGCTTGGAGTGCTATGTTAAAAATGACAAAACAAAATTTGGAATTAATCAGTGATATAGATATGCATTTAATGATAGAGAAGGCTAAAAGAGGAGGAATATCTCAAGTATGTTCCAAGAGATATGCTAAAGCAAATAAGAAATATCTTCCTGATTATAATAAGAATGAGGGAGGACAACTCTTACCTGATGTATTATGATGCTAACAATTTGTATGGGTGGGATATTTCTCAATCTTTACCTTATAGAAAACTTAAATGGGTTAAAGAAAAACATTATGAACCAATTATATAACAGCGCGATGTCGCCGCGCTGTAAAAAGTTTTATAAGACATTGTTGTCTCCTCTCAAAAATAATTGGATGAAGCTGAAGTTGGATATTATTTTGAGGTTGATTTAAAATATCCCGAAGAACTTCATCACAAACATAATGACCTACCTTGTGCCCCTGATAAAGAAAGTCCAAGAAAAGAATGGTTAAATGATTACCAACAGTCATTTAATATAAAAGGTAAATCTCCAGAAAAACTACTTGCTACATTAAATGAAAAAAAAGTTATGTTTTGCATCAAAGGAACTCGAGACAATATTTATCTGCTGGGTTGAGAGTGAGGAAAATTCATCGTATTTGGAAATTTAAACAGTCATTGGTTAAAGAAGAATATTGATTTTATTACAAAAAAGGAGAACAGCAGCAAAAACAGATTTTGAGAAGGACTTTTATAAATTAATGAATAATGCTGTATTTGGAAAGACTATGGAAGCCCCATTTATCCTCTACTAGCCATGAATTTGTTTGTGCCTTGATGCTTGATGAGATGGCCATAAAGAAGCATGCTCAGTGGGTGGGAAGTTCGGTGTTGCTTAACGGCTAAGGCGGCTGGCTTAAGATGTTTGGATCTTGATTTTGAGTCCCCTTGTACCGTTGAATTAACACTAGGTGGGGTTGACTCAACCTGTCTTCCTTCCGAGGTCAGAGCAATGAGTACTAGAGTTCTGGTAATAGAGGGTACTGCATCAGCGGCACAGCTGCACCCCCAGGAAATGATGTAACCAGCAGCCACAGGCTGCACACGATAGCTACTGGGATGGGAATAAGTTTCATGGTTATGGCGATATTAGCAAAGTGTTCTGATGACAGCAACCCAGTTGCATCAGATGCCTTGGTCTTCATGGTCATTCCACTTAACTTAAATGGGAAAATTCCTGTGGATTACTTCGTAATCAATGGCTTAATCGTAAGCTGAGTAGGCAAATCTCATCCAGCAACGTTTCAGCAAGTTAGCGGCTGTTGGTGTTTGGATCAGGTCACTAACTTGCGATGGCCTGTCATGCCAGTTCATGATGCTAGAGGCACGAGAAGCAACAATGATAATGCCTGACCTAATATTTTCCCTACCCTCTGAATTCCAACCACCGGGTGAGTGTGTTTCTTGACGTGCTCGAGCTGATGAGGAATACTCTTGCATTGAATGGCATCTTGAAAGATGGTAAGGGGGGCCACATCAAATGGGAATAAATCAAGGAACGACACAAACAACAGGAGGAAGAGGGACTAACATTAGGAAACAAACTACGCAATGCTCACATGCAATGGCAGAAGCAAAATATGAAATGAATCTGGCAGCCGACATGAAGCTGGAGCATGGCAGATGCCCTTGAATTTCCATGTGATCAAGGACTACCTCAGTTTAGGGGATGTGATGCCACTATATATTTCATCAGAACAATAGATCATCTCTTTGATGTGTTGAATTCCCACAGTCCTTTTGCTTGGAACTTCAAAACTCCCCTACAAACCTGCGCATGAACATGTGTGGAGGTCTTTCTTGATTGAAGCATTTGACGATCTCAGCTCACTCACAGATGCTCAAGGACGGAAAATGTACATGACCAGCCACAACACACCCTTCATTGGCTTTCTTGCCAGTCTCAAAAGTGTGGAGTACATGTATGACAACCTGTTTGCTGGAGATCTTCCAAAGCTGAAATTTCTCATAATGTACAAGATGAGTCAGGATCACCTTGATTTTTCTTGTGCCATGAGGTGTTGCTTTGGCTGCAATAACAACCCGACTGCTTGCAAGTCTTCAACAGCATACAAGAAGCTGCTCATCAGGAATGAAATTCAAGGTGTAGGTGATACTGATCAGCTCAAGACAAGAAACTCATCCTGTATGTGACAAGAAGTAGCAACATTGCCACTGATATGTACACCAGCAATGACATGCTACTACAAAGGAAGTATTGTTGTGGGGTTAAGTTTCGGTGGTGAGCACGACCGCTAGGTGGAGCAGTAGAGTCGGCTCCACCGAACACCCGGAATTTATAGGTCGTCACCCCGGATAACTCCGGAGCCGCCGGGTTCCTTATCTGACTGAAGATCGCCAATAGGTCGACCGCGTGGGATAGGGTCGATTGACAATTTCAATTTACCTAAATACCCACGTCGTCCAAACTACCGGGGAAATTCACCCTCGGCAGGATCTGCGCGATCCGGGCCATTACCGAGCCGGATCAGAGCCATACCCCGAGCGAAGAGTACCAGAATCCTGCCGGGCCGATTGCACAATTTCGGCAGCAATGAGGCCTCCTAGTACCCGTTCGCAGCGTGGCAAACCAATGATAGAAACACAGAAACTCGCTGGTACATTCAACAATAGGGAAATTTATTTTACAATAGGGGGAAGGGAACACACAAAGAGCAGAGTTATTCGAATAAGAAGTGTAAATTTATACACAAGCATTTATACAGTTCTACTTGAAGACGGGCCCACACCCAGACACACACACACAGAAATGGACCACGTCGGGTCATTATTGAAGGCTTCCAGCTCGAGGACAGGTGAGCTGGAGACCAGAGCCTATGCTTGGACCTGTCCACCTCGTGTGGTCTTCGACGATCCGGCTCGGCGGGACTCGAACCCGCAACACGATGCTGCTCCAAGCACCAGGTACCGCGCTCTCCAACCGGCCACGCACCAATCGACCAAGACCAAGTAGAAGATCAGAGACGATGATGACCCAGGACCAGACAGCATCAAGACCCACGACCCCCAAGACATCGATGATGACCACCACGACGGCGACCATGACCACAACCATTTTGACAACCTACCCTCCCAGCCTGGCGTTTCTTTATATTCCTTTTTCCTCCGGGGTGAGCAAATCGCCGTCTGAGGCGCTCTCCACCCTCATTGGACGGGGCGTCGTGGGAAAGTCACTCTCTGTGGCCATCTCAACCCCATTGGCCGAGGTGCCGTGGGAAAGTCGCTCGCTGTGGCAATCTCAACCCCATTGGCCGGGGTGCAATGGGAAAGTCGTTCTCTGTGGCCATCTCAACCCTCATTGGCCGGCGTGCCGTGGGAAAGTTGCTCTCTGTGGCGTGATTGGACAAAGGGCACGCCCCTGCCTTCCTGGGCGGAGTCCCGGTCTGAGGCGATGGAAATCTCCGCCCACGTACGTGGCCGGACGCACGTGGGCAATGGCGTCGGTGTGTGAAGTGAAGTGAAGGAGGTTTGTTGGAAACGAAACTGCGCAGCGCACACATGTAATTCCCGTTCGACACAGGTAGGGGGCCCTAACTATAAACACACACTTACCGATATAACTGTTCTGTAAGGACCTGAATGTTGAGTGCAGTAATCTTCCAGATTCTTAACAGTATGACCTGTCTGCATGGAGACCTGCCACCTATGACCATGACAATGCAGATATCCCTAATGTTTATCAACTGTCTTCTTACAAGAGAGCAGGAATCTCTTGCGGATCTGGACATGTACGCACGATGAGAAAATGCTCATCTTGCAAGGAGCGTGTTGCTGCTCTGACAACTGGTGAAATATGAGAGGGAAGTTTCCTGTAGAAGGAAAACAGAGGGGGCTTGTGAGACCTCCTCCAGATGTAGCGAAGGTGGGTGAAACAACTGAAGAATGTCTCTAAAGATTGTTGAAAACCACAGGAAGTGAGCTTGTACTGTCAGTTGGAGTTACTCATGCGATGTGCATGGCTGTACTGGATGAAGTTGGTAATCTCAACATTTTCAGCAGTCTTTCAGACTACATGCATAATTGTCCACCAGACTAAAATCATGTCTTAATATTCATCAATTGTCGAGCAGCTTCTTACCTGAAGATTTGCATGCATCACCTGACAAGGCAGTTCAATGAAATGTGTGTGGACTGGTTCTTCACAAACGGTTGATGAAGCTGGTCAATGTCCCAGAAAATGTCTGCTGTTCTTCCTCTGGTCTAATCGGTTAATCTGACCACATATGCTTGTCAAAGTAAACATCTCTCTGGCTGTTAAAAGAGAATCAACTCAGGGCCGTCGAGTCTGGCATTTCACTCAGGCCTACTGGCAAAGACTTCAAGCAGCCATCAAACTTCCAGACTGATCTCCCATCTCCACTTTCTCAGACATCGTCATCCTGGGAATTCTTTCAAAGAAATTTGCTCTCCCTCATGCACAGATTTATCCACTCTCGTCTTCAGTTGTCCGACCCTTCCTCCCACCCATGGTACACTGAAGCTTATGTTTCAGGCTGTTGTCCTGAAACAACTTGCCTTCGCCTCATGGAAGGCAAATCCAACTGAAGGCAATCTAAGTTCCTTCCACAAAGCTTGGAACATATGTGCGTCTACCCTAAGGAGAGCCAAGAAACAACACCTTTCGAATTCTCAAGTCTGAACTCTCAAACCTGACTGGTGTCCAATCATCAGCGTGTCCTCACGCGTGACTCAAACCAAACGGCATCAGCACACGTGTCCCAAACACCTCCCCTGCTGCTCTTGCTCACACTCTCTCTGTTCTATTCACCCTCCCATTTGCTCAAGGTCATCTGCCATCTGTTTGGAAATCAGCTAACATGATCGCTCCACATAAAAAAGGTGCAAAAACAGATCCCTGCAACTACAGACCAATCAGCCTTTTCCCAATCATCAGCAAGGTTATGGAATCCATCATCACATCAGACATTAAATCCTTCCTCTTCTCCAATGGCCTGATTTCTGATCATAAATTTGGATTCAGACCAGGTCAATCGACCCTGGACTTGCTGCTTCTGCTTTCCCAAAAATGGATGGAGGTCCTCAATGCCAGACATGAGATCAGAGCCATATACCAAGACATATCGCATGCTTTCGATGTGGTCTGACACCCCGCCCTGCTCAACAAAAACTTTCTTCCTCTGGTATCCACGGACATCTCCACTCATGGCTTCCACACTTCCTTTCCTGTGGCCCTCAAAATGAATTCTCTCATCCCCTCTTGCTGTTCAGGCTGGAGTTCCTCAAGGCACTGTTCTGGGCCCTGTGCATTTTTTGGTTTTCATCAATGATCTCTCTGACTATCTGGAAATTTCTTCTTTATCTCTTTGCTGATGACTCCACACTCTGCCATACCATCATCGCTCAGATTGACAAGCAGCAGCCTCTTCACTCTTCAGATCTGGATAAAAATCACAAACTAGTCCAACACTTGGAACATGTCTTTTAATCCAGACTCTCATGAGTACGTCTCTCCAAAAGGACCGTCTGGAACCCCCCCCCCCCATGTACTTTCTCAACAATTGTCTTGAATAAGTCCTTTCATTTAAGCTTTTGGGGCTTACTATCTGCCATGATCTTTCCTGGGATAGCCACATCTCCATGCTGGCCTCCAAAGCCAGTCACCGACTGGACATCCTCCGTCGCACAAAGTCCTTCCTTGGCAAACCTGAGCTCCTGACCACGTACAAAGCTTTCATCTGCAGCCTGATGGAGCACTGCTCTCCCCTCTGGACTGGTGCTTCCGCCTTTCACCTTTCTCGGTTTCATGCTGTCGAAACCAAGGCATTTAGCATCGTTAGTATCTCCTGCGATGAGGTTGAATCTTTGGGTCTCTCACTTTCTCACCGCCGGCAGGTTGATGGTAAATCTGTCTTCTACTGTCTCCTCTCCGACCTCACCCCCCCCCCCGCCGATCTGTCTGCTATCTGTCCCCCTCCAATATTTCCGCTAGGCACTCAAGGTCCACCAGTAACCGCCTTCTGGTAAAACTACCAAAATCAAGGATCACTGCTCACATACATTCATTCATTCCTCTTTTTGTCTCACCTTTGGAAGAAACTCCCACATTCTTTTCAATCCCTCTGCCTTCCAGGTCTTCAAAACAGTTGTTCACCACCATCTCTTATCTTCTCCCATCCAAAATCATGATGTTTTCTACCCCCACCAATCCACCCCATACCCACCTCCTTCAAATTCCATGCTTTCCTTCCTGAAAGTCCCTGTCGTGTACATGTTGTTTACCCCGTGTCCACCGCCCCATCCCTCTCCCTTCCACAGATCTCCTAATGTCTCTGTTCCCCACTGTTTTGTGCTTCCCTCTCCTGCTCCCCTTGTTATACATTCTGTGTGCTTGCTCTTATTTGAGCCTTGACATTGTATATAATAAAAATATCTCTATCTCTCTATCTCTCTATCTCTCTATCTCTCTATCTCTCTATCTCTCTATCTCTCTATCTCTCTATCTCTCTATCTCTCTATCTCTCTCTCTCTCTCTCTCTCTCTCTCTCTATCTCTCTATCTCTCTATCTCTCTATCTCTCTATCTCTCTATCTCTCTATCTCTCTATCTCTCTATCTCTCTATCTCTCTATCTCTCTCTCTCTCTCTTTTACAAAGGCTCCAGTTGACAGCACTTATAGAGTTTCAGAGTGTTGAGGGAGGTCTGCTGGAAGCAGCACCATCATGGCTGCAGCTTGCCTTTGCAGAAGATTTCAACTGACCCTTGTCCTTTTCCAGCCTTGATATGTGCCATTTGCTGATAAACAAGGAATAGCAGGATCTATGCCACAGCACTGATTGTTTGGGCACAGCAGTTGAGGCCGCATTAATTATATCGATAGCTGATTGATTTTCTGGATCCCTTAAGCATTATCTTTACTGAGCAGCATTTTGCAGTGTGGAATATCCTCGTTCACTCGATCTCAGTTTTTCATGTTTGTTTTCTTGACAGGTGATGCAGCTGCTGAAGTCTATCGCTCTATGATACGTGAGACTACACACTGCTTCCATCATCGGATCGCCAGATCATTAATCTGCAATCGCGCGCGCGCGCGCACACACACACACACACACACACACACACACACACACACACACACACACACACACACACACACACACACACACACACACACACACATACACACACACACACACACACACACACGACCGGCGTTACGTTACATCTGCCATAATCTGTATATGTTTCCGTTCTGTTCGATTTCTATATGGTACAGAAACAATAACAAACTATTGTGGCCTATATGCAC
Source organism: Eptatretus burgeri (assembly GCF_056783735.1). Lineage (NCBI taxonomy): Eukaryota > Metazoa > Chordata > Myxini > Myxiniformes > Myxinidae > Eptatretus > Eptatretus burgeri. Next base: position 11,615,704 of record NC_140971.1, on the reverse strand, counting down.
TTAAAAAGTAGTTTGCTATTGGTGTGAGTGTCACATTGCAACATTTTATACTTTTAAAAGCACTTACCACAGAAAATGACAAAATAATGTCGAGTTTGAGCATCAGTTATGTGCCAGCAGCCACTTTCTTTTATTGAATTTTTATACACATTTCAGGCCGAATTTTTACATGCATGTGATGGAGATAGGTGCATCGCACTTTAAACTTTAAGAAAATGATGCATGCAAGCTTTTCCTCAAATTTGCCATCATGGTCACAAGTGTATAAAATCTATATTCGCCGATATGGGAATATCAATATGTACTCAAAATGTGTCCTGATGTAATAAATCCATCAAATTCACAGACAATAAAGAAGTCTTGCTAGAGAAAGGACCAACAAACAATTAACAAAGGACAGCCAATAACTCAGTTGAGATTAGGTTTCAGAAGGTGAAGCCGAATTTATGTCATTCGCACACAAAATATGAAGATGAAAAGGAAGTCAACTTAAACCTTTGTCAACTTGTAACAGGATGGGGTTTCAATTATTACAATATGCATTTTATTTAGCTATTACTTATTATTTCTTTAATGAATTGTTTGACAATTGTATGGAAATTTGTTTGATGAGCAAGTTGCCAGTGCCCACACGGGATTCTAAACGGGGTAGGGTTGGAGACAGCAAAAATGCAAATGGCATCTCTGTCAAGCCAGCAAGCTGGGAGCAACAATTTGAATTTATTGCCACATCTGATGCAATTTAAATGTTCTAATGGCAACGAGATGCTCAATTTGAAACTGTTGTTCAACATATGTAGCGTTTTGATGCCTCGGGTCCATAATAAAAAAATTGTGTTGTCAGCCAGTAACCAATTACAAAACAATAGTAGGAGGATGATTCACATAAAATTATGTTTTATTTTCTTTTGTTTAATTTGCCAATTTGCAAAAAATAAAAAATAGAAAGCATCTGAAAATGCAAAGCCTGTCCACTTTGTATTCAGAGTTCTTCTTCTTACGTATGCTAAATGGTACCTTTCACCTTTTGACAAAATTCTTCATATATTTTCTCCACATTCTCAAAACAAAGCTTTGTTGAAAATTTTATAAAAGCTCAAATGGCAAAAACGTTACGGCATGCACGCACGCACGCGCGCGTGCGATTACAAGTCCATATCTCACGCTGTGGGGGGCAAGCTAATAACAAAACAACAGTGTGGTTAATTTTCTTGTCATAGTTAATAATTTGTATTCAACCTTTCACTTTTGCCAATCAACAATCATTTAACAAACTAAAGGATCAAATAACCAACCAATGTAAATTTGGTTTTCTGTCTAATTCTAATTATGTCAAATGAACACTATTTTTTTGGCAGTTGGAACTGCTGCTAGGTTCAATTCTGGAGCTTCAATTTTGTAATTCAGCTTAGTTTAAGAGATTCTAGAGGTTATGGCATGTGCAGAAATGAAATAAAGCCATGAACGCTGGCATCTCCAGGCGTTTATAAGCATTGCAATGTATCCAGCGACTCGTAGGAATGATGATCAGGCATTCGATTATGTAAGTGAGGAAAGTGGGGGAAAAAAAACTCGTTAAGAAATCATTGTGACCTGTTCCAAGTCAAAGCATTGTCAAGCAGGCCAGAAAAAAATGGTGAATTAAAACCCCATCAAGGGTGAGCGAGGTGTCCGAGGATGTTCCTGACAAAGGATATCATTAAATAAGACCATTAATTATGATCAAAAGGGGTGTTTTAATGAACCCAAACATCACCTTTGAGTTCTCTTTGTATGCATGCAAAGTTTCACGCTGATAGATTTCATGGTTTTGGAGTTATGGAGAAGACGCATACATTGACACACACGATCAACACACGTGGTTCATCAAAATCCATATCAACGATCTTGCCAAAACGACCTCAACCAGGACTGAAAAGTTTAAGGTATCCACGGTGCCACCCAATTCGTCCATGAAGAAATTAAATATAAATAAAATAAATCATTAAATATTTATATTCACATTGCCCCTATTGTGTTATTGATTCGATAAAAGGAATATTTTAAAATATTTTTATGATTAAGTGAAAAGCCACAGCTGCCAAGTAAAAAAAAAAGCCATGCTCTGAAATCATGAGCTTGCAATATGTAAATTTTAATAGGTAATTCTGCAATATTGGAGCAGAGAATGCTTTGATTAAGGTCAGACTGTCGACTGAGCTCAGCTTTACAGACACTTTGAATGTGAAGGACTGAAGGTGTAAATTTTTGAGAGGAAATTATCTGCGATTGAATTTTCATTATTTCTTGCTGTCGAGAATGAGAAACTTCCACAGTGCAAACAAGCTCTGCATTGCTTTTTGGTGATGATTACATCTTGGGAAAAGAACTAAACTTTGTCAAGGTGAGGGTTGTTCTGTGTTGATAGAATATTTGAATGATAGGTTTTGTCAACTGAAGGGTTGACAAAGATGTTATACTGGGGTTAGGCCTATGTCCAAAGAAGAGAGACCATGTGTCTAGTTACCTTCTAAGATTAGACCATGTGTCTAATCCCTCTTGCTTCAACTAAGCTCCATCACCGAAAAACTCAGCTTCCCTTTTCTTCCCCTGGCAGTAAGCACAACATTGCTCCCCCTCACGGTTAGCACACCATTGCTTCTCCTGGTAGATAGTACAGATTTTTGCCATGGTGTTACAGTTGGGGTTGATGGTCCAAAGATGCAATGAATCTTGCTCCAAAAACAACATGAAAAGGTTACCATTGGATAGTATATATTATTTATAAACCACTCACTTAGAAGTACCGATACCACTGTATTCAAAAAGTAAAGTACTCAGATTTGCATGTTTCTTCCAATGTACAGAAGATGATGCATTCAGTCACACAATGGGACAATAATTGTTATGGAAAGGAATTTGCATATCAATGCAGCTCATACAATTACATAATGAATGAACAATGACATCAAACAAAATCCATTGCACAATGATTCATACAAGGATGGAGTTTCATGAATACATCTTCGATCTCTGATTTGAACACGAGTGGTCTGATTGGTCTTGAAGGTGAAACCTTCTAAGGAAAACGTAAAGCCACATGCAACTTTCAGAAAATACTTAACCTGACCAGATGTGTGTTCCATTACCCATCAGCTTGTAGAGCGCTCACCAAATGGCTTAAGCACTCCAACGAAACGATAAGGAATGGCTGGCTTTGCAAGTGATAGCTAGCCGATTGGAAAAGGAACACACACCTGGTCTCGGATTGCACACCTCAATTAAGCAAATTAAGTGTGTGTGTGTGTGTGTGTGTGTATGCACGCACGCGTGCACACAGGTGGGGGGGGGAGGGGGCGTGCGTACATGTGGTGCGTAGATGTGCAGGTGCGCACCAGATGATGATGCGGACTTTATGGAATAATATGGTGATGCAATGTTAAAGTTATGGGACATAAAAGAGAATGTGTGGTGGTGATTGCTCACAACGGGGGATATTTTGACGAGAACAGTTTGAAGTACAGTATATATATATATATATATTGTTGCGGATTTCGCGCCCGCCGGCGTGCTGACGGCCACGTAACTCGAATCGCGGCACGTCGCCCACCGGACGGACAATCCAGTCGTGACCCTCTCGGACTAACGCCGGGAACCAGTCACGGGTGGACCTTTCGGTCTCACCGCGATCGAGCCAATCAGCCCCCGCGTGGGATAGGGTTGCTCGCCGACCCGACCTACCTAAGTACCCACGCGGAGGGTAGACCGGGCGATCGCACCTCGCCGCAGGTCGACTTCGGACACGGGCCACTTAAGCGACCCGTTCCGTACTATCAGAATAACCGAGCGGTGTTATCGTCGACCTCGACGGTTCGATTAATTATCGGGCGTATTCAGCCCACTACCAACCCTTTACGTGAAGCAAGATGAGGGTTCAATGGGGGAAAAGACGAAGCGAAGCGGGAGAACAGTTCAACAATAAAGCACATTTATTCGCGGCACACGGGAAGCACACAAATACAATTCCACCAAATGCACACAAAAAAAAAAAGAAAACACAATTCCATTTACACAAAAAGCAAACATAAAAGTGAAAACACAGTGCAGAGCTAATACCGACTACCGAGCACACGGCAACACTTATACAATTCTACTTCACAGACGGCGCCGACAACACATACCCAAAACCAAGGAAAAGAAATACCTCAAGAATGAGGCGGGCCTGCGGCCGAGACCGGGTCGGGCCTACCCGTCTGGTGATGAGACGCGGAGCGGCGATGGCCCCGCAACCCGCGGGCCTCGCGGACAGTGCCTGGCAGGGGGTGGGAACGGGGCCCCCTTGGTCGCACTATCTCAGCGCGGGGGGAAACAGGAGGGGGTTGCTGATGCTCGGGGTATAGAGGATCTTTATTATCCCTGGTGTGCGTCTCCACCTCGGCCAGGTCGCGCTGCCGGCCTCCCTCGGGCGTGCAGCTCCTGGCACCGACGCGAGCACCCCCTCGTCCGACTCTCTTCAGCTTCTCCAGCCACTGCAGGCTTCGGGCTCCAGACTTCCACACTCGTCCCCTCCGTTCCGACTCCTTCTCGTTCTCGTTCTCGTTCTCCTTCTTCGTTCTCCTTTTTTTCTGACTGACGAACACCGTCCTTTTATCCCCCCGTAACTTCGCCTTTTACCCCCTCCCTTTGACCTTTCACCTCGCTCCCCATTGGCCCGAGAAAAAGTGGGCGTGAAGGCTTTTTGATCCACAAATTTGCATATATCGATCGCCCTGGGGGCGGGGCCAATTCGCCCCTCGCTCACCGATTGGACGGCAAAAAGTGGGCGTGTGTCGTTTTTGATCCGTTTTTGAAGCACAAAATCCGTGATTTTGTACACGCTGTTCGACGCGCGTTCTGCATGAGTCCAACACCGGTACCCACAGCGGGGCAAGAACGGTGGCGATGCTACGGTTGCGAGGTGTGACGTGAAGGTCGTGGCGGTTGTGGTGAAGCGGTGGTTGTGGTCGGTGGTTGATGTTGTGGTTGTGATCATGGCGGTTGGTCCAAAATAAAGATAGTAAAAGAAAAACGGCTATCCTGAAGAGTCGCAGCTCGCATAAATGACATGTATTCCCACTAGACAACGGGTTTGGGCCTAACTACACATGCACTTACCGAGATACCTCACCTAAGGGACCTGAATGGTGGTTTGCGAATCTGGTAACCACAACATATATATATATATATATATATATATATATATATATATATATATATATATATATATATATATATATATATATATAAATATATATATATATATATATATAAATATAAATATAAATATATATATATATATATATATATATATATATATACATATACATATACACACTCGCAAAACCCATGCACATGCATGGGATAGCAGTACAACATAGCTGGTAGCAGACGACAGACCGTACACGGGGAATGACAAAAATACGCATTGTGCAAAATGCAAGTGGTACTATGGAACGCCAAGACTTCCCAAACATTGTCGGCATGTCCGCTAAGTGCCACAGCAATTTCATAGGGATCGTGTGACAGCAAGCCGAGTTTTTGGTGTGCAAGCTTGGTATTATAACATATATATATATATATATATATATATATATATATATATATATATATATATATATATATATATATATATATATATATATATATATATATATATATATATATATACACACATATATACACATATACATACATACATACATACATACAGTGGTGCCCCCAGAATCCGAATTTAATTCGTTCCAAGAGGCTGTTCGGATTCCAAAAAGTTCGGATTCCAAAACTATTTTCCCAATAAGAAATAATGGAAAGTGAATTAATCCGTTCCTGGACCCCAAGAAAACCCACTTTCAAGACACTTTCAACTGAAATTACCCATGTTTAAGGTAAAATAAGATGAGTAAATGACCTTTTCTGAGTCATGAATCTTCTTCCAAGCCTGGGGGATGAGCAAGCGTTGTTGCTTCTTCCATCAGGTCTGGATGCAGCTCCGGCATATCAGTGGCCATTGGGATCTAAAACGTAAACTGTTCAGCCTGGTGGAGGTATGTAATTAACCATGAAGCACCAAATGGTGTTTTATATCCCAGTACACTCTGTGGAGACACAAACGTGCCGTTTTCACAGCACGGTTCCACGGAGATAATCAAGAGGTGAAGCGAGTGGGTGACGCAGCATGACGTCACTAACATGCTCGCAAAAAAAACGAGTTCGTTAAAGCCGATTCGTCAGAGGTTTCATTGAATGAGTTCGCTTCACGACGGGTTTTCGCGCTTTTTTCGCTTCTTTATTTTTCAGAATCCTACACACGGTCGATTTCGGCAGCTCGAACATGGCAGCGAGATCAGACACAAGCGTACCGCTCTCAAGCTTAGCAATAAGTTCTTTCTTCAACTCAATTGTCGTTCTCACGGACTTCCTCTTACTCCTATTTGCTTCACTGCTCTTCTTGGTTGCCATGGTGAATGCACAAGGGTGATAATTGAAGAAATAAAAACAGCACAAATCGAGGTGAAAACACGAGGTAAAGTAGCGATCGACACACGAGCGATGCTTTCACGAGTACTTCCACCGACGAACTGAATGAACAAAGCGCGAAGATGCGGGTCGAACAGGTGGGGGAGACACGTGAACAAACATGAACGCTACGTTGTGTTCGGTTTTCGAAAATGTGTTCGGTTTTTAGGGCAAATTTTTCTCGAAAAAATTGTTCGGATTCCAATTTGTTCAAACAATGGGGCGTTCGGATTCTGGGGGCACGACGGTATATACATATATATATATATAATATATAAATATATATAAATATATCTTGTTCTTCTTTCAGCTGTTCCCGTTAGGGGTCGCCACAGCGTATCATCCGTTATGATCTGCATACTGATTTGGCACAGGTTTTACGCCGGATGCCCTTCTTGACGCAACCCTGGTCGCCTCTTACGACACAGGGATAAGGATTGGGTTTCGCCATGATTCCGGGCTGCCCTACACCCTCTCATAGCACGGCCCAGTGCAGAGCTCCCGTCCTCAAGCGATCCTCCAACCTAAGCTTCCGAGTAGCCGGATTACAGGCGCATGCCACTACGCCCAGTATAGGGTAATTCCACCATAACGGACGTAACATTCAGACAGAACTTATTGGCAGTTCTTAAAAATATTTCATGAAGAACAAGGTTATCATACCAAATGTATTAGTTTATTTTGTGCAGTGAACACAAAGGTGCCAGGAAATGGTAATTATATGAGATTAAGAATTTTTGCCTGAGTGCTACGGTATGATGAATCTTCGTAACGGACGTAACCGTCAAAATACCCACTTTAGCATGATGATCGTTTTGCTCACAAATTTCTGTGAACAAATTTCTACGACAGAAGACTAAATCTGGTATAGCAGCTTGGTATAGGTACGTCATTGTATTCCCAGTATTTATTTGAGGAATTAATGATACCGAGTAGGCAGTACTATGGCAAATGTAATGTAACGGACATAACAACTGAGCGTAGCGGACGTAACGTCTCCGGAAGTTTATTAATAAACGTCCGGAGATGCTACCACAATGTAAACAGACACTGCTTGATGAAGCTAATATTGCAAAAATTCAATTATTTCAATTCATGATCTGTCATGGTATATAAGGTTTAATGAAAAATGTACTTTCAAAAAATAGCCACCAGGTAACTTTTCCCATGGAATTACCATATATATATATATATATATATATATATATATATATATATATATATATATATATATATATATATATATATATATATATATATATATATATATATATATGGTGTCCCAAAAAAATATACAACTATGCATCTGCAAAGAGAATGGTCATAACATTTTTTTTCAAAGATATATGGCTGGATAGAAAGCTGAAAGGATGAAGTTTATTGTACTAATGTCAAAATTGCCACCAAAATTTAAATTTTGGTATAGAATCGTCATTTTCTTTTAGACCACATGTTCGACGTAGGCTCCACATTGTCCGATCACTGCCTGCAAACGCGTTGTCATGTTCTCCATCACTTTGGGAAACGTTTCCTGAGGAATATTCTGGATTTCTTGGTGGATGTTTTCCTTCAGCTGATCAAGAGTCTGAGGCCTAGGGTTTCCATAGATCCTGTCCTTGAGATACCCCCACAAGAAGAAGTCTGGAGGAGTAAGGTCAGGGGAATACGGTGGCCACTCAACATCTTCGGAGAGGGAGATAAAGCGGCCCTCATAATGTTGGTTGAGAAAACGCCTTGTTTCCCTGGCTGTATGGGGCGGTGCACCATCCTGCTGGAACCACTGGATTCTCATCTGGATCAGGTTGTTTCTCCTACGGGCCTGAGTACGTAGCTCAGGCAGATAGAATTCCCAAATCATTTCGCGATAGTTCCTCTGGTTTACCGTGCAAGTGCGTCCCTGGTCATCTTCAAAGAAGTATGGACCAATTATCCCATACCAACCAACCGCCACCCACATGGTGACTTTGAGAACAGATCGAGGCACCAGTTCAGTTGATGCATTACCAGGATTTTTAGTTCCCCCAGTACCGAAAGATTTGCTTGTTTACCTCCCTGGACAAGTGAGCATGGAATTCATCCGTCATGTGAAGTTTTTTGAGGAAGTCTGCATCTTCCTCCAACTTTCCTGAGAGCCAATTTGCAAAGTCTAGTCATTTGCGTTTCTGTTGATCAGTAAGCATCGTTTCTGTTTGAATTCTGTATGGAAAGGCATGAATGTCTTGGCGAAGGATCCTCTGAACGGTGCTCTTATGAATGTTTGTCTCGGCAGAAAGTCGTCGAATCGATTTTTTTGGACTCTGAACGACCGCCTGTCTCACCATTTCCACATTTTCTTCACTACGACCTGTCCTCTTCCGACCACTGTGACCCTTGTGAAGGTCACAGATGGTTCCCACATTGGTAAACTTTGCAATGGTGCACTTTATTGTCCGAAAGTTTGGTGCATGGCGCAAGTGGATACCGAAATGTCTCGAGTAAAGACGTTGCACCTGTATGACACTTTTCGTCTGGTGCCAAAGTTCAACAATTTTCGTCCGTTGTTGTACGGTCAGTCTTGGCATTTTTCTGGCGCTTACTTGGTATCAAAATAAACTTCAGGGTCTCTGCAACAAGATATGAAGCATTAAGGCCCAGTCACACCTTGACGTTTTAGCCAACGTATGCCGATTTTTGAATTTTTTTTCTAAAACGCTGGCACACGTTGAATACGTTATGGGTAAGTTTTGATAACATTGAGAGCACGCTGAAAAACACTGCCATACGTTGTTGTACGTTGGCTTTAAACGTTGTACTTTTTGGTTGTCCTCCAATTTTTTCATGCTTGAAATTTCACGACGTATGCCGGCGTATGACTCACACGTTCCGCTACGCTGGCCACAAGTTGTATGCACGGTCTGCGATCGTTGACAGACATCAACACATGCTACTTGTAAGTTAATCATAAGTTGAGACACGCCGAGGTAATGTTTAGCGTACCCGAAACTTATTTCTAACCTATGATTAACGTGTTGTTGGCACGTTACGCGATCGTTGCCACACATCGACAGACGTTACTTTTAAGTTACTCATAGGCTGAAAGACGTCGGTATAATGGATCGTCCTTGCGTCAGCGTCCACGGCCATGGCCAGGACACTTATTTGCAGCATTCTTCAAACTTTTATTCGGCATGACGAGGATGTTCACACTTCCATGTCTAGCTTGGCTATGATTCCAATTGTTCATCGGCAGCGTCTATTTAAAATAGTCGAGTTTGAGCGTTTTAACACGTTCAGAAGAAACGTTTCAAATTTCCAAACCCCAGCATCAAAAAGACAAAGGCGAGTGACAACAATTTAAATCGTTCATTGTAAACAATGAAAATAGCTGAGTGGTACCGTTTAAAAGTCGTTGAGTGCAAAAAAAATCCAATTATTGAGCGCAAGCGTCTACTTTCAATAGTGGGGTTTGAGCGATTTAGCACGTTCAATAGAAACGATTAAAATTTCCGAGCGCCAGCGTCAAAAAACAAAGGCGAGTGACAGCAATTTAAATCGTTCATTGTAAGCAATGAAAATAGCTGAGTGGTACCGTTTAAAAGTCGTTGAGTGTAAAAAAAATCCAATTGTTGAGCGCAAGCATCTACTTTCAATAGTGGAGATGCAGCCATTTAATCGTTGAGTGGCAGCCTATGAATAGCAAACCCTACGTCACTGGCAAAGATAAACTGCCGCACGATATGGATAAGTTAAGCTATCGGTGGGCATAGTTTGTGAACGCCGGCTTCACGATAATTATTCGTTGGTATATCGTATCTATAAGTAATCAAAGCGCTCTATGCACATTATTAGTTCATTGTGCATTTGTCCAACCCGTTATGAATAGACCTAAATCGTAAAAACAAGCTTTAGCTCATTGTTGAAAAAGCCCCATAAAAAATTAGCCGCGAAGAACTTCAAACAATGGAGAAAAGATGTCTTCTACCCGTGGACACGCGGACGCAAGGACGATCCATCATAACCCACACCCTCCCCCTCACACTCACCTACTACTGCCAACATGAACAAACTACTACTAATACTAATACTAATACTGATACTGATACTGTTACTGTTACTGCTGACATGGACATCGACTCAAAAAGGACTCGAAAACACTGTTGGGTTCCCCTTTTATGAACACCATTTTTATATACCAATTCCCAAAACCGCTGGGAACACGTCTTTATATGGCAGTTGTAAGCTAGAAACACGTTAATTTATTTTTTTTGTCGACCGGAAGACGTCATTGGAATACGTCTACATACGTCGATGTGTGTTGGGACTACGTAAAGAATTGGTTCAAAGCACGTCAAACATAAGTTAGAAATAAGTTTCGCGTAAAAAAGACATTACCGCGACGTGTTTCGACTTATGAGTAGCTTATAAGTAGCCTTTGTGGACGTGTGTAAGCGTCCACATATCGTGTGTAAAACTTATCCCCATCGCATGCGGAACGTGTGTCATACGCCGAGTACGTCGTAAAATTTTGAACGTGTTTAAAATTTCTTGACGTTCTCTACTTACTACGACGTATGATAGCGTACTTTAGCGTTCTACTCACGTATACCAAACTTACTCATACCGTATTTGACGTGCCCCAACGTTTTAGACACATTTTTCTTAGGTCGGCATTCGCTGGCAAGATCGCCAAGGTGTGACCGCGATGTTGTCACTTCCATTTCTACGGCAGTTATGATTCGAATCGTTGTGCGTCAGCCTTTTAATAGGCTACGTTACGACATCGTCGGCGATGCGTGCAACGCGCTATGCCTAAGTTAGACTATCGTTGGGCATCGGTTGTGTAGGCCGACAACAGGTTCAGCATTCGTTGGTATAAGTTATCTATAACGCAACGAAACGTTCTGTGTCCGTTACCAATGCGTTATACATAAGACCAAGTCATGATGAATACGTCCGAATCTTTAAAAAAAAACATCAAAAGTTCAACGTAAGCCAGCGTTTTACATACATTTTAATACGTTGCCATCGCTGGCTAAAACGTCAAGGTGTGACCGGGCCTTTAGTGACAAAATTACTACTTTTTTAGGATCAAAAGAAGCATTTGAAAAGTTGTATATTTTTTGGGACACTATATATATATATATATATATATATATATATATATATATATATATATATATATATATATATATATATATATATATATATATATATATATGTTATAAAAGATGAGCTCTGTTAAAATTGCAGGTGTAATCAAATTAATGTTTCATAGGGACCAATGGCTCTTTAATTATCCCTTGTTTGTCAGGTTCCATTGAGATTTGTCCATGTCCCTTCTCCCTGATAACTTTTACTTTCTACGTAAGTACATCAGCATATGTATGATTTGTACATGTATGTTTATGTATATATAGGTAGTGGACAAGAAAATGGAAACACCTGGGTAAATGAGGGACAACAAGTAGCCCTCATTTTGAGAACAACTGCTTCCATACAGGTGTGGCCCATGTGTTAATGAAGCAAATAACATCCCAGCATGCTTTGGGTTATGAATAAAAATTCTGTACAGGCCTGGTTGTCTATAATTATGGCTAGCATGGCTGCAAGAGGAGGCCTCAGTAACTTTGAAAGAGGGGTGATTGTTGGGGTGCGTTTGGCAGGACCATCAGTGACAAAGACAGCAAGCACATACTCCAGGATCCTGATATCTGTGCATTAATTTGAAGTGCAAGGCAAAGCAGGGAAGCAACTGCAGATCAATGGACTGTAAATTTCAACCTGGGGCACGAGCAGCTAGTTTCATAAAAAAACGGTCTACTGAGAACTACACAGAGCGGGATGCCATAATCGGGTTGCAGTGCACAAACTGCTCATCACACCTGGCAATGCACAGAGCAGTGGAGAAATGTGATATGGTCAGATGAATCATCCTTCACCATGCTCTCCACAAATGTATGAGGAAACATGTGGTGTCAACCTAAAGAACTCCACAACCCTGAGTGCTTGGTTCCAATAGTTAAGGGTTCTGGTGGTTCTGTAATGTTATGGGGCACTTTTTCCTGGCATGGTTGGGTGCAGTCATCTCTTAGAAGGCAAGGTCAATGTCAATCGCGCTTTAATGGAACCGAGTGATCATCTTCACACCATGTTGCAGCATTTCTTTCCTGCCAGGAGGGGTGTCTTCCAGGATGACAATACCCCCATACATAGAGCACATGTAGTCGGTAACCCAACGGTTTGATGAGCGTTACACTGATGTTGTACATTTGTCCTGGCTTTCTCAGTCACCAGATCTGAACCCAATTGAACATTTATGGGACATTCTGGAACAGAGCCTGAGACAGCATTTTTCACCTCTATCAAACAGGTGTGAGTTGATTGACTTTCTTGTGGAAGAATGGTGCCACATCCCTCCATCCATCCATTGGGACCATACTCAATTCAGAGCATTGGTGCTGCCTCAGCAGTTTCCTTGGCTATTGTGTACAATCCTGGACGGGTCGCCACTCCAACACAGGATACCAGCAAGTTGGCACTCATTTTGCTGACATCAGAAGGATGGCAGGCTGAGTCAACCCCACCTGGTATTAATTTAAATGTTGAGTGGGATTTTGAATTCACAATCCTAGGATTCCAAGCCCACCACCTTAACCATGAAGCCAACACCAGGCATGTGCCATGTCCCTCCTACAGAATTCCACATGCTGGTGGACTCTATGCCACGGTGCATACAAGCCGTGCTGGCTGCATGTGGTGGCCCAATGCCCTAATGAGTGGCTTTACATTGGTGTTTTCATACTTTTGTCCACTACCTGTAGGTAGTGTATGTACACATATGTACGTATGTACATGTGCATCATTTTCCAAATGAACATGTGGTGTTCTTCTTTATTACAACACAGCCAGGAAGACAGTTTTGTAGTTGGGGAAAAATGTGATTATTATTATCTGTTCTCCAACCTACATACGTCACCATCACAATCTGCTATAATGCGATCCCAAGAGGGCATATTGAGCTTAAAAATGACTTAATCCACCCCAGAATGATCGGTGCGCAAGCGCAGCAACCGGAAGAAGGAGCAATCTCTGGGGAATGTGAATGTCTATGGTCAGTGCACTGAAAAGATTGTAACCTAAAATGGCTCACAAGGCTTCGATAAGAAGCTGAAATACTTGGAAAAGTACCTGAGAGAAAGCTTGGGTGTGGTTCTGCACAACAAAAGAGTTGGAGAACTTTCTCAGCTCACCAAAAAAGTTGGAAGACTTTCTAATGATATAATTAATTTCTTCATCATATGTTAATTTTCCTAATTACTATCTAATTAATTATGCAATATGCTAATTATATGCATTTTCCAGAGAAATCTACAATTCTGGTCATTGCATACATGAGATTACACAAAAAGTGTATGACATTTAAATAAAATAAAAAATAAACCAATGTCACCCGCAGGGTGACCCGTATCTTGCCAAAAGGTGACCACGTGTGACTTCTTTAAGGTCACACTGAGGTGAACAGAGCTGCTATCCACCAGGAGCGACTCCTTGAGGAATATCTGCCTCCGAGAGATTCCGATGAGAATCGTTCTACAGAGTAACCATGAAAAATATGCGTTTGCCTCATAACGTCACCAAATGACGTCATAATGTCTCAAGCTTGACATATCTAGAAAGCACTCATCGAGGTGTTCAATTTGAGGTACTACACGATATGGTTCCTAAAACTTGAAAATTTGACCTTGGGGTCAAATATGTTTGACCTCAGGCGCTAACCATGAAGGTCAAGGCCAATCGCCACCAAAAATTAATCAGCTGAGCGCCAGACCATGAACTATATTCCCATGAAGTTTGAAGACGATCCGATCAAAATTACTCAAAAAAAAGGGTTTCGTCGATGCCCCTGATTTGCGACAAAGTGACCTTGACCTTCAAAATTTTGTGCGCTGAAAGGGACCTCTATAGGCCTCTGATATGTGAAGTTACAAAAATTTCCAATGATAACTGTGCTCTGCAGAATTTTTTATACGTGATTACAGACAAACAAACAAACAAACAAACAAAAATAAAAAACATACAAGCTGACAAACATATCTTGCAAAAACTTCGTTTTGGCAAGATTATAAAAAAAAAACCTTTCTCAAGCTGTAAATCACAATGTTCAATGATTTTTTGGGTGGAACCTGTTTATATTGGAATAAATAACATGAATATGCAAATGATATAGCATTTTCATGAATCAATATTTCTGAATGTAGAGCAAGCATAAAACATGAAAAAAGTGGACATCATCAACTGTCTGTGTGTGTCGATCCTAGAGAACATTGTTTATGACATGCAACTTTTCAATATTTATGTTCTCGTTCAATGACAAAGTTGAGAAATTGTGCGAGTTCATCAAAGAAAATACCTTGAAGAGGATGTAATTGAGACTTTACACTGTCATAATTGAACATTGCTGTCAAATCAAAGCATTATTCTGTGTTTACATGCAAGTGAGACTTTATCACTGTTACTGTCAGATCATACGCTGTCACATAATAGTATGTGTGACACCGGGACCATCCATCCTTTGGGAACATACTCTGTACAGAGCATCGGTTATGCCAAAGCAGTCTCCTGGGCTATTGGGCACAATCCTGGATGGGTCACCACTCTGACACAGGATACTCAAAAGGCTCAATCATCCGAGCAAGCTGGTACTCATTTTGCCGACCTTGGAAGGATGACAAGCCGAGTCAACCCCATCTGGTGTTAATTCAACAGGTGAGCATGATTTGAACTTCGGACCCTCGGATCCCAAGGCAACCACACTTACCATCAAGCCAACATCAGGCATACACCTGGATAGTAAGTCCGATTTTGGACATATTTAGTACCAAAACGTGTGCAAGATGAACGGGGAAAAAGTCAGAAAAGCAGAAATTGAAATCCCCAGCATTTGCAATACAAAATTGCAAAGAATGTCGAGGGGGGCCACAATGTGCCCCCCTCTCCCCTGGTGCAGTTAGGGTGGGTGAAAAGGATATTGCACGATCTATTCGGCCTGCATTAAGGGCCATGGCAATGAGGTCAGCAGCAGTTAGTAAGGAGAATCTGCTGAGGCCATGAGGCAGACTGTGCCAAACAGCTTTCCAGCTGCGGGGAACATTCTGGATCTGGATATGCGGGACGGAAGCTGGGGAAAAGCGTTGCCCCCATCCCACGTCGTGGCAATCGGGCTGATTGAAAAAAAAATCTGTGCACATGCATTTTCTCTCTCTCTCGCTTTCGGTTTTCCCGACATTATGACTCATTCTAGGTTGTGACAAAACTATGATTGTCGGAGTGACGCTCTGCACCATCCTCCAATCATCCTGTCTGTACCTTTCTCAAAGTTCATCCATGCCACCAGGTGCTCTGCACTATCCTCCAATCATCCTGCCTGAACTTTTCTCAAAGTTCATCCATGCCACCAGGTGCTCTGCACCATCATCCTGCACATTCTGAGGACGATGTATTGTGGAAGTCCTTGTCTGTTTTCCCCATTGTTGGAATGAATCAGTTTTTTGTGGCACCTAGTGGGGGATTATTTATTTCCTTCCTTCTACATAAGTTGCATATCTACCTCCACCACCGAAAGTTGATGGATGTTACGTTTTCACCCTGTCTGTTTGTTACTTGGCGAAAAAAACTAGGTGGATGTTACTTTGTTACTTGGTTTTTTTGCCAAGTATGTTGGTCTGTAACGTTTGTCTGTCTGTCTGTCACGCAATTTTTGGCCACAGTTTTCAAGCAAATCGTTAAAAAAAATTGTGTATGTTGGTGACCGGCCAAGGACAGCAATGCTTAATTTTATCCAAGTGTGGATCTGGATCTGAGAATTTTTTAGTGACACTTCACCATTGAGAGATGGGGCTAAAAAAGATATTGCATGATACCTCAAAAAGTTGTGGACAGATTCGGATGAAACTTTGTGGACAGGTTGGGTGCGTGACAAGGACAAATTGATTCAATTTTGGTGAAGATTCAAAACCGGATCCAGATACGAAAATTTTTTTTAAGTGATTCTTCACCATTGAGAGATGTATATATCTCAAAAAGTTGTGGACGAGTTATGACAAAACTAGGTGGATGAGTTGGTTAAGTGACAAGAAGAAGGCGATTTGATTTAGGTTAAGGTCCAAATTCAGATCTGACGTAACAGTGGGATACAAAATGTAAACTGTTCAGCCTGGTGAAGGTATGCTGTACCGTTCCGTTCTGCCAAATGTCACTCTAAGAGTAATTTTTCATTTGTTTGTTCGTCTGTGAACAAAATATCTCAAGAAGTTGTGGATGGATTCAGACAATATTTTGTGGAGAGCTTGGGTATGTGACACCGACAAAATTATTAGATTATGGTGAAGATCCGAAAATTTTTAAATCTATTCTTCACCACTGAGAGATCGGGCTGAAATGATATATAGCACATCTCAAAAAGTTGTGGACGGATTTGGACGAATCTTGATGGAGGATTTGTTTAGGTGACAAGAACGAGCCAATTACATTTTCTTTCAGGTATGAATCCAGATACGGGCTATCAGTAGGATACAAAATGTAAACTAATCGGTCTGGAGGAGGTATGCGCTCTCCTGAGTGCCCTTCTTGTTCCCCTATCTTTATTCATGCCTGATTTGTTTCTGTTTAACCCAAGTACCTCATCCACCCCTCTTCCTCATAATATTTTGGCAATAAAACCCATTGTAATTATAAGAAAAAAAAATTCCCCACCTTCTGCCTTCCGCACATGCCGCCGCTATATTCGACTTTCCATTGGGAGGCATTGGGGAAGGGTAAGTTATGCTAATTGAACGCAGTTAGAAACCTTTCGGCTCTTTTGTGGGATTAAATATTTTGACTGTTTCGTGTCTAAAGGCCACATTACCATATGGACGGGGTCCCTGCGCCAGACGACTGATGGCAATCATGGGAAGGATCTTATCTTGGTCGAACAACCAAACATCCACACGATGCTGGGAACTCTAATGGTACATGGACCGTGACCAATCTCGTTCTTTAACAGGATATTAGAGCCACCAGAGAAACCATCGGAGCTGGAGACCATGTCTGGTTTATACATATGTTGAAAATGGCACAATAAACAGAAGTAAGCAATCAATAACCCCCAAGTTATCCACCACACGACACTCATGTCCACAGAAATGATTAGGTATATGCAGTCACTTAATGAAATAACGATGGGCCCACATTCGCTTGATAGATATACAATGAAGGTAAGATGAGACGTCCGACATGATCTGGTGTGTCGGGTCCTGTGGAATACGCCACGTCCCTCTAGAGCAGTGATTCTCAACCAGGGGTAAATTTACCCCCTGGGGGTAAAAATTTACATGGCAGTGGGTAAATATATCATACCTTCTTTTGTTGCTTTCATTCAATTATTTTGCTTCATACTGAGGTGAGGTGGCTCTCACGTGGACTTATTCTTAACCGAGTGTTTGAGCTCCGTACTGAGGTGGAGATTTTTCTTCCTGACCGGGATTCAAAGCTGTGGGAAAAGTTTTTTGATTCAAAGTTCATCGCCTCTTTAGGGTATCTCTCAGATATATTTACCCATCTTAACCAAGTCAACAAACAAGTCCAGGGAAAAATCAGTCACCATCGTTGAAGCAGGTGAAAAGATGAAAGCATTGCAGACAAAGCTGGATTTATTGGCACGAAGAGTTCATCAAAAAAATTTTTGCAAATTTTCCAAACTTGGATGAGGCCATTACAGAAGAACCTGGTGCGTTACCTGAAATAAATGAAGACATCACCGCACATTTGAACTTCTTGAAGCATCACTTCACTGACTACTTTCCAGAAGACCTGATACCTACAGAAAGATGGATATCAAGACCTTTTACCACTGATCTTTTTATTTTTTTTTTTATTTTATTTTTTTTTTTTTGTATACCTTGGTCGAGGCTCGTATGAGAGCTAACACACAACTCACAGCAAGGAGGCATGAGACAAGAGGGGTGGGAGTGGAAGGGACAAAACATTGGGGAACAGACACAGGTGAACTGTGGAAGGGAGAGGGATGGGGATGGGACGGGGAACATGGCGAGGAGAAGATGGACATTACAGGGACTTTCAGGAAGGAAAGCAGGAGAATTGAAGGAAGTGGGCTTGGGTGGATTATCGGGGGTAGAAAAGATCGAGGATTTGGATGGGGGAAGATAAGAGGTGGTGGTGAACAGCTGTTTTGAAAGCCTGGAGGGAAGAATGGGAAAGAATAGAGTGAGGAAGTTTATTCCAAAGGCGGGAAAAAAAGAGGAATGAAAGAGTGAAGATGAGCAGTGATTCGTGATTTTGGTAGTTTTACCAGAAGGGGGTTGTTGGCGGACCTTGAGCGCCCTGTGGAAATGTGGTTGGGACAAATCGCAGAGAGAGCAGGGGGGCAAGGCTGGAGAGGAGTCGGTAGAAGACAGAAAGACCACCGACCAACCTGCGGTGATTGAGTGAGAGGCCCAAAGACTCAGCTTCATTGCGGGAGATGCCAATGATCTTAAAAGCCCTGGTTTCGACAGCGTGAAGTCGAGAAAGGTGGGAGGCAGGAGCACCAGCCCAGAGGGGAGAGCAGTACTCCATCAGGCTACGGACAAAAGCTTTGTAAGTAGTCAGGAGCTCAAGAGGGCCGAGGAAGGACTTTGCACGACGGAGGATTCCCAGTCGGCGACTGGCTTTTGAGGCAAGGTTGGAAATGTGACTTTCCCAGGAAAGGTCATGGCAGATAGTGAGACCCAGAAGCTTGAAAGAAAAGACTTCTTCCAGAGGATTGTTGAGAAAGTGGATGGGGGGTTTTGTAAACGGTCCTTTCGAAGAGACATAGTGAGAGTGTGAGATTTGTGTGGATTGAAAGACATGTTCCACGTGTTGGACCAGTTTGTGATTTTATCCAGATCTGCAGTGAGCGAAGAAGCTGCTGCTTGCCGGTCTGAGGGATGACAGATGGTACGGCAGAGGGTGGAGTCATCGGCAAAGAGAAATAGAGGATTTTCCAGAGAGTCCGAGAGATCATTGATGAAAACCAGAAAAAGAACAGGGCCCAGAACGCTACCTTGAGGAACTCCAGCCTGCACAGGAAGAGGGGATGAAAGAACTCCATTTAGGGCCACACGTTGACTGCGACAGGAGAGGAAGTCTGCGAGCCATGAGTGGAGATGGCCTTGAATACCATGGGAAGAGAGTTTGGTGAGTAGGGCAGGGTGCCAGGGTGATCTGTCAGAAATGAGAGATGACAACCCAGCAAAAGAGAAGCTGATTGATCTTCAGTCCTCTGCTAGTCTTAAGGAAGAATTTCATAGAGTTGGTGTTGATTTCTGGATGAAACTCACAGATTCATTCCCACTTCGTACTCAGCGAGCCTTCAAAGTGCTTGTTCCCTTTGTCACCACATATCTATGTGAATCAGGTTTCTCTACTTTAGTAGCAATGAAGACAAAGGCAAGGGACCGCCTGAAAGCCGATGACGACACGAGGGTAGCGTTGTCATCAACAGCTACTCAAATTCACTCAATGAATCAGCAGAGTTCCCATTGATAATGCTTCTGGCATTTTTGTTTGATCTTCTTTGATACAAGTGGACTGTATGTTTGTTTTTTTCCTTTATCAAAGTTTATTTTGTGCAAAACCTTAAAAATAAAATTGTTCCATCTTCTTTTTTTCTGTGCTTCTACGCCGGCTATACATTTTTTTGCATGGGAGTAAGGGGGTAAATTGCGAAATACATCAAACCGAGGGGGTAAATTACAGAGGAAGGGTTGAGAATCACTGTTCTAGAGGATTGCATCAGCTGAAGGCCCGCAGGTCCTGAATGGTGTGGAGATTCCTCCACGAATGCAGTGGATGTAACCCCCAAATGTTCTGCTCTATATTCGTCGACTGTCAACCATCTGGTGCCAACCACCAATGGCTGTGAGATTTGTGCCAATGACCTCCCACACCTCCCCCCAATGCAGTGAGATGTTAAGGTCCATCCAGAACCAGCATGGCACACGCAGCACTCCAGCACAGAAATCAGCACAGCGTCGACATCTGGCACAAAAATCAGCACAGCGTCGACATCTGGCACAGAAATCAGGTTGGTGCAGCGAGCAGATCGGCGAGGAATGAGCGATCTCCACGCAGTCCCACACAGTCAAGACAGTCACACGGAATCACCCAGAATGGGTGATACATTCCTGTTATTACCATGCTTTGGTGCTTAACCCGCATTTCTTCCTTCTTGGATTCACTTACTTGGTTCGCCCTCGATTGGTTGAATTATTAGTCGGTGTGCGTACATTCTGACCTGATCGATACGGCCCCTGTTTGTTGGCATTATCAAGGGGGTGGGGTCGTATTGTAGCATAATTTTCGCTCACCCCTCTGATTGGTGGAATTATCGATAGGCGTGAATGCATTGTGATGTGATGTTTTGTCTTGAACAAGCATGATGCCGGGAACCGGTTTATGGCGGTTATGGCCGTTCTTTCCATATGGGGAGATGAAAGAAGGGGAAGAATACATGGAAGACGATGGAAAGCTGGGACGGAAAAAGAAACAATAGGTGGGGTGGACGTCTTTATATATTACATTAGCAATGCATGGCTATTCACACATACCATGATATGCTTAACTAAACAAATATTTAAGAAATAACTGGGATTATGTTATAGATTACTGGGAGAGTACCCAGCATATGGGCAATATTGTCCAAGCATGCAATACTTTCTTCTGGCATATTTTTATTCGAGCAGTGTATAGAGACAACTGACACTGCCCCAATCGCTCCCAAATATATATATATATATATATATATATATATATATATATATATATATATATATATATATATATATATATATATATGTATATATTTTTTTTTTAAACGGATTATATGCAAGAAGAAAAACCATACCTACTGCTCATAGTTCAAAACATCTCACACTACTGGAAAACAGGGGACAGAAATATTGAACTGGAAGGGGTGGGGGACTTGTAATACCCTCTCCCACCTGGAGCGGCGCTACACAATACATATTTAGAGAGAATTTGTATTCCCCCCCCCCACCCCCACTCCTCCCAAGACCATAGGCACAGCTAAAAAAAAAACACACCAATGCACTAATTGGAGTCATGCTGATCCTATGTAGCAAGCCTGAATGTAATCAGCCCAGAACTGTAGGAGGAGTACCGCAACAACAAAAAACACACAAATAAACACAGGTCCATGAATTATATATCACGAGTATGTGCCCGTAAAAAAAAAAATAATAATAATATTAATAATAAAAAAATAAATAAACCCCACAGGCCATTTCTTCGCTCTCGCGTGCCCGTGCGTGCGTGACTCGGAAGTTCGATATTATTCGCAGTTACGATTATTCGCAATTTATTTTTAATACCCAATTATTCAATTAGCGCCAACGTATTTTACCTTTTCGCAATGTCGTGGCAAGGAAAAACAAAAAGAGAAGAGAGAGAAAAAATTTACTTCCTGGTTCGGAGCATACCAGCACTCTGATGTTCCCGAAATTTATACACCGTCTAATATGAAAACGATCACAACTTAGGCCATTGTGTTTATCTATAAATGCGCATAAGAAATCGAGAAATTATTAGAATACACGAAGTCATCACTCTCCGGAAGCCCGTACGTTGTAACCCGTAATGGGGAACGTGGCTGTGCTTCCCTTCCCCATCGGCCACGCCCACGCAACAACGTGTCTTCCTATTGGTTTGGTAAATAAATGGCCATAACTTGGGAAGCACTTGTCCGATTAATATCAAACCTTGAGAAGGCACATCCTCAGGTCCCCAGCAATATACCTGGCAAGTTTCAATTAGATCGGACCAGAGGTTGTCGAGAAACAGCGGTCACACACACACACACACACACACACACACACACACACACACACACACACACACACACACACACACACACACACACACACACACACACACACACACACACACACACACTGCTGGAATTATAGATAGATAAGGATTTAACCACTAAGGATAATTTCCACAACAATATATTACATGTTTGAAAGCAATATTATTTCTTATGCAACCTGTGGATGTTGGTAGCATCTTTGCTGAGAGTGCAGCTGTGCCACTGATGCAGTGCCCTGCTTCCAGCAAGCTGGTACGTATTCATTTTGATGACCTCGGAAGGATGACAGGCTGAATCATACCCACCTGTGTTACTTAACAGCATGACAGGTGCTCAAACTCAAGACCCTAAGATCTTAAGCTAGCTACCTCAAATGCACCAGGCTGATGAAACCAATATTATGACTGCAGAAAACCATAAAACATCACAAAATGTGACATGTCCTGGTGATGTTTTATCTCAGTAAAGGCAAGCAGATACAAGAAACCTTGTCTGTGACTTGGTATGCTTGGTGCGTTCAAATAGTTCATCCTAAGTTATTGAAATGCTAGGCTCATAGCAAACTGTCTTGGGGGTCGAATGGGGGTCTTGAAGGTCTAAATTGTCTTTTAAGAGTATTTAGGGATTAAACGGTTTTAAGTATCGAAAGGGTTCACTGGAGTTTTGTGGGTCTTGCGAGTTTAGTGTACAAATGCTCTTGAGGGTGTAATTGTGTTTTGAGGGTCTAAAAGTGTCTGAAGAGTCTAATAGGAGTCTTGATTTGTCTAAAAGGGTCTAACCAAGTCTTAAGGGTCCAAAGTTAAAACCCTAAGGGTTTAAGAGGTCTAAATTGTCTTCAGTCTGAGGGTCTAAAGTCAAAAGTGCGTAAAGGTCCTCAGGGTCAAAGGGGTCTGGGGTTTTAAATGGTCTAAATATAAAAAGTCTGTAAAGGTCTTAGGGATCTAAAAGGTCAGAAGATCTCAAAGGTATGCTCCAGTAGTACGTAATTAACGCTACATGCACACAAACAGTTGAGTAACAACATGGCGCACATTGTTAAGTTGTGATTTGTCCGTTTTCTAATTAAGGTGTCTTTCTCTGTGCCCAACAAACAGATGATATTACTTAAACCTTTTTTTGCTCTTCCATTGCATCAGAATAAGCATACCATCAAACAGGATCGATTTAACCTTAAAACATATTGCAGGGACAGATCCAGGAATTTGAAGATGGGTTGGGGGGTGGGGAGTGCACCAAGCCACAGTGCCGATTGGGGGTCCTCCCCCAGGATATTTTGAAAATCTGATCATCGGAAACAGATTTCCTGCGTTCTTGGAGGTTTTCTGCAGTTTGTTGCGTTCTTCCCTGGCCCAGCAGTTCAACAGATTCACGATGACTAATGGGCCAAAGCAGAAAAATGAAAACATTTCATTGCAAGAGCTCATCTCTTGGAGGGAGCAATGCAGACGATGCGCTCATCATTCGCTTCATGGACATGGCAGTGGAAGAACAACTCGCCACCCTCAGAAACCGTTTGAGCATCCAGATGATATTCACGAGCTTCCAGTATGGAACACACGCTTCCGGATGCACTTTCACGTCATCCAGTGGACGAACCACAGCCCCAGGATCTACTGTCGGAAATGGAGTTTTCCATTCATCACGGTCACCTCTGCTACATGACAAATTGACGATCGTCCGTCTGGGGACACCTTTCGAGATACGTCTGGGGACACCATTCTTGAGAAGCTACGGGACGTTGCTCCTAACGACGTCACCCATCGTCTTCTTGTGCAAACCATCACCGACTGTTTCCCCTCCAACAAAGGCGCAATTGACCCTCATGTCAAGGAATTTTAAAGTATTCGCAACGATCTATCAGTGGATGATGGCCTCGTTCTGTACGGAGCCCACATCATCGTGCCTGTAGCAGCCTGTCGAGACGTACTCGATCATTTGCACACCTCACACGAAGTAATTGAATGTACGAAGACACAATCCCGCCAGCTTATGTACTGGCTGAACATAAACATCAACATCACCCGTTCTTGCGCCAAATGCCAACAGAGGCAGCCTTCACAGCAGGGGAACCTCTGATGAGGGATCCATCACGGACACGTGTGCTTGAGGATGTATCCACCGATTTCTTCACGCACACTGGCCTTGAATATCTTGTGTACACCGACCGCTTGTCGGGCTGGCCTTGTGCATACCAGTTTAATACGCATGCCACAACACATTTGCTCATTCACACTTTACGCGGTTTCTTTGTAGACCTCGGTGTTCCTGTGAGATTATGCATTGATGGTGGTCCACAGTTCTCTTCATGGGAATTTGCCAAATTTCTGGACTGTTGGGGTATAACCCATCACCCATCATCAACATATTGGCAGAGTTCAAATGGACATGCTGAGGCGGCCGTGAAAGCTATAAAAACGTTAATTGCCAACACGACCAAAAATGGTAAAACTGATGATGAGTTCTGTCTCAGACTGCTGGAGTGGAGTAACACTCCACGTGTTGGCGGCCGTTCACCTGCCAAAATTGTATTTGGTAAACCTACACGTACTGCTGTACCTGGTCACTGCCGTGCATTTGCACCTGAGTGGCAAACAGCAGCAGATGAGGCCGAACAGACAGCACCAACAATCCGTCAGCAGGATAAATGGCATTATGATAAATGTGCTAAGCATTTGAAACCTCTAGCTATTGGGTCAGAGGTCATTGTTCAAAATCCCATCAATAGGAAATGGGATTCTGTCGGGAAAGTAGTGGGAAAGGGGCATACCGGGCAGGATTGATTACCTTGTCAAAACTGCTTCTGCTTGAGTTATGTGGAGGAACAGACATTTCTTTCACATAGATTACCCTCCTGCTTCTGTTAACAAAGACAATGGTCCACCTACGAATGTAAATGGACATGTTACCCCACCACCGAGATGTGGTGGGAGGTAAAGAAAAATGCCATTTAGATTAGATTTGTGAATTTGTACTCCACATTTGAATTGCCTATGATGTCATGTTTAATCTGGCGAAAGGGAGATGTGATGTGGAACTGAGTATCGACCAAACTCTTGTATTATGAGAATCATGGGCTACTCTGTGACGTAATCAGTCAAGCTGTGATTCTTCTTTTTTACTTCTCCTGCTTCAGCATGGTCGGTGGAAATAATCTCTGTTTGGCCACGAGTTACGAACATAACAGGGAGGACAACTTAAGTCAACGGCATGGTCCTTATGTTTCATGAAGAGTTTGGTCTGCATCTGGCCATTGGTTTCTGAAAATATTTTTTAGCAGCGTCTCGCGTCATAGAGAGCTCGGCGTTGTTGTTGTTGTTGTTGTTGTTGTGAAGACAAAACCTTAATCTCTCAGACTCAGTTCTTGTATATACAAGATCCGGATCTCTTTAAATACTGAGCACATGTACACATCCTCACATAGACGGTGCCTTTTCAGAGCGTCTATCATGAACTTTTAAATATATTCGGACATTTGCTTTAAAGTTTCGAAAAGTTCACGTTACTTATTTAAAGATTATCCATTTATCGTATTGTAATTTCGTAAATACACGATATATCGTAAATACATTATGACGCGTTTTGTTATTGGCTCAATGAAGGCACGTGACGAAATATCGGAAATTGTTTTTTTTTATTAAAAAAAAATTATTTTTTTGTTAAAGCCGACAAAACCTTTAGGACGCTGCTCGTGGACACATTTGTCCTTGTTTTTTCAATAAATTACTTGAATTTGAGACGACCCCCCCCCACCCCTTTTCAGCCTCTTACCGGGGGCGGATCCGGATGGGGAGCACAACCCCATGATACTTTACTGGCTTGATGCATCGCACCAAGATTGGTCAACATTGGTCAGGTAGTTTGTGTGGAGATGTTTTAGTCAAATGTTAACCGACGTTAACGGACCCCCTCTCTCCCACCTCTACTCCTCACCAAATCGCACCCTGCATAATACACCACACGGAAACAATACTACAGGCCTACGCTGTTGTGATAATAAAGTGCCATACTGTAATTGGCGGCAACGGTAATTGGGCGGATGTGGCAGCACTGTATATGAAGGTCAATGGCTGGTGTTGACACATATACCACGTACTCTGTGGAAAGTCATGCTGGAACAGTAATGGTATGTTATATACTATATTAGGAATAATGTACTCTGAGGAATGTAATTGGTATTAGAGTATGGAGTTTAACTTCGTTATTATGTGATGCGTATGTGGTATTTGCCTTCAGTATTATGTGTACAAGTTATTGTATTTTGTTATTCTTACCCTATGTATATTTATGTTGTTGTAGATATGCGTATGGGTTTTGTGAGAATAAATCCGATCGAAAAGGTCTATTGTTGATTACTACAACAATAATTTATTCTCACAAAACCTACCTGGTTGGATTGGACCAGAAGAGCGCCGAGGCCTACACTGTAATGGAGCGTTTGCTGAGACCAGAGAGGCTGGATTCGGATCCCAGTTCACCCACGGCGGCACAAAAATGGAAACACTGGTTGAAGACGTTCGAAAACTTCCTGGGAGCTCTACCACAGGATAATCTGGATAAGATGAGTCTGCTTACAAATTTTGTCTCACCAAGACTATACGAAACTATATCAGAGTGTACCATTTATGATGAGGCTATCCGTACTTTACAGTCACAGTACGTAAAGCCCACTAATGAAGTGTTTGCACGCCATCGTCTTGCAATTCGCCGCCAGCAGGTCAGAGAGTCCCTAGATGAATACCTTCTGACTCTGAAAACGTTAAGTAAAGAGCGTAACTTTGGGGCTGTAACAGCAACTCAACATTGCGAAGAATCCATCAGGGATGCCTTTATTAGCGGCCTGCAGTCACCACTGATCAGACAACGTTAATTAGAGAATAAGACTTTAGATTTAGCTACCATGTTTGATCAGGTGAGATCTCTAGATTCAGCCCAAAGAAATTCAGAATCTTATTGTGTTATTCAACCCTCCCGTTCATTGGGTGCTGCCTCATCCAATCAGAATACCAGTGAAGTGGAACCCACAACTGTAATGGCTGCTACGGGTGTTAAATGTTTCTTTTGTGGTTTTTTTAAAACACCCAGGTGTAAAATGTCCGGCACGAGGGGCTGTGTGTCATAAGTGCCAGAAAAAGGGTCATTTTGCTAAGGTGTGCCATAGTACTTCATCAGTAGCTACTGTCTTCTGCCGCTGCCCCAGGGGTGTTATCAAAGGCGGTTGTGAGGGTCACGCTCAATGGAGTGGAATTGGATGGCCTTATTGATAGTGGTAGTTCAGAAAGTTTTATCCATCCCGACCTCGTTAAGTGCCATTCCTTAAGTGTACATCACACCCAAGGCAATGTTTCCATGGCATCCACTTCCTTCACCGCTCAGACATCAGGGTTCTGTCAAGTCAATATCAAAGTAAAAGGTCGGTGCTACCAAGATGTGCATCTGTCCATACTCCCTCAGCTGTGTTCAGATATAGTTTTGGGCCAGGATTTTCAGGGACTGCATGATAGTGTTACACTGACATATGGAGGTAGTTTGCCTCCTCTTGTTATCTGTGGACTCAGTACACTGTGTGTTGACCCTCCAGAACTGTTTGCCAACTTGACAGCTGATTGTTATCCTGTTGCTGCTCGATCACACCGGTACTCTCCCGATGATCGTAAATTCATTGAAAAGGAAATTCAAAGGATGTTGAAGGAAGGTATTATAGAGCCCAGTAACTCCTCTTGGCGTGCACAGGTTGTTGTCGTTAAGAACGAAACTCACAAGAAACGCTTAGCCGTGGACTATTCAGAAACTATCAACAAATTTACACTTCTTGACGGGTATCCTCTGCCTCGTATAGATGACACTGTTAACAAGATTGCTCAATACCGTGTTTTTAGTACGACTGACCTCCGTAGTGCGTATCATCAAATCCCCATCAGAAATGAAGATAAGCCATACACCGCGTTTGAGGCCTGTGGACGCCTTTATCAGTTTGCTCGGGTTCCTTTTGGCGTCACCAACGGAGTGGCTTGCTTCCAACGTATCGTGGATTCATTCATCCAAGAAGAAGAACTGGTTGGAACATTTGCTTACTTAGACAACATTACTATTTGCGGCATGACTCAGGAAGAGCATGATGCTAATCTCACGAAATTTCTTGAGGCTGCTAAGAGAAAGAATATAACTTACAATGAAGACAAATGCATCTTTTCAACTAACAGGCTCAGTATTCTCGGATATGTGGTGGAAGGAGGGGAAATGCGCCCGGATCCGGAACGACTCCGACCCTTGCAGGACTTGCCTGTGCCTCGGGACATGAAATCGCTCCGACGCATCCTTGGCTTCTTTGCCTATTATTCACAGTGGATATATGACTACTAAAGCAAGATCCGCCCACTGTGTGCCACTACTACATTTCCCATGACAAGGGAAGCAGAAGCAGCTTTCCATCAACTTAAGCAAGACATTGAAGGTTCAGTGGTGAGGGCGATTGACGAATCCGTACCCTTCGAAGTTGAGACCGATGCTTCGGATGTAGCAATTGCTGCAGTCCTCACCCAGGCAGGACGTCCGGTAGCCTTCTTTTCCCGAACCCTTCAGGGACCCGAATGTCATCATGCTTCTATTGAGAAGGAGGCCCAGGCTATTATTGAAACAGTTCGCCACTGGAGACAGTATTTGACAGGCAGACATTTTACTATAAAGACAGATCAACGATCAGTGAGCTATATGTTTGATAAGCAGCATAAAAATAAGATAAAGAATAAGTTCATGCGTTGGAGGATGGAATTATCTTGCTATGATTTTGACATTGTGTATCGTCCTGGTCGAGAAAACATTCCCTCTGATACATTCTCCAGGTCTTATTGTGGGATGGCAGGTCACGATCGACATTCACTGTTTAACCTCCACGAAGCCTTGTGCCACCCAGGGGTTACCCGCTTATACCATTTTGTGAAATCTAAGAATATGCCATACTCTGTGGAGGATGTCCGGCAGGTTGTTGGATCTTGTAGAATATGCGCAGAATGCAAGCCCAAGTTTCACCAACCAGATAAGACTCGACTCATAAAAGCTACTCAGCCATTTGAGCGTCTCAATATAGATTTCAAGGGGCCTCTTCCGAGTACAGATAAGAATCAGTATTTTCTTA
Source organism: Eptatretus burgeri (assembly GCF_056783735.1). NCBI lineage: Eukaryota > Metazoa > Chordata > Myxini > Myxiniformes > Myxinidae > Eptatretus > Eptatretus burgeri. Next base: position 11,586,149 of record NC_140971.1, on the reverse strand, counting down.
ACATTGTGGATGAATATTCACGGTTTCCTTTTGTATTTCCTTGTGCCGACATGACCACTTCCACGGTTATCAAGTGCCTCTGTCAGCTGTTCGCTATTTTTGGAATGCCGGCTTACATTCATTCGGACCGGGGACCCTCCTTCATGAGCAAGGAATTACAAGACTTCCTTGCCAGTAGGGGGATCGCTGGTAGCAGAACTACTAGCTATAATCCTCAAGGGAATGGCCAAGTGGAGAGGTTCAATGGTACCATTTGGAAGGCAATCACAACGGCTCTAAAATCCCGTAATCTACCCATCAAATGCTGGCAGACTGTTCTGCCTGATGCTCTCCACTCAATTCGTTCACTGTTGTCCACAGCAACCAATGCTACCCCTCATGAAAGACTTCTGAACTATTCTCGTCGTTCTTCTTCGGGAGCCTCGGTGCCTACTTGGCTCTGCAATCCTGGGCCAGTCCTGCTGAAGCGTCACGTACGCACAAATAAAACTGATCCCCTTGTGGATGAAGTCGACCTCCTCCAAGCAGGACCCCACTATGCCCATATTCGCTACCAAGATGGCAGGGAAACTACGGTCTCTGTTAGACACTTAGCCTCAATTGGAACCCCATCCAAGAGTGAACCCCAAATTCTACCTCAGGCTTCTGAAGAAAATGTAATTCCCCAGGGTAGTCCCCAAGACGCACCCTGCTCAGAGGGGGGTGATCTCGTTCCTGATATGGTTCCTGCAACTCCACAGCAATCAGATGCTGTGGATAACCCTCCAGTGCCAAGAAGATCCGGTCGCACCATTCGTCCTCCTATTAGACTAGATTTATAGAGATAGATATCTCGGAAGGGGGTGAATGTTGTGATAATAAAGTGCCATACTGTAATTGGCGGAAACGGTAATTGGGCGGATGTGGCAGCACTGTAAATGAAGGTCAATGGCTGGTGTTGACACGTATACCACGTACTCCGTGGAAAGTCATGCTGGAACAGTAATGGTATGTTATATACTATATTAGGAATAATGTACTCTGAGGAATGTAATTGGTGTTAGAGTATGGAGTTTAACTTCGTTATTGTGATGCGTATGTGGTATTTGCCTTCAGTATTATGTGTACAAGTTATTTTATTTTGTTATTCTTACCCTATGTATATTTATGTTGTTGTAGATATGCGTATGGGTTTTGTGAGAATAAAGCCGATCGAAAAGGTCTATTGTTGATTACTACAATCGTTCCTCATCTGGAGTTCTACAATGATCTGTCGCACTGACAGACGAAAAGAAGTCGGTAATCTTCCTCCTTTTCGAATCTTCCATCGCACCCACTCCACTCGTTTTTGTCTTTAGGCAAAGTTAGTGATACGATAATAAAATCGTTACCATTGATCTCCACAGAGACAGCAATGACCAAGTTCACAGCCGCTCAGCGCCATCGGGTGGACGAGTCCACTAACGCTCTCGACGAGGGGTGTCGGCAATAAAACGAGCACTTCCTGGTCTGGTCCTGATTCAGGAGAGGCGCGTGACGTTGCCAACACCCCCTCGTACAAAGCATGAGTGGACTCGTCTACCCGATAATGCTGAGCACCTGATCGCGCTTGCAGATGATTCACTTCAACCTGACGTAATGTACTGTACACACGTCCAGGGCCATATTTTGGTCCGAGCCAGTGGAGCACGTGCTCCAGGGCCTCCACATTTTTTTGTGCAAATTAATTTTTTTGTTCAAATAAATACCAATTTCTCTCCTTTGTTTCGACATCGCTGTCTTTTGTTTCATTTCAGCACGTAGCGTAATGAGGTCCGCAGCTTGACCGTCACCGTCACCGTGTGCATGAGAGTGGCGCAGCCAAAAGGAAGAACCGAAAGGAAAAGGCACATCGTGATCGACGAGCTGCTGTCAGTGCGAAGACGCCGAGAATTGATCAGTGGTACAAGGGATCGTCCGCTACAAGTTCTCAGTCGCAGGCAGAAGAATTTTATGAAAATGAAGATGTTGAAACTGAAGATACGACCGCTGGTGACATTGAAGTCGATGTCGCTGAGGGAACGGGAAGTGATTACAACAAGGGTGTGTTAGTCACCACTGCTGCTGCTGCTGCAGTCCCAGGATTGGCTGAAGACGTTGGGCCGTGACCTGGCGCAACTGTTGCGAATCTGGAAGCCATGAATACACAACAGCCAGAGTCGCTATAGATCAGTTATATCGGTATGTGTTTCTAGTTAGAATCAATCCCCTGTGTCTAATGGGAATTAAATGTTCGTGCGCTGCGGAGTTATTTTGATGGTCAGGGTTTTCTTTTACATTTTTACATCACTTACAACAATAACACACCTTCGCTCCATCCTGACACCATAACGCTCGCGGTGAGCGGAGTTCAAGAAAGACTTGGCGTCTCTCGACCAATCAGAGAGATGTGAGCGAGTTTGCCGTCGGTCGGCTAATGAGAGCCAACGCAGGACAATGTTACTCCTCTTCCTGTTTGTGGGGCGGTCCGCCGGTCCAATCAGCGGATTTGGCGCCCCTTTTGGCCAATCATCGGGGTGACGAGCGCATTTGCGTGCCAAAACCGTCCAGTTAGTTGAGAGCGGGTCAGAGGAGGCGGCTCCTCCCCTTTGAAGAAGGAGTGACTAATTGTTCGGCGTGATCCGACTAGTTGAGAGTTGGTTTTGGTCTGCCAGATCGCCCTGGATCGCCTGGCCTGGCCTTGCCTGCTGGCGCTCGCGCTGGTTGGCGTCCGCCCTTCACCCTCCATCCCGGGTACTTGGAATGGCATCGTGGTTGCGGGTTCGAGTCCTGCCGGTCAATGACGTCGAAGACCACACGAGGTGGACAGGTCCAAGATAGCTCTGGTTTCCAGCTCATCTTCCCTCGAGCTGGGAATCTTCAATAAAGACGCAACGGGGTCCATTTCTTTGGGTGTGTGTCTGTGTGCGGGCCTGTCTTGTCAAGTAGAATTGTTAAGTGCTTTTGCTTGTACATTATTTACATTTCATAGTCGGTTGTAATCTGCCCTTTGTCTCCCTTCCCGGTTTTTGCCAATTATTTTTGTAAATAAATACCCCTCTTGTTGAATGTATCAGCTCGTTTCTGTACTTCTTTCATTGGCTAAGCACGATGCGTGTTGGGAAATTGGGAAGCGGCAAATTGTGCATTTGATCCGGTGGCTCTGGTAACTCCGCTCGGTTATGCCGGATCCGAGCCGTTATTCGCGACTCGGATCGGACAGAGTCGGCGGAGGGTGTGGCTTCCCCGGTAGTTGGACGGCGTGAGTACTTAGGTAAATTGGAGTTAGACAAGTGGACCCTACCTCACTGTAGAAATATTGGCGACCACGGTCCTGTAAGGGACCCGTGCCTTTCGGAGTTCTCCGAGAAGCACGATCTAGATTCCGGGTGCTCAGTGGAGCCGACTCTACTGCTCCACCTAGCGGTCGTACTCCTTGCCGACACCCGGCCCCACAATACTACGAGGGGAGTATCTACGGAGGGTATTCGTAAACCCTCCCCCCCCACCCCCCACCCCAGGACTCTATCAAACCAACTTTTTTAGCTTCCTTTTATTGTCCTATGACACATTTGAGATGTTAACAAAAAAAAATTCCCGGCACTCCAGCGATATTCAACATGACATCCAAAATGCCTGCCAAAATGGGTAAAATCATAGAATATGGTAAATAACATCTCAAAAATGTGGCAAATTGGAAAAATAATCATTGGGATTTGGTTCCAGATCATTAGTTACTAATTTCTGATAATCTGGCTTTGTTTCCATTTTTTGAAATCCAAGATGGCGTCCAAAATGGCTGTCAAAATGGGTAAAATCATAGAATATGGTAAATAACATCTCAAAAATGTGGTAAATTGGAAAAATAATTAATCATTGGGATTTGGTTCCTGATCATGTTACTAGTTTCTGATAATTGGGCTTTTTTGCCATCTATCTATAATTCCAGCAGTGTGTGTGTGTGTGTGTGTGTGTGTGTGTGTGTGTGTGTGTGTGTGTGTGTGTGTCTGTCTGTCTGTCTGTCTGTCTGTCTGTCTGTCTGTGTGTGTGTGTGTGTGTGTGTGTGTGTGTGTGTGTGTGTGTGTGTGTGTGTGTGTGTGTGTGTGTGTGTGTGTGTGTGTGTGTGTGTCTGTGTGTCTGTCGGCGACCGCTGTTTCTCGACAACCACTGGTCCGATCTAATTGAAACATCTATAATTCCAGCAATGTGTGTGTGTGTGTCTGTCTGTCTGTCTGTCTGTGTCTGTGTGTCTGTCGGCGACCGCTGTTTCTCGACAACCACTGGTCCGATCTAATTGAAACTTGCCAGGTATATTGCTGGGGCCCTGTGGATGTGCATATTCAATGTTTGATATTAATCGGACAAGTGGTTCCCAAGTTATGGCCATGTATTTACCAAAGCAATGACAGGACACGGTGCTATGACGTCACGATTGACGTCACAATTCTTCTTCTTTTTTTTCGCGTACGGCCACGCACATACGGGCACGCACGTATGGCCACACACGTACGGGCATGCACATATGGGCACGCAAGAGTGAAGGAACAGCCTGTGTGGTTGTTGTTTCTGGCATGCGGTTTGAATTTTTCTTTTTTTTTGCATGTACAGCCATGCACGTACGGGCACGCACATACGGGCAAGCATGTACGGCCACGCATGCACGGGCACATGAGAGCGAAGGAACGGCCTGTGTGTTTGTTGTTTCGGGCACGCGGTTTGAAAGCTTTTTTTTTTTGCACGTACGGCCACACACGTACGGCCACGCACGTACGGCCACGCACGTACGGTCCCACACGTACGGGCACGCACTAGTCTATCTATAATTCCAGCAATCTCTGTGTGTCTCTCTGTCTGTCTGTCTGTGACCACTGTTTCTCGACAACCACTGTCCGATCTAATTTAAACTTGCCAGGTATATTGCTGGGGACCTGAGCATGTGCCTTTTCCAGGTTTGATATTAACCGTACAAGCGGTTCCCAAGATATGGCCATTTATTTATCAAACCAATGACAGGACACGGTGCTATGACGTCACGAATGACATCACAATTGTTCTTTTTTTTTTTGCACATACGGCCACGCACGTATGGGCACGCACATACGAGCCCGCAGTTTTTTTTTAAACAAGATGGTGTCCAAAATGGCCACCAAAATTTGCAAAATCATAGAAAATTATATGTAACAGCCAAAAACTGTGACAAAATTGTAAATTATATTCATTGGAATAATGTGTTTCTCATCATTAGTAACTAATACCTAGTGATTGAATTTTGTTCAGGTCAGGTCAGGTATGGGAGCATGTGCCAGAACAGCGCGTCGCTGCGTCCACTTTCCGCCGGTACTCCAGGGGCCTCCGTCTGGCCATCCCCCAGGCAGATGCCAGGCCCATCCCCATCTCCTTGAGATGATGGTCAACCTGCTGCAACCACGAGGCACGTGGTCGGCCCACTGGCCTCCTCCACTCATGAGACTCCCTCGCTGAGAGAATCTGGTGAGCAGGATCAGCGTCAGGAAAACGAGCCACATGTCCATACAGCTGCAACTGACACTCACAGACTATGCAGGTAACAAATCTCATCCGAGTCTCTCTCAGCAACCGCTCGTTGGACACAAAATCCGACCAGCAATAGCCAAGGATTCTCCGAAGAGACCTGGTACCAAAGGAATTAAGTCTCCGTCTCAGATCCTTGGTCAGAGTCCAAGTCTCGCATCCATAAAGCAAGACTGGAAGCACCAAGGACCTGAAGACTCGGACTTTCGTCCTCTCGCACAGGTACTGGCAGCGCCACACCCCATGATCCAGTGAATCCATGACTCCCCAGGCCCGACCCAGACGTCTATTGACCTCTGACTCACAGCCAGCAGAGACATGAATATCACTGCAAAGGTAAGTGAATCTCTCCACGACCTCAACATCCTCACCACAAACAGATACAGACAGGACAGCAGCATCCAAGATGTCACCGAAAGCCTGGATCTTAGTTTTGACCCAAGAAACCCGTAATCCCAGCGGCTCCGACTCCTCATTCAGCACCTCGAGGGCCCCCAAAAGGATGTCTAAAGTCTCCGCAAAGATGACTGCATCATCTGCAAAATCAAGGTCCGAGATCTTGACATTCCCAAACGATGCACCGCAGCTTGATCTCTCCGACATCCTCCCTAAAATCCAGTCCATACAAGTGCTGAAAAGTGTGGGGGGCAGTACACACCCCTGACGAACTCCAGTAACAATTGGAAATAAGTCAGAGATGGTACCAACACACTTCACAGCACTCTCAGTACCAGAGTAGAGTTCAGACATCAGATCGATCAGTTTTGGTGGCACCCCACGAAGACCAAGAATCCTCCAGAGGACATCCCGATTCACTGAATCGAACGCTTTACAGAGATCAACATAGGCTGCAAGCAGCCCCTGCCAAAACACTCGTCTGCGTTTGGTGAGGGCACGAAAGGCAAGGATACGGTCAATCGTTGACCTCTTTTCTGTAAAGCCTGACTGCTCTGGATGCTGGTGCTCAAGCAGATGGCGGCGAACCCTATCAAGAATTATCCGAGCAAAGACCTTGCCCGGTACTGAGAGCAGCGTCACCCCTCGGTAGTTGTTGCAGTCTTGGCGATCACCCTTCCCTTTCCAGAGAGGGACAACAAGGCCCCTCTTCCAGTCAGTTGGGATGATGCCTGTGTTCCAGGCAGAGCACAAAACTGCATGCAACGACACGAGTGCAGCATTTCCACCAGCCTTGAGAAGTTCAGCATGGATGCCACAGATCCCTGGAGCTTTGCCCCGTTTCAACTGGTTCACCGCAGCCCGTGTTTCCACAAGCGAAGGTGGACCACAGTTGATTCGAAGGTCAGCAACAGGGATTGTTACACCCTTGACGTCCAACTCGACAGCTGGGGGATTGAATTTTGTTACAATGCTTAAATTCCAAGATGGCATCCAAAATGGCCACCACAATAGACAACATCACAGAAAATTGTATATCACAGCCTGAAACTAAGAATAATATACAGTAAATTAATATTTGGATTCATTGTAATGTATGTTCCTGATTATTAGAAACTAATCGGCCTATGGGGTGATTTATGTTTTGTTGCCATCCATAAAATCCAAGATGGAGTTCAAAATGGTTTTTAAAATGGTAAAATCATAGTAAATATCAAATGTCAGCTTCAAATAATCATTTATGTAATAATAATAGAGGGACAGAACCATGGAATATTCGTCTTGTAATTCTTATCCAGGATGTTTATTATTGTTATCGTACTTGGAATTAAAGATGGCAGACAATTTGAAAGGCAGAAAACACACACCCACACAAACACACCCCTATACACACCCCGATGCACTTTGAATATTTACATACACTCAATTATGTGTACTAATCTTTTATGTGTATTTTTTTTTTCTTTCCAGGTTAGATTAGTTAACTTAGCAAGACCTGTGACTTAGAAAGTTAGTTAAGATCAAAAAAAAGAAAAAGTTAGCTTAGCAAGCTAGTCAAGATGAAGATCACAAGTCAAGATGTCAGACAAACAAGAAATAAATTAATGTAATTGTCAAAAGAAAGTTGTTGAAATGGAAAGAAAACGCAAACGGGAACATTGTATCATTCATATGTCTGGAATAAAGCATGGATCGTTCACATATTTTTCGGATTTGACGAATCTAAATGATAGATTGGCACTTCTCAAAAATATACGGGATCGTCACTTAGCTGAACCACCAGGTTCTTCATATCGAATGACAGATATCTGTCAGGGCATTCCTGATAAGATCCAGAAGAACGAGGGCTATCACCAAGGATGTTACCAAAAATTTACCCTCAACCTACAGAGGTTAACAGCTAGTAAACCACCCAGGTCGAAAAACCAGTAAAGACCAGTAGCTTACTGGTCAACTGGTACCAGTTGAAAACCAGTAGCCAACTGGTACCAGTAAAGCCAGTTGGTTTCTTACTGGTTTTAATATGGAAATTGGAATAGAGTGATATATTACCAGTTGAAATACAATTGTATTTAATAACTGGTATCAACTGGGACCAGTACATTGTAACTGGTATCAACTGGGAGACCAGTACATTGCAACTGGTATCAACTGGGACCAGTACATTGCAACTGGTATCAACTGGAACCAGTAAGACTTTAACTGGTACAAATATGAGCTACTGGTTTTTTCAACTGGGAAATTGGAATTCTGACTGAATTTAACTGGTACCAGTTGAAACCAATGGAGACCAGTTAAAGACCAATTAGAACCAATAGAGACCAGTTGAAAATGTGTACTGGTTTTAACTGATTTTTCGACCTGGGCATCTAACGATCCTGAGGCTCCTGGACCATCTACCAGCCAAGAAAGAAGGTTAAAGTGCAAGAAAGCATCAGAAAATATCATTTTTCAACCTGATTGTATTTTCTGCAATACTGAAGGCCGAATCCATGTGAAAAAAGCAGGCATCGACACAAAGGAAGGCGCCTCTTCATTTGAACGTGATGGATGGCAGAAAGTGCTGCAAATAGCAAAAGTGAACAAGCATGAGTGGCTCTTAAGGCGAATCTGAGGATTTGTTTTATTTGCAGCAGAGGCCCATTACCACCCAAAATGCAGAAAACAGTATACAGCCAATCCTGCACATTGGAGGAGTGGAAAACTGGAGGCTGTTGCTCAACAAGCAGCATTGGAAGCTGCACATGAAGCATGCTTCAATAATGTGGCAAAATACATGGACGAGATAATAATCATTGGACGTAAAGTAGTGCAGCATTCTTCGTTGCATCTCCTCAACATTGCAAAGCTGGATGAGATGCAATTCCCCAATCCGAACTATCATGCTGACAGACTTAAACGCAAACTAAAAACTCATCCTGTTCTGGGCCCTAAGCTTGCCTTCACCAAAGTAGAACCAGATGATAACACCTGGCCATTTTACCTGGTCTACAGCACCGACATCACACTTGGTGAAGCAATCAGTGAAGCATAGCAGTGAACTTGGTGATGATGACACATTTGATGATGAACTTGGAGATGCAGATGAATGCGATGACTCTAGCCTAGACTCTGATTCTGACAAAGACTGATTCTAACTCCTGCAGGAGTCAAACCGGATGTATGAACTGTAGTTACAGGAGATAATTTGGAGATAGTTCTCTGTGGAATGCCATAACAAAATGGCATTGTATGAATCATCACAAGTGTTTCCTTGTATAATGAAAGTTTGCGAGCATAGTTTGATAAGCGGTGGACAATCGCCATATAAAATGTCCATTTTAGTAGCATTTTTGCTGTTACCAGATATTCCTAGCTGGAATTCCATGCCGAAGTACTGGCAATTGCATGAATCACCACAAGTGTTCCTTGTATAATGAAAGTTTGCTAGCATAGTTTGATAAGCGGTGGACAATCACTGTGTAAAATGTCGATTTTAGTACCATTATTCTTTCATCAGATATTCCAAGGTGGAAAACTATAACTTCATACTCAACTTAAAAAATAGCAACTGAATTAGAAAAACCAGATATTAGTTACTAATGATAAGAAACATTTTATTTGAATGATTAATTTACAATTTTGTCACAGGTTTTGGCTGTTATATATAATTTTCTATGATTTTGCATATTTTGGTGGCCATTTTGGACGCCATCTTGGATTTTAAAAAACTAGTACGGGCCCATAGGTGAGTGCCAGTATGTGCAGCCCTCTGTCGCCCCCTCTCTCCCCCCCCCCCTCTCTTGCTCCCCCTCTCTCCCCTCTCTTGCCCCTCTTCTCTCCCCCCTAGTCTCGCCCTTCCTCTCTCCCCCTCCTCTCTCGCCCTTCTCTCTCGCCCCCACTCTCATTTCCCCCTTCTCTCTCTCCTCCTCCTCTCTCCCCCTCTCTTGCATTGTGACGCCCCTCTCTCTCCCTCCCCTCTCTCGTCCCCCTCTCTCGCCCCCTCTCTCCCCCCTCTCTCACTAAAAATAATAATAAATAAATAAATAAACATTCATTGTGACGTCATTCGTAATGTCATAGCACCGTGTCTTGTCATTGTTTGACAGATAAATGGCCGTAACTTGGGAACCGCTTATCCGATTAATATCAAACCTTGAAAAGGCACATCCGCGGGTCCCCAGCAATATTCCTGGCAAGTTTCAATCAGATCGGACCGTCAATCATGCAAAAAAAAAAAATTATAAAAAATAAATAAATATTAATTGTGACGTCATTCGTGACGTAAGAGCACCGTGTCCTGTCATTGGTTCACAGATACATGGCCGTAACTTGGGAACCGCTCATCCGATTGATATCAAACCTTGAAAAGCCACATCCGCAGGGCCCCGGCAATATTCCTGGCAAGTTTCAATCCGATCGGACCGGTGGTCGTCTGGTTATTAATAATTTGGGAAAAAATGGCATGATAAGGTGAGAAGGTGGAACGACACCTTCAGCTGCCATATATACACCTTTTCAACAATGAAAACGCAATAAAATGGCCGTAACTTGGGAACCGCTCGTCCGATTAATATCAAACCTTGAAAAGGCACATCTGCGGGTCCCCGGCAATATTCCTGGCAAGTTTCAATCAGATCGGACCGTCAATCGTGCAAAAAAAGGAAATAAATAAATAAATAAACATTAATCGTGATGTCATTCGTGACGTCATAGCACCGTGTCTTGTCATTGGTCGACAGATTAATAGCCGTAACTTGGGAACCGCTCGTCCGATCGATATCAAACCTTGAAAAGGCACATCAGCGGGTCCCCGGCAAGTTTCAATGAGATCTGACCGGTGGTCGTCGAGAAACGGCGGTCGCAGACAGACAAACAGACAGACACACACACGGAGATTGCTGGAATTATAGATAGACTAGTACGGGGCCGTAGGGGTGGGCCCGCAGGTGCGTGCCCGTAGGTGAGTCCCAGTATGTTCTCTCTGTCTCTGTCTCTGTCTCTGTCTCTGTCTCTGTCTCTGTCTCTGTCTCTGTCTCTGTCTCTGTCTCTGTCTCTGTCTCTCTCTTTCTCTTTCTCTTTCTCTTTCTCTTTCTCTTTCTCTTTCTCTCTCTCTCTCTCACTCTCTCTCTCTCTCTCTCTCTCTCTCTCTCTCTCTCTCTCTCTCTCTCTCTCTCTCTCTCTCTGTGTCTCTCTCTCTCTCTCTCTCTCTCTCTCTCTCTCTCTCTCTCTCTCTCTCTCTCTCTCTCTCTCTGTCTCTCTCTCTCTCTCTCTCTCTCTCTCTCTCTCTCTCTCTCTCTCTCTCTCTCTCTCTCTCTCTCTCTCTCTCTCTCTCTCTCTCTCTCTCTCTCTCTCTCTCTGTGTCTCTCTCTCTCTCTCTCTCTCTCTCTCTCTCTCTCTCTCTCTCTCTCTCTCTCTCTCTCTCTCTCTCTCTCTCTCTCTCTCTCTCTCTCTCTCTCTCTCTCTCTCTCTCTCTCTCTCTCTCTCTCTCTCTCTCTCTCTCTCTCTCTCTCTCTCTCTCTCTCTCTCTCTCTCTCTCTCTCTCTCTCTCCTCAAAAAGGCACATCCGCGGATCCCCAGCAACATTCCTAGCAAGTTTCAATCGTGCAAAAGAAATAATAAATAAATAAATATTAATTGTGACGTCATTCGTGATGTCATAGCACTGTGTCCTGTCATTGGTCGACAGAGAAATGGCCATAACTTGGGAACCGCTCGTCCGATTAATATCAAACCTTGAAAAGCACATCCACGGGGCCCCGGCAATATTCCTGGCAAGTTTCAATCAGATCGGACCGTCGATCGTGCAAAAAAATAAATAAACATTAATTGTGACGTCATAGCACCGTGTCTTGTCATTGGTCGACAGGTAAATGGCCGTAACTTGGGAACCGCTCGTCCGATCGATATCAAACCTCGAAAAGGCACATCCGCGGGTCTCCGGCAATATTCCTGGCAAGTTTCAATGAGATCGGACTGGCGGTGGTCGAGAAACGGCGGTCGCAGACAGACAGACAGACAGACAGACAGACACACAGAGATTGCTGGAATTATAGATAGATGGCAACAAAATCCAATCATCGGAAATTAGTTATTCATGGCCAGGAACCAAATCCAAATGATTATTTTTCCAATTTGTCACATTTTTGAGATGTTGTATACCATATTCTATGATTTTATCTATTTTGGCAGCCATTTTGGACGCCATCTTGAATATCGCAAGAGTGCCGGGAATTTTTTTTTGTTAACATCTCAAATGTGTAATACGACCATAAAAGGAAGCTTAAAAAGTTGGTTTGGTAGAGTCCTGGTGGGGGGGGGGGGGTGCACAGATACCCTCCGTAGATACTTGACTATACAACAGGCGACATGATTGCTCATGAGCTCTTGCATTTTGCTGTCCTTGCTGAAGCTTTCAAGGACGAGCAGCCAAACAATCTGAGCAATGAGCGATTCTTCTACAAGCTCGTCATTGTCAGGTCAGGTTAGATCTGTGACATGCTACAGGTACCATGTAAACCTGTACTAACCTGTTCCATGGTCGGGTTGTCGGCGACTAAACCGTCTCCCCCATCAGGTTTTCCGGTGAGGAGGGTGTTTGGATATGGACACCCAGCAGGATTAAAAACAAAACCTGTCAAAGGGCGGAGGAGCTCCTTGTGATCCAACGGCCATCCATATCTAGTGCCCAACTGTGTCTGCGGACGTCCTCCTGCAGTTGGGTTACTTTTTTATTAGGAGGTTGGTGGCAGGATTTGCACTCCGGCCACCGTAAAACCCTTCATTCCGCAAAACACAAAAAAATCTGAAAACCCACTGTGTGGGAGTACCTCCTGTGCAGCTTCCCTTCGCAGGGCAGCTCACCGGATGACGGGATTGGGGCAAAGCCTTTCGGGACCCCCAATCTTTGATGATAGGAGGGAAACCATGGGGTAACATCCCTGGGTCAGATTGCGGGAGAGTGTGGCGGAGTGGTGCTGAGGTGTCCTCGACCAGACGGTGGTCTCCTTGGGTTAACCTGAGACGGTCCTTTCGGGTGGGTACCTGGAATGTCCTATCCCTAAGAGAGGATGATCACCTGTCTCTGTTATCATCTGAGCTCAAGCGTTTGGACATCGGGATTGCAGCACTCTCTGAGGTTCAGAGACCAGATTGCGGCGAGATAATGGTGGGTGGTTCCACCTACTATTGGTCTGGTCACTCTGATGGTTACCATACCCAAGGAGTTGCTGTTGCTGTGTCCAATAAGCTGACCCCAATGATAATTGAGGTAACACCGGTCAACGAGTGTTTTATGAGACTAAGGATTCGTCACTCCTTAGGTGTCATTTCCCTGGTCTCTGTTTATGCTCCGACTGAGGCGAGTGATCTCACCGTGAAGGACACATTCTACGCCATGCTCGAGTCTGTGGTTGATCAGTGCCGCAGACGAGATACACTTCTTGTCTTGGGGGATTTCAATGCATCAACTGGAACTGATAGGGATGGTTATGAGGTGTGTGTTGGTCCCCATGGGTCAGGAACTATGAACCAGAATTGCACTAAGTTCCTTGACTTTGCAAGAAGTCATGGACTGAGGGTGGCTGGTTCATGGTTTCAGCGCCCACAAGCTCATCGCTGGACTTGGTATTCCAACGCTGGCAGTGTGGCAAAGGAGATTGACCATGTCCTCATTGATGGTCGTTGGAGGATGATCCAGAACTGCAGGGTCTACCGGAGTGCTCAGTTCCTCAATACTGACCAGAGGCTTGTTGTAGCAACTCTAAAGCTGCACCTTAAATCCTGGAGAATGGTGCCATCCCAGCCTCAGCTGGATGTTGGCAAGCTCAAGGTTGAGAGAGTAGCTGAGGAGTTTGCGAACAGGCTGAGTGGACACTTGGGGGGTCTGTGTGCTTTGGGGGGTCCTGAAGAGTTGTGGAGTGCCTTCAAGACTACCGTCCTTGATGTTGCCGGTGGATGTCTTGGAACTCACCGCAGGGCAAAGAATAATTTTATCTCTCAAGGGACACTGGATACCATTGACCAGAGTCGCAGGGCCAGGCTGAATGGCAGAGCTGAGCTGTTCAGGGAGCTGAGGCGTAAAATTGTACGTGCACTGAGGGTGGACAAGGAGGCCTATGTGCGAGGAATCTGTGAGGGGGTAGAGCATCACCTGTGGACAGGTGATTCTCGTCCCGCTTACAGGGGAATTCACGCATTGCGTTCATCCAAGCCCATCCCTCGGAGCACTGCAGTTAGAGCAGAGAGTGGTAGGCTCTTGACAGAGGAGTCTGAAGTGAAGGCCCGCTGGGCCGGTTACTTTGAGCGGTTGTACCAGGCTGATCCCCCAGCTGTCGAGTTGGACGTCAAGGGTGTTACAATCCCTGTTGCTGACCCTCGAATCAACTGTGGTCCACCTCCGCTTGTGGAAACACGGGCTGCGGTGAACCAGTTGAAACGGGGCAAAGCTCCAGGGATCTGTGGCATCCATGCTGAACTTCTCAAGGCTGGTGGAAATGCTGCACTCGTGTCGTTGCATGCAGTTTTGTGCTCTGCCTGGAACACAGGCATCATCCCAACTGATTGGAAGAGGGGCCTTGTTGTTCCTCTCTGGAAAGGGAAGGGTGATCGCCAAGACTGCAACAACTACCGAGGGGTGACACTGCTCTCAGTGCCGGGCAAGGTCTTTGCTCGGATAATTCTTGATAGGATTCGCCACCATCTGCTTGAGCACCAGCTTCCAGAGCAGTCAGGCTTCACACCAAAAAGGTCAACGATTGACCGTATCCTTGCTCTTCATGTCCTCACCGAACGCAGACGAGAGTTTTGGCAGGGCCTGCTTGCAGCCGATGTTGACCTCTGTAAAGCGTTCGATTCAGTGAATCGGGATGTCCTCTGGAGGATTCTTGGTCTTCGTGGGGTGCCACCAAAACTGATCGATCTGATGTCTGAACTCTACTCCGGTACTGAGAGTGCTGTGAAGTGTGGTGGTACCATCTCTGACTTATTTCCAGTTGTTACTGGAGTTCGTCAGGGGTGTGTACTGGCCCCCACACTTTTCAGCACTTGTATGGACTGGATTTTACGGAGCATGTCGGAAAGATCAAGCTGCGGTGCATCGTTTGGGAATGTCAAGATCTCGAACCTTGATTTCACAGATGATGCAGTCATTTTTGGGGAGACTTTAGATATCCTTTTGGGGGCCCTCGAGGTGCTGAATGAGGAGTCGGAGCCTCTGGGATTACGGGTTTCTTGGGTCAAAACTAAGATCCAGGCTTTCGGTGACATCTTGGATGCTGCTGTCCTGTCTGTGCCTGTTTGTGGTGAGGATGTTGAGGTCGTGGAGAGATTCACTTACCTTGGCAGTGATATTCATGTCTCTGCTGGCTGTGAGTCAGAGATCACTATACGTCTGGGTCAGGCCTGGGGAGTCAAGGATTCACTGGATCACGGGGTGTGGTGCTGCCGGTACCTGTGCAGGAGGACGAAAGTCCGAGTCTTCAGTTCCTTGGTACTTCCAGTCTTGCTCTATGGATGCGAGACTTGGACTCTGACCAAGGATCTGAGACAGAGACTTAATTCCTTTGGTACCAGGTCTCTTCGGAGAATCCTTGGCTATTGCTGGTCGGATTTTGTGTCCAACGAGCGGTTGCTGAGAGACTCGGATGAGATTTGTTCCTTGAGATTTGTTGCATGGTCCGTGAGCGTCAGTTGCGGCTGTATGGACATGTGGCTCGTTTTCCTGACGCTGATCCTGCTCACCAGATTCTCTCAGCGAGGGAGTCTCATGAGTGGAGGAGGCCAGTGGGCCGACCACGTTCCTCGTGGTTGCAGCAGGTTGACCATCATTTCAAGGAGATGGGGATGGGCCTGACATCTGCCTGGGGGATGGCCAGACAGAGGCCCCTGGAGTACCGGCGGAAAGTGGACGCAGCGACGCGCTGTTCTGGCACATGCTCCCATACCTGACCTGACCTCTTCATTGATAAGGAACGAAAGGACACGTTTTCAAACTAAATACCAAGATAGAGCTTCGAACGTATCAAGTTGTCATGGTTATTAACTGCAGCGGGGAGCGGTCCTTTTCGAAGATGAAGCACGTGGAAGATGGAATGAGAACATGGATGGGACTGGAAAGACTGAACTCTTGAACACTCATGAGCATTGAGAGTGACTTTCTGTGCCAGGACAGCTGACAGCTCCTTTGATGAAATTGTGGATGACTGCCAGTTGGAAGGTGCGTCGAGTTAATATGACAAAGGGAGCTTCCCCAAATGCAGCAGCATGATCTTGTGTATCTGATGATTTTATAGACATAGTTCCACCTCATGTATATTACATTGTTATTTCCAAAAATAGCAGCAAACAATAACATATCTTGCATACAATATTACAGGGGGCCTCCACATACTGACGTTCTCCAGGGCGTCCACATACCGACATACGGCCCTGCACACACATATCACCACTGAGAACAATGTGGTGGGCGCTGCTTGGATTGCGTGACTATATGCTAGAAAAATGGAAATAAGAGTTGTTTTTTCAATAATTTGGGGATTAAAAATTTGGGTGAAAATATCAGTTTGTGTCAAGGTGAAACAGAAACATGTGCAAAGTCCGAAGGGGGCAGGGAGGTGTGCACCCTCTGGATCCGCCCTTGTATTTAGAACTGACAAAACTTCAACACACCCCATTTCAGACTCAGCGCTTCACGCTCAATTTGAACATAATTCTGCTCTGTGGCCATGCAATGCAGAGCTCGTGGTGCCTACACCCATCTCAATGCAGGGCTCATGGTACCGAGACCGAGATACATCTCATTATAGGATTCATTATACTGAGACAGAGATACATCTCAATACAGGGCTCAAGGTGCCAAGACCGAGATCCCTCTTAATACAGGGCTCATGGTGCCGAGACCGAGATCCATCGCAATGCAGGGCTCATGGTGCCGAGACCAAGATCCATCTCAATGCAGGGTTCATGGTGCTGAGACCGAGATATATCTCAATTCATGACTCATGGTTCTGAGACCAAGATACATCTCAATGTCAGGCTCATGGTGCTGAGACCGAGATCTATCTCAATGCAGGGCTCGTGGTGCCCTGACCGAGACCAATCTCAATGCAGGGTTGATGGTGCTGAGACCGAGATATATCTCAATTCATTGGTCATGGTTCTGAGACCAAGATCCATCTCAATGCAGGGCTCATGGTGCCGAGACCAAGATGTATCTCAATTCATGACTCATGGTTCTGAGACCAAGATACATCTCAATGTCAGGCTCATGGTGCTGAGACCGAGATCTATCTCAATGCAGGGCTCGTGGTGCCCTGACCGAGACCAATCTCAATGCAGGGTTGATGGTGCTGAGACCGAGATATATCTCAATTCATTGGTCATGGTTCTGAGACCAAGATCCATCTCAATGCAGGGCTCATGGTGCCGAGACCAAGATGTATCTCAATGCAGGGCTCGTGGTGCCAAGACCAAGATGTATCTCAATGCAAGGCTCGTGGTGCCAAGACCGAGATCCATCTCAATGCAGGGCTCGTGGTGCCAAGACCGAGATTCATCTCAATAGAGGGCTCATGATGCCTAGACTGAGATTCATCTCAAAACAGGGCTCATGGTACTGAGACTCCATCTTCAAGATGTTATCTCATCCTGAGCATCTCCATGAGGCTTCATTTATCTTTTTTTTTTGTTTTTGAATGATTTGGGGGGGGGGTTAAGTATGGGAAGGGGGGAAGGGTTAAGGCCACGGGAAGAAAAAAGGGTAAAATGCTGTCGAACTCCACTGGGTTCTTGAGGTATTCTTGAGGTCTAACTCCACGGTGTTCTTAACCGCACTGGAGAACCAAGGAGGGAGCGGACCATTCCCGAGCCTTCACAGAACACCGATGGGTGGGAGCAGGTATACAGTTTTGACAAAAAGGTCGTGTCTGTTCGCAACTCGATTGAGCACCTGAACTGCACGGTTTATATTCCGTAAACGCGGACGTCGTTGGAGACACCTCCCTGGGTGTCCCACCGTTTGTGTTTCTTTCTCTCTCTCGACTCTCGTCTTCCCTCCGTTCAGCGTCCCATCGAGCTCACGTGAGTTTCCCTCATCGCGGACTTCCTTGAGTAATCCTCCGAAAGTAAACATTGGAATAACTTTCCTTCAATCACCTTCAAACAGCCTCAAAAGATGTTAAAATCACAACTCAAATTAGCAAGTTTAATACCTCGAAGGTATTCTAACCTCGTTCCTTCCTCTCGATCAAACCACCTCTGTTTACAAACGTTATTCGGTCGTTTTAAATGACGACGCAGCTCAAAGTTAAACATTCAAACGTTTATAAGTGACACGAGTTATCGATTTCGAGTCATTGATAAACACAACTGAGCTAAGGGGCGTGGCTTAGCGGTTTCCTCGGCAACCCACGCGTCGTGGACCACAATCAGACCCGTGGAAGGGACACAGAGTGTTCCTGGGTTTTCAATCTGTAAGTTACTATCCGTGACGGTTTTCGTCATCGCATCTTTGGTTCAAACGTGGGAAATGAAATTGTGTTCATTGTAACTGCAGGAAATATTTGAATCATGTCCATTCTCATTGGTTAACAGGGGGTGCCACAACTGGGGTGTGTTCCGTTTGCTCGCAGCTTGCCATCGCCTCTACTTAACAATAATCTTGAAGAAGTTCTGTCATTCAAACTCCTGTGTTTCACTATCAGCCATGATATTTCTTGGGAAAACACATTTCCAAGCTGGCCGCCAAAGCCAGCCGCCGACTGGGCATCCTCCGTCGTACAAATTCTTTCCTTGGCACACCTGAACTCTTATCCACCTTCAAGGCTTTCATCCGCAGCTTGATGGAACACTGCTCTCCTCTTTGGGCTGGCTCCCTTGCCTCACATATTCTTCAGCTTGACACCGTGGAAACCATTCCATGATTTGTCCCCCCAAGGTTTCTGCACGGCACACACAGTCCACCAACAACACTTTTCTGGTGAAACGACGTAAATCCTGGATCACTGCTCAACCTCCACTCATTTGTTCCTCTTTTTTTCCTATCTGTGGAAGCAATTGCTGCCACATTCTCTTCAATGTCACTCTTCCCTCTCGGTGTTCAAGAAGCTGTTCACCACCATCTCAGATCTTCCCCAAACCAAAACCATGATGTTTTCTACCCTCGTTAACCCCCCACCTCCAAACTTCCCCAATCCGTCCTCCTTCCAAATTTCCAGTTCTTCCTCCTGAGAATCTCCTTCTGTATACATCTTGTCTACCCCATGCATCCTCTCCTGTGTCCCCATTCCACCCTACACCAATTCTTTGTGAAAGTCTCTCTGTACTTACCTCTGCCACCGAAGGTGAAGAAGGTTATGTTTTCACCCCTTCCTGTCTGTCTGTCTGTCTGTCTGTCTGTGTTTAGGATATCTCAAGAAGTGGTGGATGGATCCGGATTTTGTGGACAGGTTCCGTGTGTGACAAGGACAAACTGATTAGATTTTAGTGAAGATCTGGATCCGGATCCGGCTACTAGAAGTTTTTTAAGTGATTCTTCACCATTGAGAGATAGTGCTAACAATGATATATAACACGATATCTCAGAAAGTTGTGGACGGATTCAGATGAAACTTGGTGGACACGTTGAGTGTGTGACAAGGAAGAATTGATTCGATTTTTGTGAAGATCCAAATCCGGACCTGGATGAGATAATTATTTCTTTTTTTAAAGTGATTCTTCACCATTGCGAGATTGGCCCAAAATGATATGGACCTCGACTTAGAGTCTGCAACCGGTCCAGATGGCATCAGCCCACGTGTCCTAAAAACCTGCTCTTCTGCTCTTGCTCACCCTCTCTCTGTTCTATTCACCCTCTCATTTGCTCAAGGTCATCTGCCATCTGCTTGGAAATCAGCAATCATTACTGCTCTGCATAAAAAAGGTGCAAAAACAGATCCCTGCAACTACAGACCAATCAGACTTCTCTCAATCATCAGCAAGGTTATGGAATCCATCATCGCTTCAGACATTAAATCCTTCCTCTGTTCCAATGGCTTGATTTTCGATCATCAATTTGGTTTCAGAACAGGTCACTCTACCCTGGATATGCTGCTTCTGCTCTCCCAACAATGGATGGAGGTCCTCAGTGCCAGACATGAAATCCGAGCCGTATCCCTGGACATATCACGTGCTTTTGACACGGTCTGGCACCCTGCCCTGCTCACCAAACTCTCTTCCTATGGTATCCAAGGCCATCTCCACTCATGGCTCGCAGACTTCCTCTCCTGTCGCAGTCAACGTGTGGCCATAAATTGAGTTCTTTCATCCCCTCTTCCTGTCCAGGCTGGAGTTCCTCAAGGTAGTGTTCTGGGCCCTGTTCTTTTTCTGGTTTTCATCAATGATCTCTCCAACTCTGGAAATTCCTCTACATCTCTTTGCTGATGACTCCACCCATTGCTGTACCATTGGTCATCCTCAGACTGGCAAGCAGCAGCTTCTCCGTTCACTGCAGATCTGGGTAAAATCACAAACTGGTCCAACACGTGTAACATTTCTTTCAATCCAGACAAATCTCACACTCTCACTATGTCTCTCCGAAAGGACCGTTTAGAAAACTCCCCCATCCACTTTCTCAAAATCCTCTGGAAGAAGTCCTTTCTTTCAAGCTTATGGGTCTCACTATCTGGTTCTGGGTTTAGATATAGCACTGTATATCATGACATTTCAAAAATGTATTGGGCCTGATATGTTCTCGTGGATCAGGAATTACGTGGCGGATGTATGCACTCCACCGAGTGCTCTTCGAGGTTGTCCTGTTTTCCCCTCTCTCTGCTGTTCCCTTTGTCCTGTTGCATCCTTATCAGTTCATTGTACTTTGTCTCACATGAGCCTCACCTATGTATGCAAAAACAAATTCCCATACTTTTTTTGCCCAAAACTCTTCCCCCAAGAATTTTTTTTTTTAAGTTAACTAAAAATGAAAAGCTGAAATGTCTTGCATCAATAAGTACTCAACCCCCTGAGTCAATGCTTTGTAAAAGTGCCTTTGGCATCAAATACAGTTTTGAGTCTTCTTGGGTTAGGTCAGTATCAGCTTTGCAAGTTTGGATTTGGGGATTTTCTCCCATTCTTCCTTGTAAATTTGTTCACGCTCTGTCAAGTTGGATGGCGAGTGTCGGTGAACAATAATCTTCAAGTCATTCAACAGATTCTCAATGGGATTCAAGTCTGGGCTTTGGCCGGCCCACTTAGGAATTTCACGTTCTTATTCGGAAGCTATTTCAGTGTTGCTTCGGCTGTATGCTTCGGGTCATCGTCCCGTTGAAACGTAAATAGTCACTGCAATCTAAGGTCTTTTGCACTCTGAAGCAGGTTCTCATCAAATATTTGCCTGTATTTAGCTCCATTCATTGTTCCCTCTGTCCTTACAAGTCTTTCAATCTCTGCCACTGAAAAACAACGCCATAGCATGATGCTGCCATCACCATACTTCACAGTAGATGGTATTACACAGGCGACGACCTGTGTTCATTTTCTGCCAGACGTAGTGCTTTGGATTCATGCCAAAGAGTTCATTTTTCGTCTCATCAGACCACAGAATCTTTTGCCTCATGCTCTCAGAGTCTTTCACATGCCTTTTTGCAAACTCCAGGTGTGCAGTCATGTGCCTTTTTCTCAGGAGTGGCTTCTGTCTGGCCACTCTCCCATAAATCCTCGACTTGTGAAGTGCTGCAGAGACTGCTGGCCTTCCGGCAGGTTCTCCCATCTCAGCCAAAGAACTATGTAGTTCTGTCAGAGTGGTCAATGGGTTCTTGGTCACCTCCACCTCCCTAGAAATTTTTTCATACCCTCCTCCAGATCTATGTCTCCTCACAATTCTATCTCTGAGTTCTATTGCATGCTGAGATGGACTTCATTTTGACTACACCTAAATGACCCTCGTGTAACTCACTGACAGCGCCAATGTAATGAAGCAGGAATGACCACCCTCATGCACCACATAACACAACCTTGAGTTAAACACAGCTCGGACACACACGACCCATATGGAGCATATTCTGACGTCGAGGGTAACTCGCGACAATAACACGCATGCTGTGTTGTCAACCTGACAACATAGCATGCACAACACGTGACTAAACGGGATCACGACAAATGGCAGCAGGCACGTCCGCAGCGATTACCGGACCACACTCGATCTGGTTGAAAATGTATGATGTACATCTCAATCTCATCTGTGGGTTCGGCGCCGACCTGAAGAGACGACGGTTGAAACAGGCCATCACAGTTAGCGTGCCGTTCGGAAGCACAAAATTTGATTTCAACCTCATAAGCACTGAGGAAGAGACACCATCTCTGTAGCCGAACAACAGTAGTTCTTGGAATGCCTCTCCGATAACTGAAGTAGCTGATGATCGGTTTTAGGAGGAAATGTGGACCTATCTGATCGCAGAAACTGCGGCAAAATGAAGTGTGTCGCACAGGTTAAGGTTCACTTCACACTGATGAGTGCCTAATTGGAGGTGTACAGAGTGGCTGAGTAGAAGAAACAAAGGTAGTGACGGAATGCAGAAATTTGAAAGCATTGGAAGAAGGAAAGTGAAAGACAGAAATGGAGGCACACCATCGACAGCAGATGCGCACACCATCAAGAGAGTAGAAAATTCGAAAAGATAAAAATCATGAATGAAAAAATAAGAAAGAGCTTGAGAAGATTGATTGTGTGGTCTGCCAGAAGACAGGTGCTTGGCAACGGTGATACTGCTTAAGCTGCTGTCAGACCTTGACGTTTTTGCCAGCGTATGGCAACGTATCAAAATGTATGTAAAACGCTGGTGTACGCTGAACTATTGATGATTTTTTTTCCAGTTTTGGGCATATTCATAACGAGTTGGACGTATGCATAACGTATTAGTAACGTACACAGAACGTTTCGATAACATATAGATAACTTATACCAACGAATGCTTAGCGTGTTGTCGGCGTTCACAACCTATGCCCAACGATAGTCTAACTTATGCATAGCGCGGCAGCGTATCGCCGACGATCACGTGGCGTAGCCTATTAAAAGGCTGCAGCTCGACAATTCAAATCATAACCGCACCAGACATCGAAGTGTCAAGCCGCTGTCACACCTTGACATTTTAGCCAGCGTATGAAAAATTTGCCCAATACGCTGGCACACGTCGAATACGTTATGGGTAAGTTTTGTTTACGTTAAGAGCACGATGAAGCACGCTGGTATACGTCGTAGTACGTCGAGCACGTCGACAAATGAAAATTTTTCGACGTATGCCAGCATATGACGCACACGTTCCGCATACGCTGGCCATAAGTTGTAGGCACGTTATGCGATCATTGACACACGTTACTTGTAAGTTACTCATAAGTCGAAACACGTCGAGGTAATATTTAGCGTACCCGAAACTTATTTCTAACCTATGAGTAACGTGCTTTGAACCTATGTGTAACGTATCTCCAACGCATATTGACGTATGTAGATGTATTTGACGATGGCTGGACGACCACAGAACTTACTGAACGTGTTACTAACTTACAGCTACCGTATAATGGCGTATTGGCAGCGTTTAGGGGAATTGGTATATAAAAATGGGGTTCACACAGGAGGAACCCATCAGTGTTCCAGACTCCATGGTTTTTATATTTTTCTTCGGCATGATGGTGATATTGACACTTCGATTTCTAGTGCGGTTATGATTGAAATCGTTGAGCGGCAGCCTATTAATGATATTATATTATATTATAACCGCACTAGAAATCGAAGTGTCAACATCACCGTCATGCCAAAGAAAAGAAAAAAAAACAAAAAAAAAACATGGAGTCTGCAACACTGATGCTCAGCATGACCTCGACGTGTTTCGACTTATGAGTAACTTACAAGTAACGTGTGTCGACGTGTGTCAACGATCGCATAACGTGCCGACAACACGTTACTCATAGGTTAGAAATAAGTTTCGGGTATGCTAAACATTACGTCGACGTATTTCGACTTATGAGTAACTTACAAGTAACGTGTGTCGACGTGTGTCAATGATTGTGTAACGTGCCTACAACTTATGGCCAGTGTATGCGGAACGTGTGAGTCATACGCTGGCATACGACGAAAATTTTTGAGCATGTTAAAATTTGTCGACGAGCTTGGCGTACTACGACGTATGCCAGCGTACTACGATGTATGCCAGCGTGCTCTTAACGTATACAAAACTTACCCATAACGTATTCGACATGTGCCAGCGTTTTAGACAAATTTTTCATACGTCGGCATACGCTGGCTAAATCTTCAAGGTGTGACAGCGGCTTTAGTGGGTGGTTTGCCATTGCCTTCCCAGCACAAAGTCAGGTCAGGAATTTTTTAATTTGTTCAGGATGCTGCTGATAGCTCGCCTACTCTTCATGTAAGACACCGAGGGATCTCTAACGTCTACCAACAAATGATAGCAGACAGAATACCCACTTAACATCCATTCGAGGGAAGACATAAACATTGATGAATCACCCTACCGTACCTAGGAAACACCTGGATGGCAGTTCGTCGTTGTGTCGGGATTCAAACCCAGGATAAACGGTTAAGATGTGTACTCTAGAGTCTCGGCCATCTTGCCAGCCCCATGAGAAGACATGGATAAGAAAAAGCTTTTTTTGCATTCGGAAAACAGGAAAAAAGAAATTCAGAAAGAACAAAGAAGGAATAAAAGAGGGCCATGTTAAAATAAGGATGAGCCATAAGTTTAGGATTTATTTTGTTTCCAACTCTTTATTTATTTTAACATAAGTACTGAACTGCTGAAAACATGCATGTTCATGTAATCCTTCATATGTGCTGAAAACATGCATGTTCATGTAATCCTTTACATGTGCTGACATGTATGTTCATGTAATCCTTCACATGTGCTGAAACATGTATGTTCATGTAATCCTTCACACGTGCTGAAAACATGTATGTTCATGTAATCCTTCACAAGTGCTGAAAACATGCATGTTCATGTAATCCTTCACATGTGCCGAAAACATGTATGTTCATGTAATCCTTCATATGTGCTGAAAACATGTATGTTCATGTAATCCTTTATATGTGCTGAAAACATGTATGTTCATGTAATCCTTCATATGTGCTGAAAACATGTATGTTCATGTAATCCTTCATATGTGCTGAAAATTATATGTTCATGTAATCCTTCATATGTGCTGAAAACATGTATATTCATGTAATCCTTTATATGTGCTGAAAACATGTATATTCATGTAATCCTTTATATGTGCTGAAAACATGTATGTTCATGGAATCCTTTATATGTGCTGAAAACATGCATGTTCATGTAATCCTTCACATGTGCTGAAAACATGTATGTTCATGTAATCCTTCATACGTGCTGAAAACATGCATGTTCATGTAATCCTTTATATGTGCTGAAAACATATATGTTCATGTAATCCTTCATACGTGCTGAAAACATGCATGTTCATGTAATCCTTTATATGTGCTGAAAACATGTATGTTCATTTAATCCTTCACACGTGCTGAAAACATGCATGTTCATGTAATCCTTTATATGTGCTGAAAACATGCATGTTCATGAAATCCTTTATATGTGCTGAAAACATGCATGTTCATGAAATCCTTTATATGTGCTGAAAACATGCATGTTCATGTAATCCTTTAAATGTGCTGAAAACATGCATGTTCATGTAATCCTTCACATGTGCTGAAAACATGTGTTCATGTAATCCTTCATATGTGTTGAAAACATGTATGTTCATGTCATCCTTTACATGTGCTGAAAACATGCATGTTCATGTAATCCTTTACATGTGCTGAAAACATGCAGTTGGTACAGCCACAGCTTGGCATACTGTATGTCTTTGTCTTTCTGCCAGAGTGACGGATGTCACTGAAATGAGTCATTATCATTGTGCTGCGATCCTGAGCTTAATGCATGTACCTGCAGTTCCTGGCAAATATGAAAGTGTAAAGCAGATCGCTGATTGGTATAAATATAATACAAGGCCAAAGCTGCATTTCCCTGACACGGCGACGTGAGATGCAATCGATCATTGCTTGCATGGTGCCGGCTGCAGTCACGGTGGGACACCGGTCACACATTTATTTATACATCCTGCCGTTTTATCCCTGTACGATCTTGGTCCTGAGATTTCATGCAAGCCAAAGTCGCTTTTCGTTCTGTTTGTTTTAAAGTTGCTTCGGCAATGCCAATGCACATCGTGTATGGCTTACAACACAGTGCCAGTAATGCATTCCATCGCATAGAAGCAGCCTGTCTTTGTGTCTCGCCAAGCTGTCACTTGATGAGTTCTTTATTTTCTTGTCCGTTTGACCCTCGATGTCTGAATTATTGTTTTCCCCTTGAGGCTTGACAGGTGTATGAAAAAGTAAAATAGATAGTTTGCCAAAAGTCAATTTAGCCTTGGTGACGCCATAAGTGCGTTCACCATTGTGGTAATTGTACTGCACTGCAGGGGTTTGATGTGTTTTTTTTTTCTGCATTATTTTCTGATGTTCTTGCTAATGAGGTTGTAAGAAATTAGCTTAATCAGCTCTGATTAGAGTGTTCTCAGCAAACTTTTTTTTTTTTACAGACTCTTGTAACGATTCCATCATCTCGTTGCTTTGCTGAAGTTGCTGATTATGAAGTGTCAACACTTTACCAGAACCACCAGCATGCAACATTGCGAGCTGACGTCTGCATCAACGGTAGCAGTATCACCAGGTGAACACATACTTAAGAAATGATGTCGAATCCCATCTACACGTGCCATTTCATTTGGTGGCGCAGCTGCAATGTTAAGGAATGGTGATAAATGATTGCTTAAAACGAGTAATAGGAATGGGCCACGAGAAAGCCTTGGAGAAGGGGGTTTTCATTTTTACAAACGAACATGACAAACTCGACCTGAGACGAGATGTCAAAATCAACCCAAA
This sequence comes from Eptatretus burgeri, assembly GCF_056783735.1. Taxonomy (NCBI): domain Eukaryota; kingdom Metazoa; phylum Chordata; class Myxini; order Myxiniformes; family Myxinidae; genus Eptatretus; species Eptatretus burgeri. The sequence goes on along the minus strand of NC_140971.1, from coordinate 11,559,292 downwards.
TCATATTTGCAGTTGTGTTGGCAATATGTTTGGTTTACAATTGAAAGAAGTACTCTGATTGAAACATCTCTTTATTTCAATGAATTGAATTTATTTTCAAGTCTACTAACGGCTAAATGATCAACAAGGATTGGTAGCTATTTCAAAAGCTCCGAGTAATAAATAACACTATCTTTCTGTCATTGTGACTCCTAATGCAATCATAACAAGAAAAAGAGCAATCAAAGATTGCAGACCCTCGCCAGAACTTCTTTTGAGTGGTGCATTTTTATGGGTTTTAGGGTAATATGGCTGCCAACCATGTGACCTATGATATCATATGTGAACCTTTTGTTCGTCATGGACAGGCAGTCATATGTGTGAAGTTTCACCTCGATTTGTTCAGCCACTTCAGAGAAGATTGGCTGCTGAATCACATGACTGATGACGTAGTGAATTTTTTTTTTCTGTGGACCATTTTGTCCCTAGATGACACTCACAAATTTTCATAGTGATCAGATGTACCATTCTACTGCATTCTACATCATAACGAGGGCATTTCTGACCTCATAAAAAACACTTATTCCTCATGAGGAGTACTTGCTGTGTGCCAAGTTTCAGTTTTTTCCTTGGTGCGGTTTCATATATAGAGGTCCAAAGTTTTTCTGTTTTTCAATATGGCTGCCACACCACGTGACCGATGATGTCATAATTATCATTAAAACATTCTACATGAGTAGCCACACCAATGGTGAAACTTTCGTCTCAATCCGACAAGCTGTTGCAGAGAAAAATACGAAAGTTCTGTGCGGTCAAACAAACAAACAGACAGACAGACAAACGGACAAACAAACAAACAAACGGACCCAAATGCAATACCCTCTCCTTTGGCGAGGGTAACTAGAGAGTTCATGAAACACCTTTCTCCATGCAGTCTTGAGAATCAAGGACATGGGCGGGGTCTGCGAGCAGAAAATTTGATTGGTTGTGATGATGTAAAATGCCATATTTTTGTCAAAGTACTGCTAAACTGAAGGGGTTTGAAAGTGCCAAATGGTGAATTTTGTTCCACATTGTTCAAGTATATAATTCAATTGAAATAAAAGAAACATTTTTAAGTTCATAAAAAAAAAATATCTGGAAGTTTACCACCGTTGATGCGGTGTCCTATATACCACCCAATTCAACACGTTACATCAGTTATTCATACCTCTTGTTTGTGTCCTTTATAACATCCTTGAAAACAGTAAGTTTCCTGTTTAGAATGATTTTCAATTTTGTTTCACTGCCAGACAGACAGAGTAAAAAAAATTATCTCACGCATGCACGATCGGGAAGAATTCAGTCAACGTAATACTGCTAAACTACAAGTTGGTTTTCCGATTCATGTTCCGATTCGTTGTCAAAATGTAACGTTCAATTGAAATTAATTTGTTCCTCGATCATAAACTGACATCTGAAGACAAAACGATCGAGAGACATACAAATGAAACAATTGCTTCACCCTGCTTTTCGCTTCGCGTGAACGGGGTAATAACACGTAAATTTATGTGACAGATAAAACAGTTTTATTGATTGTATGTACACCAAACTTGGGCTCATGGAGGAGCAGGCAGGTAATTTGATGGAGGGAAGAAAGGCAATGTACAGTATAACTCTATTTGTGCGATCACAAAGTGATCACCAAGGGTAAGCCTCCCCCGACTGGGAGAGGCTTACCAGCGGTGATCGCCCATGACTTACCCTTGGTCAAATGATGACCATATCGGGTAAAAGAGAAATCAAAATATAGAGTAAGCAGCGCATTTGGCAAAAAAAGCAGACAAAGAAGTTGTCCCTTTGAATGCCAGACAAAGATCAGTGAGAACCAAGGACTGAAATAGGAGAGTAATTTATCATATGCAGCAAATTGAATAAACAGTTTCCTCATGGCAAGGTGCAATTTACAGCTTGAACAAATGAGTTTCTAGGATGCCATTGGGAAACGATTGGTTGAATTGCTTTCAGACATTTCGTGAAAGAGCTAGTGAAGGCGTTTTATCCAAAAGCACTGGAAGATCAAAATGCATCATGGAGGCTGTCTTGGCCAATGTACTTGCCAATTTCACGTCACTGAAGGGGCTCGGAGAAAAAAAAAAGTCCGTGCTAGATCACTTTGTTCTTGGGATGTACACAGGATGTGATTTTATCCTTGAAATATAATTTTGGAGATGGGATGATGTTCTGAGCACAACTTCATTTCCATGAGCATTATTTTGTGCAAGCAGGACAAATAATGCTTCTCACTCGACTGCAGGCAATACATGTTGTGAAGGAAAAAGGAATAAAGGATCATATTTGGAGTAAAACCTACTGATGCTTTTGAGAAACCTACAGGAAAGCGCAATCATTTTTCGTGCACACCCACAAATAGCATGAGCTTTACCGATGCATCTTTACCTTCCTTGCCAAAAGGTTTAACGTAGACCGTATAATCATCATTGCACAATCAATTATATAACAATACATATGCTATCTCATGTCACCAATGAATCATGCACACCTTACCTTCCAGATTACACGTACACTCGTACATAGCATGTTCATTTTGCTTACGATTAAATTGAGCTGTCATTCAAATACAAAGATCGTCATAATGGATTTACCATGTGCTCTGCGGCATCTCCTAACAACCAGTAAATTTTTTAAAATTTATTTATTTGAATACTCCATTACTATTGTTATGAAAATGATTGATGGGTTAATGAGGGATTAGTTATAAATTATTTATCTCTTAATGAATGTGAGTATAAGTGTTATGTAAACCCAGTTAGCAATGACTAGTATGCATTATATAAAACTCCTTGTCACCCGAGCCCCCATGTCTATCTTTTCCCCCTCTTCTCCCTATGTGATTAGCATTCCAAATAATTCCCTTTTTGACAGTTTTCACTTCCCCCACACGTTCTGGGTGAACATGGCCATTCCACATGTGTGAACCGCACACATTCTGATGACATTGCAGCAACAAGTGAGCAACTTTGTTGCCATAATAAGAGCACATGCTCGACCCTCATGAGGTCAGGGGACACCTCACACCAGGAGGTCTGGTAGCCATGGCTACAACATGGAAGTCAGCTGCACTCAGACATCAGGTGGCCATCAAGAGTATAGAGTCGAGGGAGCAGTCATCGGGAAGGACTTGAGTAGAGTGGATCCACGCACACAACCACACCCAGGAGTGAGGAGAGTCGAGAGGAAGGAGGTGGCACCTGGAGCTCCTGAAGAAGGAAAGATGGCAGCAGAGAATCTAACATGCGTGCAGAGCCTGACTCAAGAGCCAATGTTGCACCTATCGACATCCCACAAAAGGGAAGACCATTAAAACCTCTACCTCCTCCATCCTATCTATTATTTTGTTGTCTTGTGTCCTGGAATGAGTCTGCCTGTGATAGGTTTAGTTTTCTTAAGGCTTAGGTAAGGATCAGACTGGCAAGTTTCTGTATCTTCTTTATTCATTGTTTCCTTGCTGTGTCACCATCCTCAAAATTTATTTAACCTGTTATTTTTAAAGTGTATTCACTGTGTATTTTAAGTTGCAGAATTGCCCTCCAGTGTAACTAAATTCCCCTTAAAACCGTACTTGCATGCCAAAACTGCTGCGTGGCCAAATTAATTAATTATAATGACATCTCACTATGGAGTCCCCTCTGCTCGGCGTCCTACAAGTTGATCTCCGGCGGTCTCATGTCACCCATTAGGGAGACAAAGTATTGTTGTGGTTGACGAAATTCGCAAACCACCATTCAGGTCCCGTAGGTGAGATATCTCTGTAAGTATATGTGTAGTTAGCCCAAACCCGTTGTTTAGAGGGAATAAATGTCATTCATTCGGGCTGCGACCCTTTTAGATAGCCGTTTTTCTTTTACTATCTTTATTTTGGACCAACCACCATTACTACCACCACAACCACCACCAACCGCATCTCGACAACCACAGCCACCTTCTCCAGAACCGCCTTCACAACATCCACCTTCTCCACAACCGCTTTCACACACCAACCACCAACCGCAACGCCGCTTCACAACAACAGCAACGCCAACAGCCACGACCTTTACCGTCACAACTCGCCCTCGCAACCATCGCATCACCGCCATTCCCGCGCCGCTTGTGGGCACCGATACTGGACTCGTACAGGGCGCGCACCGAGCAGCGGGTGCAAAAACACCAGCCTTTCCGAGAAATCGGATCAAGAATGATTCACGCCCACTTCTGTTCCGTCCTATCAGCGAGCGGGGGGGGCGATTTGGCCCCGCCTCCAGGCGCGTCGGAGTATAATCGCTATATGCAGATTCGCGGATCAAGAATGATTCACGCCCACTTTTCCTCCGTCCAATGGGGGAGCGTGGCTCCGCCCCCGAGCCGTTCCTGATCCAAAAATCTGCATATGATTTCTCCTGTCGGAATATAAAGCGCCGAGCGCGGGGGGAATTTGGGAGAGTTGAGAAGAGGAAAGAGTTGGAGAGTTGTGGCGGCGGCGAAATCAGTCGAGAGAGTGTCTGTCGGGGTCCGGAGGGGCTGGAGAAGCCAAGAAGCTTTGTGGAGGTCTGCGCTCGTGTCAGAGTCGGGGAGCTGCGGAGAGGGGAGGCCGGGAACGCGGTCGAGGTCGCAGTGGAGTCGCTCGGCGCGGGACCCAAGCCAGCCAGATATCCTCTTTCCCACGAGCATCAACAACCCCCCCCCCCTGTTTCCCCCCGCGCTGAGATAGTGTGAGAAGGGGGCCCCGTTCCCACTCCATTCCAGGCAGTGCCAGCGAGGCCCGCGGAGTCGGGGCGCCGCCGCCATTTTGCGGCTCATCACCAGACGGGTAGGCTCGACGCGGTCTCGGCCCCAGGCCCGTCTGCCCCCTTGTATTTGAGGGTGGCCCCTTTTTCTTTTGGCTTTGGAGTATATGTGTTGTCGGCGCCGTCTGTGAAGTAAAACTGTGTAAGTGTTGCCGTGTGCTCGTGTAGTCGGTAGTAGATCTGCATTGTGTCTCTTTTGTTGCATTTGCTTTTTGTGCATAATTGTCGTGTTACTTTTACATTTGCTTTTGGTGCATAATTGTGGTAATTGTATATGTGTGCTTTCCGTTTGCCGCAGAATAAATGTGCTTTATGTTGAACTGTTTCTCCCGTTTCGCTTCGTCTTTTCTCTAATTGAATCTCCATCTTACTTCACGTAAAGGGTTGGTCGTGGGCTAAATACGCCCGATAATTAATCGGAACCGTCGAGGTTGACGATAACACCGCTCGGTTATCCCGATAGTACGGAATGGGTTGCTTAAAGTGGCCTGTGTCCGAAGTCGACCTGCGGCGAGGTGCGATCGCCCGGTCTACCCTCCGTGTGGGTACTTAGGTAGGTCGAATTTGGCGAACAACCCTATCCCACGCGGGGGGCCGATTGGCACGATCGTGGTGAGGCCGAAAGGCCCACCCGTGACTAGTTCCCGGCGTTAGTCCGAGAGGGTCACGACGAGATTGTCCGTCCGGTGGGCGACGTGCCGCGATTCGAGTTACGTGGCCGCCCGCACGCCGGCGGGCGCGAATCCGCAACATTTGGTGTCAGGAGTGGGATACAAACCCATCCCCCTCCTCGCGGCACTGGTATCAGAGAACGGGAAAACGGGCTCTCCTATCTCCAGCTAAATTCACGGGAATCGGTCCAGGGGTGAGAGGAGCGACCCCCGATTCCCTCCAAATTACGAGCAATTGAAATTAACCCTTTACGAGAAATAAGATGGCGTCTCAAGGCGAGCGGGAGCCGGGGGTATTAGAAATGGATTTAGAATGTGTAGAATCCATGGTCCAGGATGAAAACCCCATGCAGGAAATGTTGGTTGTGCAGGAACACGAACTCCCCCAACTGAACCCAGAGCCCGAAATAGGTGCGGCGGTGGCCGCGGTGTATGACACCTCCCCTCCCCCTCTCCACCAAAACCCTTCCCCGATCCCTGCCGAAACGGCTCACCCAAACGCACCCGACATGACCCAGCTATTCACCATGCTGGCAAAGATGAATGCGGATGCGCAACAAATGAATGCGGAAATGAGAACGAAGATGGATACAAACACAAACGAAATAAAAGGCATGAACGAAAATATGGAAACAAACGCACTCAAAATGAAGGAAGAAATGAAAGAGCTGCGGGGTGAGACACAGAACATGGGCCGAAGCCTGCAGGCGGGCATGAAGGCCGTTACCAGGGAGTTTAAAATGGCGACTCCACGTGTGGGAGGGAGTGCAACGGCTGTCAGGCCCGCGGTGGAGGCGGGTGAAAAAGTAATTCGGGAGACGTGTTGGGCGAGGGTCGTGACGGAAAAAGTGACGGTGACCGAGAGGGAAAAACTAATTGGGGTGACGGAGACGTGCACGAGGGAGATAACAAGGGAAGAGACGGAAATAATAGTTGAGACAAGGGAGATAACAAGGGAAGAGGTGACTGAGTTGGCAGAGACACGGGAGATGGGAACGATAGAGGGAAGACTACACGATGAAGACGGGGATAGAGACGCACACACACACACGGAGGTAGTGGAGGACAATGGGGGTGAGCTCGCGGACTGGGTAGAGACCCGGTGTGAGCAGCTGGATAGCCTCCTCCAGGAACGAGGGGAGGGAGTATGCCCCCTTGAGGCAAATCACGACCAGGTGGGTTCAGTCGTGCTTTGCGAGGTCGAGGGGAGGAGTGCTGCGAACGGGTGCACGGAGAGCCTGGGGGGTATAGAGGCCCCGGAGACCCTTGTGGGGACACGAATCCCCAGTGTGGTTGTCCCGGTGTGTGTGGTGTCGAGGTGTGTGCTCACGAGTGTGGCGAAATGCGTGCTGCAACGCACGCATAGCGCGGGTGCAAGGGCGTGTGTGAGAGCGACCGGGTGGGTGACAAAGACCCCGTGTGTGGAAGCGACCCTGTGTGTGAGTGGTGTGGTGGTAAGTGTGCAGAAGGGCGTGCTTCCCAGCGCGCCGTGTGTGAGTGAAACACCGCGGTTGAGTGCCCCCGCGTGTGTGAGTGAGGCACGGTGTATGAGTGAGGAAACGCGGATGAGTGCCCCCGCGTGTGTGAGTGAGGCACGGTGTATGAGTGAGGCACCGCGGATGAGTGCCCCCGCGTGTGTGAGTGGTATGGTTTGTGTGAGGGAAATGGCACGAGTGAGTGGAAGGCCGCGAGTGAGTGGAGCCACGTGTGCGAGGGAGGTGGCATGCGTGAGTGAACGGCCGAGTGCAAGGGAGACCGTGTGTTTGAGAGAGCGGTATGTGAGGGAGATGTCAGTCAGCATGTGTGAGCATGCAACCGCGTCTCCCGGTGTGAGTGTAATGGAATGGAGTGTTAGCGTCGTAACACGCAGGTGTGCGTGGGTCGAATGGAGACGACAACGACAATTGAGAGACAAAAGCCGGGTAACGGCTGTAGCTGTTTCGAGGACCGTGCCGGGTTCACCCAGCAGCGAGCGCGAGGTCCGTGCTGTGCAACGCACGAGGCCCCCACGTGCTCGCTTACGAGAGTGAAGTCCCGGTCCGGAAACGCCAGCGGTGGATTTGCCGATCCCGCGGACGGACAAAGTTTAGGCAGGATTACGGATTTGGACCGGATGGGTTCTCCACGCGGGCGTGTGTGTTAAGCTCCAACGGGCAAAGCACATGTGTTCGCGTGGGGAACCCCTCGAGACGTGGGGCTTGTGTTTTTTTTATGCGCACGGTGACGTCATGGCTGCACGTGGGGTTGGAATCCGGCAGGAGGGGTATCCCTGCCGGATGGTACCGTCCAAGGAGGGACAAGGTACACGTGCAGCTGCATGACGTCACGGGCAGGTGCAAAGTGCGCGAGCTGTGAGTTGCCGCGCTGGTGCTGCGCATGTGGAAAAAAAAAAGAAAAAAAAAAAGCAAGCCTCACTTTCGGGTGAACAGGATTCCCAGGCAAGGGGTGGATGATCTCCTTGGCCTGGGCACAGGATGAAACTAGTTAGGGGGAAGGGTTAGCTTAGCTAGACCGACTTCATGGGGCAGGGGTAAGTCCTCATGGAGTCCGTGGAATGGATGAGTTAGAGGGATTGTAGCGAGATTTAGGTTGGGAAATTGATTAATGGGATTATTTGGAGACAGTGACAGACTTGTGGATGTGTAGCGGGGACGTAGCTTAGCTACGTAGTGTTAAAAGGAACGTGCTGTAGTTTAAGGGACGACGTGGGAGCACGAGTTAGTTAGGGGAAGTAGTTAGAACGATGGCAGAGTTCAGTGGTGTGTGTGTTGAAGAGTTGGTGAGTTGTGTTGTGCTTGGTGAGTGAGTGAGGCCAGCGGGTCTGTGTGAGTGGAGCGAATGGGGAATGCATGGTGCGATGAGTGATTGGGGGGAGGAGTGACTCCCGCCCAAGGGACCCCGGGGTCAGTGTAGACTGAGTTAGGGGGTTAGTTAAATTGAAAAATGGAGGTCGTTTTGTTGTTGGTGTGAATGTAGGCTCGAAACCCGTTTGGAGGGGTGCAGGAGCCCTGTTGACAGGCTGGGAGCATGGCTGCGAAAGGTGAGTATCGCTGAGTGGGTACCCCGGGCACCAAGCTAGTCGGCCGTAGTAGGCCAAGGGCCCATGGGGGGCCGGGATAGCGTAGTGGGCACGGGTGCGTCTGCTTGGTGCGGGGGCCCGGGGCACCATGAGCCGCGTGGGCAGAGTTGTGGGCACGGGTGACCCTCGGAAAGGGGCCCGGGAAGCCAGCCTGCCACGTGTGCATTTCAGGGGAGGTGCCATGGGGGGCACTCCCCGGTGTTTAGGGAGCTGGAAGGCTCGGAGGCAGTGTAGTGCCCGGGGGTGCCATAGCGGGAGATTCGGCAGAGGGTCGTGCCTGCCAAAGGGAGCCACGCGTCCCAGCCATGAGACCGTGTGAGGGCACGGAGAGAAAATTGGGGGGCGAGGCCCGAAATTGTAAGGACACTAACACAGGCGACGGGAATCTGGGTTTATAGAACCAATAGTTTAAGTGAGAGGCGCTTGTTGAAAGCCCCGGGGTAGTTTAACAGTTAAATGGATAGGGTAGAATAGGAAGTGTACCCCTCCGCACCATCCATCCCCTCGCTCTCGTTGTGGGCCGCTGGACCCACTTTGTGTTATAGATCGCTGAACTCTGGGGAGGCCATTCTGAGGCTTCGTTGGGCCTCGACACAGGACGCTAGCTCTCCCTTGTTCCCCTCCGGGAAGGGAATGTAGGGGTTGGGAGTAGGCTAGGTGACAGGATAGGTTAGCCGAACAAGGACAGTACAGGGGGTTAGGGGACGATTTATAGTGGGGAAGTAAAAATAAAAAAATAAGTTGGGGCTAAATTGGGGTTTGACAAATTAAGGGAGTGGGTATAGACAGTGACAGGCAAAGGCGATAGGTTGGGAGGGAGACCGTAGAGTAGGTCCGAGCCCGCCTTCCAAGTGGCCAGCACCACCGCACTCCCTCCACCAACCTCCACTGAACGGCGAAGGCTGGCCAGCTTCATCGGCAGCTGTTGTTTTGCTGCAAGGCCTGTGCCGGCTGGATCGGCTGCAGCTGCTGTGCTGCAAGGCCTGTACCAGCCGGATCGTCTGCAGCTGTTTTCTGCAAGGCCTTTGCCGGCCAGTTCATCTGCCGTCTGTGTTTGCCTGCAGCGGCCTTGTTCTGCAGGCTGTGTTTGCCTGATCACCTTTGCCATGCCATGCCCACTGCCCCTGTTCACCAGCCCCGTTCAATTTTTGCTTTGCCCCCCCCCCCCTGTTCATTGCCATGTGCGCCAGGATCAGAAAGCAACAGTTTGCAAGCTGCGAGAACTGCCCTGTTGGCAGCTACAACACGGGCCTGCAGTGGCGGCCCGTGCACCGTGTTTGTGTCCATCCATTCATCCATCCATTCGTTGTGTTCATTGCGTGTGCCACTTGAGCTGGCACGGAGACTGCATTTGTGCAGCCCATGCACCGTTGTGGTTCACTGCGTTCAGTTCAAAAGGGAAGGCCTTGGACTGCGTGTGAGCAGCCGGCCACGTTCCCTGTCACCTGCATTGTTTGAGCCAGAGACTGCATGCGAGCAGCCTGGCTCCCTGCTAACTGCTTTCTTTTTGCAGAGTTCATTGATCCTGGGCCATGGTTTAGTGTAAAATTTGTAAGTTAAGGTTAAGATGTACTGTACATATGAGTGCGCCCCCGGAATGTCTGTCTTAGCGCCGGCAATTTTATTTAAGTCGTCCGTTTGAGTGGGTTTGTTTAGGTAGTTACTCAGCCCTCAGGTTATTTATTTTGGGGACACGAATACCATGAATGTCGCACTCAGGGATCCGTAGGTAAAATGTACTAGGGGAGAACTACACATGATGGCACACGAAAATTTGATGACTCGGGACGAGTCTGTAAAAAGGGGAGGGGGTAGTGTTGTGGTTGACGAAATTCGCAAACCACCATTCAGGTCCCGTAGGTGAGATATCTCTGTAAGTATATGTGTAGTTAGCCCAAACCCGTTGTTTAGAGGGAATAAATGTCATTCATTCGGGCTGCGACCCTTTTAGATAGCCGTTTTTCTTTTACTATCTTTATTTTGGACCAACCACCATTACTACCACCACAACCACCACCAACCGCATCTCGACAACCACAGCCACCTTCTCCAGAACTGCCTTCACAACATCCACCTTCTCCACAACCGCTTTCACACACCAACCACCAACTGCAACGCCGCTTCACAACAACAGCAACGCCAACAGCCACGACCTTTACCGTCACAACTCGCCCTCGCAACCATCGCATCACCGCCATTCCCGCGCCGCTTGTGGGCACCGATACTGGACTCGTACAGAGCGCGCACCGAGCAGCGGGTGCAAATACACCAGCCTTTCCAAGAAATCGGATCAAGAATGATTCACGCCCACTTCTGTTCCGTCCTATCAGCGAGCGGGGGGCGATTTGGCCCCTCCTCCAGGCGCGTCGGAGTATAATCGCTATATGCAGATTCACGGATCAAGAATGATTCACGCCCACTTTTCCTCCGTCCAATGGGGGAGCGTGGCTCCGCCCCCGAGACGTTCCTGATCCAAAAATCTGCATATGATTTCTCCTGTCGGACTATAAAGCGCCGAGCGCGGGGCGAATTTGGGAGAGTTGAGAAGAGGAAAGAGTTGGAGAGTTGTGGCGGCGGCGAAATCAGTCGAGAGAGTGTCTGTCGGGGTCCGGAGAGGCTGGAGAAGCCAAGAAGCTTTGTGGAGGTCTGCGCTCGTGTCAGAGTCGGGGAGCTGCGGAGAGGGGAGGCCGGGAACGCGGTCGAGGTCGCAGTGGAGTCGCTCGTCGCGGGACCCAAGCCAGCCAGATATCCTCTTTCCCCCGAGCATCAACAACCCCCCCACCTGTTTCCCCCCGTGCTGAGATGGTGAGAAGGGGGCCCCGTTCCCACCCCATTCCAGGCAGTGCCAGCATGGCCCGCAGAGTCGGGGCGCCGCCGCCATTTTGCGGCTCATCACCAGACGGGTAGGCTCGACGCGGTCTCGGCCCCAGGCCCGTCTGCCCCCTTGTATTTGAGGGTGGCCCCTTTTTCTTTTGGCTTTGGAGTATATGTGTTGTCGGCGCCGTCTGTGAAGTAAAACTGTGTAAGTGTTGCCGTGTGCTCGCGTAGTTGGTAGTAGATCTGCATTGTGTCTCTTTTGTTGCATTTGCTTTTTGTGCATAATTGTCGTGTTACTTTTACATTTGCTTTTGGTGCATAATTGTGGTAATTGTATATGTGTGCTTTCCGTTTGCCGCAGAATAAATGTGCTTTATGTTGAACTGTTTCTCCCGTTTCGCTTCGTCTTTTCTCTAATTGAATCTCCATCTTACTTCACGTAAAGGGTTGGTCGTGGGCTAAATACGCCCGATAATTAATCGGAACCGTCGAGGTTGACGATAACACCGCTCGGTTATCCCGATAGTACGGAACGGGTCGCTTAAAGTGGCCCGTGTCCGAAGTCGACCTGCGGCGAGGTGCGATCGCCCGGTCTACCCTCCGTGTGGGTACTTAGGTAGGTCGAATTTGGCGAACAACCCTATCCCACGCGGGGGGGGGGCGATTGGCACGATCGTGGTGAGGCCGAAAGGCCTACCCGTGACTAGTTCCCGGCGTTAGTCCGAGAGGGTCACGACGGGATTGTCCGTCCAGTGGGCGACTTGCCGCGATTCGAGTTACGTGGCCGCCCGCACGCCGGCGGGCGCGAATCCGCAACAGTATGATGAAATATTGTTTTACCATTTGCATTGCATTTATTATTTCATTTGGTATCATTATGTGACTTTACAAAAACATGTTTTAATGTACTAACTGTACCTCCCTTTGTTAGTATACTGTTACGGTTGTGGGGGAATATGGAGGAATATAATAGGAAAGATAGGATCGTATAGAGTTGTTTGACCGTAGACATGTAGGAGACAACTTGATGTAATTAAGGAGGGAAGCTATGAGCTTAAGTGTAACGTGTCACCACACAGGGGTGGTGTGGTGTTAATTAGATCGGGATTAAGGATAAGTTCCCCCAGTATGTGATTGCCCCCTGTGACCTTATTCCTACGTTTTTGCATTTACAAGCAAGCAAGGCATACTGAGCAGGCAGAGGCCCCACTTTCCCGGTTTCATGCGAGCAAGCTATGCCCTGGAGATGGAACGGTTGTTCGGTGTGACGTCGAGGAGAGAAGCAAGGAGGTTGGTGGCTTGGTTGGTTCAGTTCGGAGTGGGGGACGCATGCGGTCGACAGAGAACATGGCTTGGAGAGAGGATTTCGCTTTGCTCTCCTCTCGGCATGATGAAATGGCTTTCCTTAGACGCATGGAGAAGACGGCATGATTCTTGTAGTCATGCTGAGGCGAATTGGCTCGTGTACCGAGCAAGTCGCTGGCCATTGACTATTGCCTGGTCATGAGAAACAGACATAAAAGCCTCGTGTATATCACTGAAGAGACGATGCCACTCTGAAAAGCAGCGGGTCAGTGAGGACGATCGATGCGCGATGAAGCTGCACGGGGTCTGTGAGCCTTGGTGTTAAATCTCGCTCACAAATTGTCCGACGTACGTTTTCCCTCTTTGAGAGAGCACCTTGGTGCCATTTTTTGGGCACGTCTACATGTGTAGGATGAAGCACCTTGATTCCAAAGTTCCATAGAGACCATCTCTGGACAAGCTAAATGTCAGAAAAAGGCAGATTTTCTTTTATTTTGTTTCCCCCTTGTTTGTATTTAAGTATTTGTGTTCAAGCACCTCGACTTTAGGTTTAATTTATCTCACGATTATAATTATATTGAATTATTGTCCCTTGTAAATATTTGTCTATTTTCATTAAATCCCGTGTTTATTTTAAGTTGCTGTGCCTGAGTATTTTCCGTGGGGTTCGAGTATAAACCCCCCTGTGCTATGCTTCCCCGTGCCTCGGACGCTCCACCAGTGCTGTGCCCCACCCCTCCCATGCGCGTTATAATCTCCAAAGATCAACGTGTTTGCCTCCTAAGGAAAACCGCTTGGCTATTAGGGCTGGCGGTGTTAAACGCCCATCACCACAAATTGGGTCGGGAGGGGGGGGGGAGGTGGTTTAACCTTCACCGCTAGAACCGTGACAAATACATTTGACGAGCTATTTTATTCTATAAGTTCTGTGTTTTGTGTCATTGTTCTCACTATTTATTTGGGTTTTTTTGTATACAAGGTCAAGGCTCATGGAAGAGCAAGAACACAGAATGGATCAGGATGCAACAGTAGAAAGAGAGGGGGGAAGCCAACAGCAGGGCCGAGGGATAAAATAGATGGAGACTGACAAACAAGGGATGTGGGTAAGAATGAGGGGTAGAGGACACAGGGGGTGGACAAGATGGAGAGAGAAGGAAACACTCTGGAAGAAAAAAGTGGAATGTGGAATGAGTTGGGCTTGCATGGGAAGGGGGATTAACAGGTATATCAATGATCATGGTTTTGGATTAGGAATGATCTGAGATGGTGATGAACAGCTGTCTCAAAGACCTGGAGGGAAGAATAACATTGAAGAGAATGTGGAAGTTGGTTCCACAGGTGGGGAAAAAAATGGAATAAATGAGTGGAGCTGAGAAGTGATTCCGGATGTTGGGAGTTTCACCATTCAGGGCTTGCTGGTGGACTGCATGCATCCTGCAGAAACCTGGGGGTGGGTAGGACAAAGCACGGAAAGGGCAGAGGGTGCAAGATGAGAAAAGAGGTGGGAGAAGACAAAGAGTCCACTGACCAGTCTGTGATGGCGGAGTAATAGACACATCGAATCAGCTTCATCGTGGGATTTCCAATGATCTTGAAGAAGTTAGTTTCCACAACATCAAGCTGAGCAAGGTGTGAGGCAGGGGCACCAGCCAAAAGGGGAGAGCAGTACTCAATCAAGCTGCGGATGAAAGCCTTGCAGGTGGATAAGCATTCAGATTTTCCAAGGAAGGGCTTTGCACGATCAAATGCAAATGGCACCACTACTGAGTGTAATCGGCCATGGTGCCATTTGAACTGAGGGAAGGGATGGAGGTAAGTAAGTTTTCTGTTTGGAATGATTTTCAATTGTGTTTGACTGCCAGACAGGCAGACCAACAAAAATAATTATCTCATTCCTCTCTGCGTCTGTGGAATCAGGATGAATTCAGAGCCAAAGTTCTGTTAAACTACAAGTTGGTTTTCCGTGTCAGGTTCAGCATATACCATTCAATCGAAATGAAGTTATTCCTCGATCATAAAGTGACATTTGTTGACAGAAACACAGACAGACAAAGTTTACGAATTGCATATCCCCACTTTTGGCTTCGCGTGTGTGGGGTAAAGAGCACATGAAATCCATAAATTTTCGAAAGAAAATTAAAAGCCAAGAAGGGGAGATGTTTGCTTCCACTGAAGAGTTTATGACCACAATGTTCAGTGTTCAGGAGACCTCATAAGAAAGGCTTTTCTTCGACAAGCAGACATTTGCTTGACCACTAGATGAAGTGTCAGGCCTTGGCAACCTACAAGGCCTTCATTTTCAGCTTGATGGATTAAAGTAATACCCTCAAAGTCATTGAGATCACCCACGACAAAGCTGATTGTCTAGGTCTGTTACCTGTGCATCACAGATAGGTAGTTGCTGGCCTTTCTGTATTACTCCACCACCTTTTTGGCCTTGCACACTCTACTTTCCCTTGACTCTGTCCCTCCCAGGTTTCAGCAGGGCACACATGGTCTGCCAGTAACCATCTTCTTGTTAAACTCCCAAAATTCAGGCTCACTGTGATTTTTCCCTCCTTTTCGTAGTTGTCGGTTGGTTTATTCCATTCCTGTTTCATCCCCACGTTCCCCTACCTCTTCTTGCTCTGTTTCAGTTTGGGTGTAGCTCATTCACCCCCCATGTGTCCTTCTCCCTCCCTCCCCCCACTTGATCTCACTCTCAATTATATTCTGTTGTTGAGGTTTCTCCATTTCCATTTTGGTCCCTTCCATTTTGCTCTAGCTCCTACACGAGCCCTAATCATGTATTTTTTTAAGTATATTGAAAAGGATGGAGACGCTGTGGAATATTGTGACAAATAATGATTGCCAATCTTACGATGACTCTTACATAAATGGTATGTCATAATTGTTAAGATGAAGCTTGCAATAATTATATTTAGACACACCTCCATTTCTACAGAGGCAATAAACATTCTTTTGAACAACTCCATGATTATCCTTCATCCTGAGTTCAGCAAATTGGTACATTATATTAATGGATCATTAAGTTTACAGCTTTGTGTCAGCCTGTATAATCAAACCTCCTACTCAATCCCTCTCAAACATGATCCTTTTCATTGTGATGTAACCAAAACAATTTGCTGGGTATAATAGCTCTCGTAATTGCTATCACTGATTTACTTTATTAATCTCAATGTAACATCTTGACCTTGCACAGAAAAAAAGAACGGAGCCTCCATGATTTCCAAAATAACCAAATCTATTTAACTACACACATTTACAACAGCAATTTCCGCATAATCATAACTATAATTCTGGCTAGTGTTGGCTTAATGGCAAGGCTGGTGGGCTTGGGATCCCAGGATCCTGAGTTCAAATCCCACTCGGCTGTTGAATTAATTAATACCAGGTGGGATTGACTCTGCCTGTCATCCTTCTGAGGTCGGCAAAATGAGTGCCAGCTTGCTGGTATACTGTGTTGGAGTGGTGACCAGTCCAGGATTGGGTCCAATAGCCAAGGAGACTGCTTTCGTAGCACCAACACTCTGCACAGAGTATGTCCCGATGGATGGATGGATGGATGGATGGATGGATAGATGGATACAATAATTCTGCGTCGGAGTGGCGATCCATCCAGGAATGTGCCCAATAGCCCAGGAGACTGCTTTTGCAGCACCAATGCTCTGCACAGAGTATGGTCCCAATGGATGGATACTATAATTCATAGACTGATGCGTGTGTGTGTGTGTGTGTGTGTGTGTGTGTGTGTGTGTGTGTGTGTGTGTGTGTGTGTGTGTGTGTGTGTGTGTGTGTGTGTGTGTGTGTGTGTGTGTGTGTGGGGGGTTGTGCTTGTTTGTTGTGGTACTCCTCCTCCAGTTCTGGGTAAATTTCATCCAGACTTACTACAGAGGATCAGCATGACCCCAATTAATGTATAGGGGTGTTTTATCTTTTCCAGTGGTCTTGGTGGGAGCGGGCAGGGGACGCAAATTCTCCATGTGAATGTGTATCGTGTAGCGCCGCCTCCAGGTGGAAGTGTCCATGGTCTTGCTTGACCACTACATGAAGTGCAAGGTTAATTGATTGCACAATTTAGAGTACAGTATTCCTGCCCCCACGTTTTCCAGTGCTGTGAGGTTTTTTTGAATCACAAGCAGTACATATGTTTTTACTTCATGCATGTAACCTGGATTTTTATTTTGTTACTTTTTTTTGCCTACACAGAGCTATCAGGTGCTTATACACCGCCTTAATGATTTGGTTTTTCGGGAATTTTCTTAATGATTTGGAACAAATTATCACCCACCCTACCCATATCCCAGATCGCCATGACCACACTAACCAATCATTTGGATTTATTCTTCACCTCCAATCCGTTGCATTAGAACTACACAATTTCACCTCCAATTGGTTCTTCTGACCACAATCTTGTGAACATCACTGTACTTAAGCATGAGTCACATTTGCTCTACGGCGAGGATACAGCGGCCGTACCCCCCCCCCCCTAAATTGACAGAAACGTGCGGCAGCCGCAGAGTTTCTGAGGTGGCCTCAGGGTGGCCCTACGCCGCATGGCTATCTTTTACAGGCCGTAGGGGTCTCCGTGGAATTAAAGCGCGGAGTTATAACTTTTTTTTATTTCGAGGTTGGCCGTAGCAATTCGACAAGCCGTAGCCATGACGTAGATGCGTTCCACGTCGACCATACGTAGGGCGTACGGTGGGCTTGCGTTATTCGTGCGTTTTCCGTAGGCTGTTATCAATGAAAAATGAATTTTGCCAACCCCCCAAAAAATTACGGCGGCCGCACTATTTCCACGTTCGCCTTAGGGCCCCCTGCGATCACCTTGCGGTCGCCTTGAGGCTACCTTGCGTCTGCCTTGAAAATTCTATGGCCGCCGCAGGGACGCCCTAAGGTCACCGTGCGACATCAAATCAAAGACCGTACGGCACCCCCATGTTTGCGGTCTCCACAATTTCTAAATACCCCGTGTGGCTACCCGAAAAATAAAAACATATGTGACTGCTACATTGTGTGACCGTGGAAATACTGTGGCCGCCCTATAATTGCTAGTGGCCGTTGATGTTTTAGACCCTATGGCCGCCGAGCCAAATGTGACCGAAGCATTACCACCATTTCCTCTCATCGAACTGCTCCGACGAAACGCCAGTATTTGCATTTCAATAATGCTGACTGGACTGGTTTACAAAATTTCTTTTCTGACTTTTCCTGGAAAGACTACTGCCACTCTTCGGGTGATGCCTCTGTCTCTGCTGAACGTATAGCTGAGGTTATTGTTGCAGGAATGGAGGCTTATATCCCCTTCTCTTTCAAGTCTATCTCTCCGACCAATTATTGGTCAATAATTCCTGCTCTGCGGCCATTCATGCAAGGGATGCCGCATATCGGACATGGAAAAACTCTTCTTCCTCCGACTCGCATTCAGCTTTCATATCCACCAGAAATCATTGCAAATATGTTATTCGTGAAGTGAAGCATTGCTTTATTCAAAAGAAATGTGACAAGCTCTCATCTTCTTTCACTAATATATCTTTCTGGTCCTTAGCTAAACGTATCTCCAACAACTTCTGTCGCTCTACGTTTCCTTCACTTTTCTGTTCCGATGATACTATCGCTGTCTCTCCGACTGATAAAGCAACTCTTTTTGGTTCACTTTTCTCCTCTAACTCCACAATGGATGACTCTAACATTCCATCTCCCTCTGATGCTCCCCTCACCAATCCTATACCCCTCCCCATAATCTCTTTTCATGCAGTCAGAAAAACAAAAATACTCCTCTCTCTGGACATAAGCAAGGCCTAACGGGCAAGATGGCATTCCTCCTCGTGTCTTGAAGGAATGTGCTTCAGAACTTGCACCCGTGCTTGCTCGTTTGTTTCATTTTTGTTTAAAAACCCAAACTTTTCCTCTTTCCTGGACCCATGCCTTAGTACAGCCTATTTTAAAGAAGGGTGATCATTCAAACTACCATCCTATTGCTCTAACTTCGACTGTTTAAAAAGTATTTGAATGTCTTCCCAATTCCCATTTTCTCAACCATCTTGAATCTCACCGTCTTCTATCTGACCACCAATACAGCTTTCACAAGGCAAGATCTACAGGTGATAACCTTTCTTCCATTGCAAATGCCTGGGCCTCTTCTTTGAGAGACTATGGGGAATCCTTTGTTGTCGGCCTTGATATCTCAAAAGCCTTTAACAGAGTTTGGCATCAGGGTCTGATATCCAAGCTTCCCTCTTTCGGCTTTCATCCGTCACTCTGCTCTCTTATATCGAGCTTTCTCTCCGACTGCTCTATCTCCGTAATTGTTGATGGTTCAACATCTCCCCCCTTCCCTGTCAACAGCAGTGTACCTCAAGGTTCCGATCTGTCTCTAACACTCTTCCTTCTGTCTCCAACACTCTTCCTTCTTTTCATCAATGACCTTCTTTCTTCCACAAATTACCAAATTCACTCGTATGCTGATCGCTCAACATTGCATTCCTCCATGTCTTTCCCACCTGCCCCATTTTCTCTCACTCGATCTACATCTCGTTTCATCACAGCCACCTATTTAAATTCGGATTTGGACAACATCTCCCATTGGGGCAAATGTAATCAAGTTAAGTTTAATGCTTCAAAAACTCAATTTCTTCCCCTCTCTCTCCCCTCTCTCCTCTCAACTCTCCAATCTCCTTTGAAAGTTCAACAATCACACCATGTGATACAATAAACCTACTAGGTGTTCCTCCAACTTAAAATTTATCCTGGAATCCACACATTACACAAATAGCTAAGTCTTCCTCGAAGAAATAAGGAGTCCTGTTCAGAGGTCGAAGATTCTTCTCCTCTGAACAGTTGCTCCAGTTATATAAAGTATTGATTCGTTCTTGTATAGAGTATTGCTCTCACATCTGGGGAGGTTCCAACTCCACATACTTACTGGACAGAATTGAAAACAAAGTTATTCGACTTGTCAACTCCACCAATGTGACCTCAAGACTCGACCCGCTCAAATTACGCTGCATATTCGGCTCTCTTTCTCTTTTCTACAGATATTACTTCGATTTCTGCTCGCAAGAACTTTCTGCTTGAGTACCTCCACCATTAGCGAGACCAAGGAACACTCGACAAGCCACGACATCACATGATTATTGTGTGGCCATTGGCAATTCAAGGGTGGGCCGTTACGATGTTTGTTTCTTCCCCTCCACTGCCAAACTCTGGAACTCTTTACCTTCTCACGTCTTCCAAAACACTTATGACCTTTCCCTTTTCAAAAAGCAGATGTTTTTTTACTTCCTCAAAAACTCTAAGATTATTCTCTCTTTCCTTACTTTTCTGTCAATGCGGTTCTTTCATTCAGGCTTGGCCTCAATGAGGACTAATTAGTCTGTGACTGAAGCCTTCAACATTAAAAACAAAAACAGAACGTGCTGCATGCTTGAAACAAGATCACCCATAGGGCGGGTACTCTGCTAATCATACTATAATTGCAGAAGTGTGTGTTTGTTAATTACTTACAAAATACAAGATTCACAAGTATATTGGTTGGTCTGGTCTGTTATTCTGTCTGTCTGTCTGTCTGTCTGTCTATCTGCCAATCACTACAAGTCACATTTTTACTTCGATCTTCACAAAACGCAACCACATGGTAGAGGTAGTGACAAGCTGGAAGCCTATTGTTTTTAGGTCAAAGGTCAATGTCACATAGATCGTCAATTTCCATCCGATTCACTTGAGATATATATATATATATATATATATATATATATATATATATATATATATATATATATATATATACTATATACACCATATATAATAAAAAAGTGTGTGTGTGTGTGTGTGTGTGTGTGTGTGTGTGTGTGTGTCCTCCATAACTCCAAAACCATGAAACATAGGTGCCCCAAACTTTGCATGAATACCAAGGGAACTCCAAGGTAGTGCATGAATGAAAATGGTTCATTAAAACACCTCTATGAAGATAATTAATGACTTATTTAATTATCCTTTATCAAGGCTCAACCTCGGTCAGTCCTCTGTCAGCTTGATGGGGTCTTAATTCACTATTTTGTTTGGCACATTCAAACATGCATTGATTTATTTGGAAACACGATATACTCCATTGGACTAATTAAAGTACATGATCAAAAGATTATATGTGATTTGAGAATCGGATCTCATGGACTAAATAAGTGTTGAAACCTGGAGTGAAATCTGAAAATTTCAACAAATTGGAGATTTATATAAGTAAGTTTATTTATTGAAGCAAAGCATTAAGAATAATATTTTCTACTGTTCGGATGTTTATATTTCGTGAAGAAAAGATTAAGGAATGTGCAGAAAGTGAAACTTCATTGAGCACAACACCATGCTTTATAACCTGCTTTTTCAAGTCATGACGATATAGTCCACATGGGTCCTTTTTTGGCAATTACAAACACAGTTTTTCTTTTCACCATTTTGTGCGATCTGCTTTCATGATGAAATATTAATGTAAATATGCCAATACTTTCTGCAAGATATTAATAGATCGAGATTATGACATTGAGATTGGCAAACTACTCGTACACGGACCATGCTATTCAAAGGTGATATCTACCCCCCTCCCCACCTCCCCCCTCACTCCACCCCACAAATGTAACAATATATTTAGTTCCACAAATGATACAATGATACCCTTTGTTTTATATGATATAGAAACTCAGAAAAGTTTTCTTCATTTTCAGGTTTAATGTAAAAGAAAATGACTCCTCCACAGGAGAAAGCTTAGTGTTTAAAATGGTTCATCGTGACGAGATCTGACACGCAAGTTCAGCGTAATTTCTATACAAGAGATGGAAGGAATCCGCTATCGTATCAGACTAGTATCAGAGAGTGGTACAAGAGGTTTAAGGAGACTGGAAGTTGTCGAAAACAGAAAAGTACCGATCGACTGCACAAGTGCAGCAGACGTTGAACAAGTGCATGAATCATTTCAACAAAGCCCCAGAAAATCAATCCAATGTACATCCAGATAACTTGGGCTACCAACGACCATTGTACACAGGATTTTGCATAAAAGACTGAAGCATTGTGCCCATAAGGTGTAGGTTCTGCAGGAACTCAAACCAAATGATGGACCAAAATGCAAGGCATTTGCCTTGGAAAAGCTCAGGCGCATAGAGGATGACGAAGTTACCTGAAAAAGGTCATGTTCACAGACAAAGCTTGCTTTCATGTATCGGGGAAGATCACCCAGCACAACATGAAGATCTGGAGCTCTGAAAACCCCCAAATGGTCATTGAACACATATGCAACAGTCCAAAGGTCAAAGTGTGGTGTGGCCCCCTCCATGACTGCTTGGCAGATCCGTTTTTCTTTGTGGAGGATACAGTGACCTCAACAATCTACATGAACATGTTCATGTGGATTTGCCTTCCCACAGTTTGAAGACCTACAACCCAATGTCAACCCCAACTTTTCCTCCAGGAAAATGGAGTTACTCCAAAGAGGATATTACACTTTTAAAGGTTAAGTTGATGAACCTTCTAACCCAAGAATGCTGAGGCACGGATTCACTGCCTTAAAGAGCCACGACTTAATGGAGAACCACAATGTCTGTCAGGAGTCTTCAAACGAAACTCTCCATATCTACATTATACGAACAAAAACAATGTAATCTCACTTTTGTTACACTAGAAGGGGAACCCGGCGAAAAATAAACTTTCATCCATTAAAATTCGTGTGAATAAATTGCTGAAATATCGGCAACTTTCTTCATATCCATTTTCTCACCTGTGTTGCAAGTAGAGTGAAAGGCGGTGCATAATCTGAAATACCATTTGATCGGGCGATGTATTACTGTTACGTTAATAAAATGGAAATGTTGAAAAAAAACAAATATTGAATATAGCAAGTATTTTCTGAATCTAATATATATGAGAAATGGGATTGAATGAGACTCACCATTCTTATAGGTGAAGAAAAAGATGAAGGAAGAAGAGTTTTTGTTTCAACGGAAATTGAAACCGGCCCATCTGTCCTCACCTTACCCAACTATATCATACCATTTGCAGATCGAGCTTGATTCGTGGTATCCCCGATAGCACAATTGTTGTTACCGGCCGGACACATGTAGGCATGGATGGCCGGACGGACGGACGCAGGCATACTCCGACTAAGCTCGTTGTATATTATAGATTCTTCCCTAAAATTCAAATTGTATATATTGTATATGCAAATTGTCTTGAGTGATGCCAGCCTACCTTTATGCACTCGAAACAGTGGCACTGACAGTGACAACAACAGAGGCTGCAGGTTTGTGAGAACAACTCAATCAGAAGAATTGCGGAAGTGAAGAGGGCGGACAGAATGAGGATGGATGAACTACAGTTGCCTGCAAAAGTATTCACCCCCCTCCAAAGTTTTCACATTTTGATGCCACCTGAGCTTATTTCATGGTACTTTCAAATCAAACTTAAGAGGTAGAGTCTTCACAAACTCCTCAAAAATTATAAAAATTACAAAATGCAGATAAAATGTGATTAAGTTTGATCAACAGAGAAAATCAGATGATTCTCAGTTACATACAGTGTCAACAGAAAGTCTGTACACCCCCTTTCAAATTTTTCAAAATTTGTTGCCTTATAGCCTAGAATTAAATTGCATTAAATCAGACTCTCTCAACCTTTACTTACATATCGTAACCCACAACTTCCAAGTGAAAAATAAATTCGACAAATTTCAGAAAATCATGAAAATATAAAAACTAGAATATCTTGGTTGGATAAGTGTCTACCACCCACAGTTAATACTTGGTGGAAGCATCTTTGACAGCAATTACAGCTGTGAGTCTGTTGGGATAGGTATCTACCAACTTTGTACACCTTGATTGGGCAATATTTGCCCTTTCTTTTTCACAAAACTGTTCAAGCTCAGTCAAGTTGCGTGGGGAGCGTTGATGGACAGCAATCTTCAAGTCATGCCACAGATTTTTGATTGGATTTAAGGCAGGGCTCTGAGTGGGCCACTCAAGGGCATTTATCTTTTTGTTCCTTAGCCACTCCAGTGTAGCTTTGGCTGTGTGCTTCGGGTCATTGTCATGATGAAAGGCGAACTTCTGTCCCAATGTCAGCTTTCTTGCAGAGGGCAGCAGGTTTTCCTCCAGGATTTTTCTGTATTTTGCTCCATCCATTTTCCCTTCTATCTTGACAAGTGCCCCAGTCCCTGCTGAAGAGAAACATCCCCATAACGTGATGCTGCCACCACCATGCTTCACAGTAAGGATGGTGTTCATTGGGTGATGTGATGTGTTGGGTTTGTGCCAAACTTAATGTTTTGCATTTAGGCCAAAAAGTTCCATCTTGGTTTTGTCAGACCACAAAACCTTTTGCCACATGGCTTTAGAATCTCTAAAGTGTTTTTTTGAATTCCTCAAAGAAGACTCAAGGTGGTCTGTTTTCAGTAATGGCTTCCTTCTTGCCACCCGACCATACAGGCCAGACTTTTGGAGTGCTTGGGATATTGTTTTCACTGCACACAGGGACCAGTCTTTGCTATAAAGGACTGGAGCTCTTTCAAAGTTGGCATTGGCCTCTTGGTGGCCTCTCTGATCAGTCTCCTCCTTGCTTGGTCATCCAGTTTAGAGGGATGGCCTGATCTAGGCAGGGTCTTGGTGGTACCATGCGCCTTCCACTTCTTAATGATTGTGTTGACTGTGCTCCAAGGGATATTCAAGGCCTTTGAAATATTTTTATACCCATCCCCTGATCTGTGCCTTTCCGTAACGTTATCCCAGAGGTCTTTTGAAAGCTCCTTGGGGTTCATGGTTGAGTCTTTGCTATGAAATGCACTACTCAGCATCAGAACCTACAGGAACAGCTGATTTTATCCTGAAATAATCAGAATCACTACTATTTATCACAGGTGGAGGCCAATTAATTTGGTGTGTGATTTTGAACATCATTGGTTACACCTGTGCTAATTTGCAATTGCTATTTTAAGGGGGGGGGACACTTAACCAACCAAGGTATGTTTTGTAATTTAAATTAATTTTCTGAAATCTGTATAACTTGTTTTCACTTGAAAGTTGTGGGTTACAATGTGTAAATAATGGTAGAAAAAGTCTAATTTAATGTAATTTAATTCCAGGCCAGAAGGCAACAAAAGGTGAAAAATTTGAAAGGGGGGTGTTGACTTCCTTTCGACACAGTAAGTGTTCAATCAAACCCTTTCCCCAATTAACCCAAAATAACTTCAGGAGCAAAATACTTGTTTGAAAGGTTACAAAATAAGTGTGATAGGTTTCACCTGAATGTAATCAGTGATTATCTTAAAAAATTAAGTTCCCCCACTTATCTATGGAGTTTTAAGATGCAATTCACTTGGTCAACCAACAAGACAAACATGAAGATCAAGGAGCTTTCCAAAGAAGTCAGACTTAAAGTGGTGGAGAAATACCATTCAGTAGAGGGTTATAAGAGATTTCAAAATCACTCATTAACCTTTTGAGTGCAGTGAAATCAATCATTCAGAAGTGGAATACATATCATGCTAAACAGACACGACCCATGTCAGGTCGCATATCCAAATTCAGCAACTGGGCAAGCAGGAAACTTCAGGATGTCACTGTGAATCCAACAATGACTTTGAAAGATTCACAAGGCTCTAAGTCCAAGATGGAGGGTTAGTGTTCATCAAGCAACAATATCCTGTTCCCTTCACAAAGCTGGCCTCTATGGACAGGTGGCAAGAGAGAAGCCATTCCTGAAAAAAAGATGCATCTACAAGCTCATGTAGAGTTTGTGAAGAAGCACCTAAATGATACTGCAGGCATGTGGAGAAACATTTTGTGGTCCGACGAGACAAAAATTGAACTATTTGGTCTAAATTAAAAGCGTTACGTCTGGTGCAAGCCAAACATTGCAAATAATCCAGTCAACACCACCCCTACTGTCAAGCATGGTGGTGGCAGCATCATGTTGTGGGGTTGCTTTTCATCAGCAGGGACTGGCAAGCTTGTCAGGATAGAAGGGACAATGCACATTGCAAAGTACAGGAGAATCCTTGATGAAAACCTGCTTGAGTCAGCCATGAATCTGAAACTAGGTATAGGAGATTCACATTTCATTTGGATAATGATCTGAAGAACAAAGCTAAAGCCATACTGGAGCAGCTGAATAAGAAGAGAATAAATGTTCTTGAGTGGCCCAGTCAAAGTCCTGACTTGAACCCAATTGAACATTTATGGCGAGACTTGAAGATTCCAGTCTACCGACGATCCCCATCAAACTTGGGAGAACGAGAGCAATTTTCACGTGAAGAGTGGGCAAAGATTTCACCATCTCACTGTATAAAGCTGGTAGAGAGATCTACCCACAAACACTCATAGCAGTCATTGCTGCAAAATGTCCTTCCACTAAGTACTGACCCCTAAGGGGATGAATACTTTTACAACCAGTGAATTGTGATTTGTACATGTTTTTTAAAGGTATTCTTGACATGTAACCTCCTTCAACTATAAGTGTTTAATTTGATCTCTTCAGTTATGAATAAAAAGGTTAATTTGGAAAAATTGTTTCTACATCATTCATAATTCATCTAAATATGGAATTATTGGTTGGAGGTGAAAACTTTTGCAGGCCACTGTAAGGGAGCATATTGGTGTGCAGATGAGCTTGACACCGAGATCGGTAAGAAGTTGAGCTGAAATGGGCTGAGCACGGTGCGGATGGGGAAAGAGACTGAGAATGGCAAAGAGAGCTGATAGGTTGAGGGAGCAAAGTCGTAGGAAAAGAGTTTGACTGCGTTTGAAATGGGAAGATTGTGTGAGGATGGATATCAATAACGTGGGGTGGTTGGAAAGTGGAGATAGTTGGCTTTGGACAGAGGGAAGTGGAGGAATATAGTGGCCATTGCAATGCAAAAGCAATATATATATATATATATATATATATATATATATATATATATATATATATATATATATATATATATATATATATATGTATATATATTACTAACCTTCACACTGCAGCAATTATGGAATTAATGGGATTTCAGAGGCTGGATTTTCTATTAATTTTTCTCATTCATGCAAAGCAGGACTTGTGAAAAAGTTAGTTTCATTTCATTATTTTCATCGAGAGCTGTAAAGTAAAGAAGCGAATAATATTATTAATAATTTTAATGTGATTGAATTAAGGTCAAAGAGAAGTTGATTGTCCTAGAAATTGTGTCATTTATATGATATTAAAGGCAATTTATTCGGCTGAGTTTCCCAATGAGACTGCTACAGTTTTGGAGGACGTCCAAGTCCAAACATTACAGGTTTACTTGTGTTAAGGCCCAGTCACACCTTGACGTTTTAGCCAGCAATGGCAACGTATTAAAATGTATGTAAAACACTGGCTTACATTGAACTTTTGATGTTTTTTTTTTTTAAGATTCGGACGTTTTCATAACGAGTTGGTCGTATGCATAACATATTAGTAATGGACACAGAACGTTTCTTTGTCTTATAGATAGCTTATACCAATGAATGCTTAGCCTGTTGTCGGCGTTCACAACCTATGCCCAACGATAGTCTAACTTAGGCATAGCACACTGCACGTATCGCCGACGATCACGTGGCGTAGCCTATTAAAAGGCTGCCGCACAATGATTCAAATCATGACGACGTATCGCAGTGTTTTTCAGCGTGCTCTCAATGTTTCCAAAACTTACCCATAACGTATTCGAGGTGTGCCAGCGTTTTAGACAATTTTTTCAAAAATCGGCATAAGCTGGCTAAAACGTCAAGGTGTGACTGGGCCTTTATACAGGTTCAATGAGCGTTTCCTTACATGGCAAGTACAGCTTTTCTTGCATTGCAGGTACAGTGAGTGTTTCCTTGTGTTGCACAGGTACAGCATCTCCTTATGTTATACAGGTATAGTGCTTTCAGAAAGTATTCACACCTCTCGACATTTTCACATTTTTTTGTGTTACCGCCTGAATTTAAGATAGATTGAAGCCTGGTGTTGGCTTAGTGGTAAGGGTGGCTAGTGTGGGGGAAAAATTTACATTAATGTATTTTAAATTGTAACAAATGGAGTTTCAGAAATGTTACTTTTATGCTGCAAGTTGAATTGGCTGTCATTTCTGGCCAAAAGACTTTTGCCCTAAATGATAAGAAATATGTTGTACTGGAGCAGAGTGACCGAGCTGATAAATGAACCTTTGCTTAGAAATGTAGGAAGTCGCTTTTCATCTAAAGGACACGTCTACAGTATGGGTGAATATCCCCCAACCACTCTCTCATGAAAGTATAAAATGCTTTGAAATGTAAAATTGTTTTCAGTGCAAGCACGTGAGGATAGTATCTCAGTGGCTTGTACTCCTTGGAACTGACCAAGTACCAAGTTAGAATAAAACTCTCTGATGTAATGTAGCAGTGAATTGAATTGGGTTGGTCTAAGTGTTAACTAAAGTAAGAATAAATGAAATAGAACCAAATAATATTGCAATCAATGGGGATTCTTAAGTTCATTGTCCAAGGGTGAGAAGTATATGGTGTATAATTAGAAAATAAATTGTTTCACAAGGAAGGACTTGTGTGGACATCGGTTTTATCAGTGTCGATCGGGTTTCTGTAGGATTTTATAATCAAATCTGACAAACGTTAAACTCTGTCTGAAGTCAAATAGGATTCCACAATCGGCCAGTTAGAATCCTTCAGGAGGACAACGATCACAACAAGGTGGGTTTAAAAAATCCACGTCACTGGCTTGGGACCTTAGCGAAGCTTGGTGTTAGCTTAGCAGTTAGTGTGACTGGCTTGGGATCTTAGCGTCCTGAGTTCAAACTCCACTGGCCACTAAATTAACATTAGGTGGGGTTAACTGAGTCTGTCATCCTTCCAAGGTTGGCAAAATGAGTACCAGTGTACTGGTATAGGGAGGGTTACAGCATCATAAGTATAATCATTTCCCAACAAAATGATAGGTACCTGGCAGCCAAGCTGGCACACACAAGAATAAAAAATGGATTAAATTTAAATTTTTTGTCACCAATCTACACAAAATACCCCATAATGACAAGGTGAAAACATGGTTGTAGAAATTTTTACAAGTTAATTAAAAGTGAAAAGCTGAAATGTCTTCCATCAATAAGTGTTCAACCCCTTTGCTATGACACTCCAAATTGCGCTCAGGTGCATCCAATTTCCTTTAATAATACCTGAGATGTCTCTACAACTTGATTGGAGTCCACCTGTGGCCAATTATAATGATTGGACGTGATTTACAAAGAAACACACCTTTCTATAGCAGGTACCACAGTTGAGAGTGCATGTCAGAGCAGAAACTCTACCATGAAGTCCAAGGAACTGTCCGTAGAACTCCGAGAAAGAATTGTGAGGAGGCATAAATCTGGGGAAGGGTGTAAAACAATTTCTAGAGTGTTGGAAATTCCCAAGAACACAGTGAGCTCCATCATTAGGAAATAGAATGAATATGGAACTACCCAGACTCTTGCTCGAGCTGGTCATCCAACCAAACTGAGCAAATGGGCAAGAAGGACCTTGATCAGGGAGGAAACCAAGAACCCATGACCACTCTGACAGAACTACAGCATTCCTTGGCTGAGATGGAAGAACCTACCAGAAGGACAATCTCTTCAGCACTTCACAAATTGAGGCTTTATGGGAGAGTGGTCAGATGGAAGCCATACCTGACAAAAAGGCACATGACAGCACACCTGGAGTTTGAAAAAAGGCACTTGAAGTACTCAGAGCATGAGGAAAATGATTATGTGGTCTGATGAGATGAAAATTGAACGCTTTGTCCTGAATACAAAGTGTTATGTCTGGTAGAAACCAAGCACAGCTCATCACCCATCGAACACCATCCCGACCGTGTAGCATGATGGTGCCAGCATCATGCTGTGGGGATGCTTTTCAGTGGCAGGGAATGGGATACTTGTAAGAAGAGGGAACAATGAATGGAGCCAAATACAGGCAAATCCTTGAGGAGAACCTGCTTCAGAGTGCAAAAGACCTGAGACTACGGCGATTATTTATGTTCCAACAGGACAATGACCCCAAGTATACAGTCAAAGCAACACTGGAACGGCTTCAGAACAAGAACGTGAAAGTCCTTGGACAGTTCCTTGGAAAAAAAAAAACAGCCAAAGCCCAGATTTAAATCCCATTGAGAATCTGTGGAAAGACTTGAAGATTGCTGTTCACCGATGCTCTCCTTCCAACTTGACAGAGCTTGAACAAATCTGCAAGGAAGAATGGGAGAAAATCCCCAAATCCAGATGTGCAAACATGATACAGACATACCCAAGAAGACCCAATAAGACCCAAGAAGACTTTCATCACTGTCAAAGCCACTACTACAAAGTATTGACTCAGGGGGTTGAATACTTATTGTCACAAGATATGTCCACGAGCCTTGACTTTCTATCCCCCAAAAAGCCAACCAACACATGAGGATTGGGAATACCACAACACCTGTTGTTGTGTTACCACTCTGAGTGAGCTCGGTTGTTAAATGAAAAACACTGCAATGAGGCAAGTGCATTCATCTTCATATGCATTCCACTTCCAAAGCCATAAATGAACACAAGAGCAGACACCATTACCCCGTGCTTATAAGAATCGTAAATAATGAGTGCAAAGCTGCAGTAAGCCCATTTCATTATGCAATGTACAGACCAATTCCAACAGCAAGATGTTTAACTCGAAGTTATTCAGCAAGATGTCACATTAAGGAGACAAAAGACCACAATGTTTTCCAGTGGAATGTGCAAGACAAATGCATTAGAAGACATTGGGGTACTTTTACATCACTTTCGAGGACATGGGTAGACGATGGATAAACACATGATATAAGGGACTTGAACCTTGTAAACCTCTCTCATGAGCCAGGGGTTCCGATAAGAACACAGATTGAGAAACAATTGCCAGGAATTCAATCTGTATTTGGCACGAACATGTTCTGGATTGTGTCTGGCAATGGTGTCATTATTTCCTCTACCACTGAAGGTATCTAAATGGAGGGTCTGTTTTCACCCTTTTCTGTTTGTTTATTTGTTTCCTCCGAAATCGAAGATTTTTCAAACAAATTGGTCAGTCAATTTTGTTATTCTGTCTGTATGTCTATCTGTTTGTTTGTCAATCGCCTACAGGTCACAATTTTAAACCGATCTCCACGGAACTTCACCAAGTTGTGAAGGTCGTTGCAACTGAGAAGCCTATTGATTTTGAGGTCAAAGGTCATCTTGAGGTTGAATTTTCCAAAATCGTCATTTTTCTTCCGATTGACTTGAAATTTGAACAATATTTGCATATTGCATCACTGCATTGGGGAAGCAACAAAATGAGGTCAAAAATGTCAAAAGTCAACAACTCAAGGTCAAACATCTAAATTCATCAATTTCAATCTGAAAAATAATCAATTTTCATCTGAGTGACCTGAGCTTTGATTAAGATTGTCAATTTTAATGTTAATGAAATGGACAATTTGATGTATCCATAGCAACCTTTGAAGAGGAGTGTGGCGTTTGCAAGTATCGTGCTCTGCACAACGTCTTTTTCTTTTTTGTTTGTTTGTTTGTCAATCGTCTACAGGTCACAATTTTAGACCGATCTTCACAAAACTTCACCACATGATGGAGTTCATCAAAAGCAAGAAGCCTATTGTTTTTGAGGGCAAAATGTTAACATAGGCCAAAGGTCAACAACCTTTTCAAATTTCTAAAATCCTCAATTTTCATCCGATTGACGAGAAATTTGAACAGGATTTTCACATCAGCTTATTGATTTCAAGCACAAATTATTTTTTAAGGTCAACATCGGCCAAGAGGTCAACATAGACTGGATTTCTAAAATTGTCAATTTTCATCCGATTGACTTGAAATTTGAATCGGAGTTGCATATTTCTTCACTGAATTCAACCACCTATTATTTTTGGGTTCAACTTAGGCCAAAAGATCAACATTGGCCAAAGGTCAACAACTTTGGTGACATTTCTAAAATCCTCAATTTTCATCTCATTGACTTTAAATTTGAAGAGGATTTTCATATCAGGTCACTGAATTCAACGAACAAGTATTTTTGAGGTCAATGTAGGCCAGAAGGTCAACAGAGGCCAAAAAGTCAACAAAGGTCAAATTTATAAAATTGTCAATTTTCATCCGATTGAGTGGAAATTTGAAGAGGATTTACAAATTTGGTCATTGAATTCAAACACCCATTATTTTAAGGTCAAATTTGTTTGATGCAATTTGCAAGTATCGTGCAATGCATGACAACTTTCTTGTTTTGTTTCTTTGTATGCAGGATATCTCAAAAAGTTATGGATGGATTTAGATGAAATTTGGTGGGCAGGTTAGGTGTCTGACAAGGTTAAATTGGTTACATTTTGGTGAAGATCCAGATCCACATACTATAATTTAGGTGATTCTTCACCATTTTGAGGTAGGGCCAAATCGGATATATGACACGATATCTGAAAACAGATGTGGGCACATTTGAACGAAACTTGCAGGGCAGGTTAGGTGTGTGATGAGGACAAATTGATTAGATTTTGGTGAAGATCTGGATTCGGATACTATAATTTCTTTCGTTGATTCTTCACATTAAGTGATAGGACCAAAAACAATATAAAGCACAATATCTGAAAAAGTTGTGCACAGATTAGGACGAAGCTTGGTGGATGAGTTGGGGAGGTGACAAGAACATGTCCATTCGATTTTGGTTCAGGTCCAGATCCAGATCTGTCCTATCATTGGGATACAAAACATAAACTGTTCAACCTGGTGGAGGCATGCACTCCACCAAGTGACATTCGAGTTTGTGTAATGTACTTCCCACCCTTCAATCCT
This sequence comes from Eptatretus burgeri, assembly GCF_056783735.1. Lineage (NCBI taxonomy): Eukaryota > Metazoa > Chordata > Myxini > Myxiniformes > Myxinidae > Eptatretus > Eptatretus burgeri. The sequence goes on along the minus strand of NC_140971.1, from coordinate 11,526,775 downwards.
GGATTCGGCTTTTCGACATTCGAGTTTGTGTAATGTACTTCCCACCCTTCAATCCTGGATTCGGCTTTTCAAAAAAGAATTGTTTATTATGATTTGCCCTGCCCTTGTGGTGGATTGCCACACAGGCAGCTGGCACATGTTGCCAGTAAGGGCTGCATGACCTTGATGCTTGGCAGAGGATTCTCTTATGGAGAACAATGGCAAGAAAATCCCAGCTAGCATAGACATTGCCCAGAAAACAGCAATGGCAAATCACTACCGTTCATGCCAAGAAAACAATCGTGATCAGAAATCTATAAAATTATAGTTCCAGAACATGACCCCCCCCCCCCCCCCCCGGTTTGAAAGACCCCAAAGTATCAGTTTTACCGAAGGAGTTTCTCTTGCAAGGGTTACAATACTGGATGGGTTGCCACTCCATTGCAAGATACTTCTTCAAGAATTTGGAATATGTTGAGGGTGCGGGTGATAACTCAGCGACTCTTTGCAAATGTTACCGTGGGATCTTTAACATCTACCAATGAATGTTGGTAGACAGGATGCCAAATTTAGCATCTGAAGGACGACACAGGAATTTATGCATTTCCCGACACACAAAACACCAGGACGAGAGTTTGTATCTTGGTCAAGATTCGAACCCAGGATAGACAGCTCGGAGGTGAGTGCATACCTCGAAGCAATTGTGCCAGCCCATGAACGGTGTGTCTGGGAACTTATTTCTCATTGTGCTAAGGTGCCGGAGAATGTACTTTTTCTTTTCTTAGTGACACAATTTACTTGGTCAAGGACCTAGACTAGTTAACCTTCTGTTTCAAACTTAATGGATAACCTGGATGTTGTTTTGATCTGTGTGGTCACCTTGTGAAGCAATTATTTTCAATCGAACGTTTAACCAAAAACTCATTTCAAGTCTTTCAAAAATAATTGGCTCTAATTCAACTTTTTAATTTTTTTTCAGGCTGAGACTCAAAACCAAATTTCATTTTATTCCATTATTGATTCATGGAATAGAATGAAGGATCAAATACGGTCATACTTCATTGAAAACCATAAACATTGCCTTTTCTACGGTGACAAAAGGCAATGTCCTATCCTTTTCCCTCCGAGATCATGCACGACTACTTACCCCCACTCGAATGTGGAAGTTAGTGCGTTCACCTTCATGCAACTTCCGCAATTTATAAACCCTCTCTTCCCTTTCCTTCACTTGTTATTGACAATTTAGGAATGATTCCATCGGCTGTAGTTTATAATGTACGAAGTATAGACGCAACTCTTTTACAAGATGTTTGGACAGAGTCAGGCTTTCCTGGTGTTCGTTTTAACCTCGTAATGAATTAATACTATTGGACCAGTTTAACTAAAAAATTTGTAACGCATGTGGTTGGTTACCTTTTATTTTACCCTGGGTTCCAGATTCGTCAATTCGGCATAGCTCCCACTTTCCTCGTACCTGCTTTGTTGAGATGAACAAGGGAGAACAACGATCCGCATAATGCTTCTCCACTCATTAAATAAAAAGATCTCAACCGAGAGCAGTGGGATCAGCGATGGAAAGCAAGCGAGAAGACAGCAAGGTAAACTTTTAATCAAACCCAATGATGCTTCATAATTAATATCAAGCAGCAAACATAATTGGTCGAAGTATATATAGCTGTTCAGCATTCTCATTCTCAAAGGGAATCTCAAAACATTCCAATAAGACATGCACTCCTGTCAGTGAGCAAGGGTTCTTGATCACTCCTGCCTAACCACCAGGAAAGGTTACCCTTTCATCAGACCAATCTTTTCAACATCCACTGTGTATGTTTTCCTCTTGACTTGTCTAATATTCATCCATTGGTTGTCAACTTTCATATAACCATTCATAATATACCCCAAAAAGAAATGGGAAACTTCTCTTCCAAAAGTGATTGGTCTGAGCAGTCTTAAGGCCTCTTAGTCCAAGTAGCATTAATCTTTCACTCCAGAGCCACCAACATTCCATGGCAAACATACAGAGCCCACACTGTGATCCTCATCATCGCCCCAGTTTATATATCATATGACCTCTCTATCTCTCTCAACTTTCCTCCATTCATCGCTCTTTCATTTTCCATAGGAGCAACTCTCTCCTCTTCTCTGTCTCTCGCTCTCTCACTCTCTCTCTCTCTCCTTCACTCACTCTCTCCTGTTCTCTATTGTCTGTCACTCAGTCTCACTCCCAGTCCTGCCCTCTCATACTGGGGACATTATACACTACCGATCAAAAGTTTTAGAACACCCCCATTTTTCCAGTTTTTACTGAAATTTAAGCAGTTCAAGTCCAGTGAATAACATGAAATGGTCCAAACCAAAGCGGTAAAATGCCAGAGGTTAAAAAAAAAGAGTTTAGGTTACCAAAAACTGAAAAATAATGTAAATTTCAGAGTTCTTAAAAAGGCCCTTTTCAGGGAACAAGTAATGGGTTCGCAACTGCAGCTGTTCTGCAGCAATGGAAGTAAATTAAGCCTTGAAAGTTGATGCAAACAATTCTGACAGGTGTCCCAACTTTTGTTGACTAATTACAAACCCTGTGTGTATAAAGCAGTGTTGGAACAGACTGTTTTGCTACACCCACTGAAGCATTACTTGGACAATATTGCACTGCAGGAAGTAGTATATTGCTATCATAATGGCGAGAAAAAGACAATTAAAGGAAGACAGACAGACCATAATAACCCTTAAAAGTGTAGGTCTTTCTTTTAGAGAAATTGCAAAGTAAGCCAAGGTGTCGGTGAGAACAGTTTCCTACACCATCAAAAGGCACTTGGAAACTGGAGGAAACTGACAGGAAGAGGTCTGGCAGACCTAAAGCCACAACACAATCAGAAGACAAGTTTCTGAGAGTTAACAGCTTGCGTGATAGGCGGCTCACAGGACAGCAGCTTCAAGCACAGCTTAACACTGGTCGAAGTAAGGAAGTCTCGGTTTCAACTGTGAAGAGAACACTTTGATCTGCAAGTTTGACAGGTCGAGTGGCAGTAAGAAAGCCATTGCTCAGATGGCAAAATAAGAAAAAGAGGCTTGCCTGGGCCATGTAGCACCGCCAGTGGACTAATGAAAACTGGAAGAAGGTCTTGTGGACCGATGAATCAAAATTTATAATCCTCAGTTCATCACGCAGGGTTTTTGTACGCCGTCGAGTAGGTGAAAGGATGATTCCTCGGTGTGTAAAACCAACTGTCAAACATGGAGGAGGAAGCGTGATGATCTGGGGCTCTTTTGCTGGATCCAGACTCAGCGACTTGCACAGAGTGACTGGCACCCCTGAACCAAAAGGGCGACATCAGCATTTTGCAGCGCCATGCAATACCCTCTGGTCTATGCCTAGTTGGTCAGGGGTTCATCCTACAGCAAGATAACAACCCAAAAACATACCTCCAGGCTATGTCAGAACTACCTTCGAAGAAAAGAGCAAGACGGTAGGCTTCAAATCATGGAATGGCCAGTACAGTCTCCAGACTTAAACCCCATCGAGCTGGTTTGGGATGAACTGGACAGAAGGGTGAAAGCAAAGCAACCTACAAGTGTAACACATTTGTGGAAACTTCTGCAACAGTGTTGGGAAGAGCTTTTTGAACAATATTTGATTTCCATTGTAAAAAGAATGCCACGAGTATGTTCCACTGTTATATCTGCAAAAGGTGGCTACTTTGATGATTCAAAAATTTGGATTAAATTTTGTTCAACAAAACGATTCCATGATTTATTTTTTATCTGCAATTGTTTATTTGTTCTATGCTTTCATTTCTGAGTATATTGAAACATTAAACTGCTTAAATTTCAGTAAAAACTGGAAAAATGTGGGTGTTCTAAAACTTTTGACCGATAGTGTATACCTCTCCCCAACTAACCGCTTCCACTCAAAAACAAGGAGAAAAAGGCATAAAATGTCATAGCCACCATAGATTTTATCTATTTTGTTGTATGGAGTTAAAGAGCTAGCCCATATTTACAAGATTTATGTGTATGTGCAACTGCCTTGAGTGGCCATGTGACAAACAAGAACATTTGTGACATTTATGACATTTGCCAAGTTTGAACAATATCGGACCATGCATGTTCAGGAAACGGTTGGGGACACGTTTAAGTCACAAAATGACCGTCAGTTAGCAATCTTGGATATGATCTCAAAAAAAATGACATGCATATACAAGTCATCATTCCTTATCAGTGTGCCAAGTTTGAACAACATCGGTAAATGCATATCTGAGAAATGGTTGAGGACGTGTTAAACATCGGGGTAGTGGGGGGGGGGGGTTCCAAATAAAATGGCTGCCAGTCAGCCATCTTTGATCGCATCGTAAAACAAAATGATGTGCACATGTGTACCATCATGTGTTGTCTTTGTGCCAAGTAGGAATAAAATTGGTCCATACATGCCGATATATGGTTGCCGGCACACGCACGCACGGACACGAAAATCGAGACCAAATCCGTAAGCCCCCGTTTTGGAGTAAGTCCAATGGAGGCGAACAAAAAGCCTCAGGGACCCAGCAGATACTCCAAAGCGACCGACCCCTTTCTCTGCTGCATGCTTTATCTGCTCGGTCTTCTTTTGAAACCATTCCTTCTTGACTAAATGGATGCTTTGAACAACCAGCCTCCTCCGTTCAACATACCTCTTTTAATCACTCTGCTGCTATGATCTTAACCAAACAGTGTAAATGTTATTCCGCTTCTCAAATACTCCTATATTCATTAGGTATGAGTCTGGTTGTCTTCTTACTTTGCATCCCAGAAACTTTTCTTCATCTAATGTTTCACTGTCACTGCCTCATCAAAATGTCATTGATTCAGCACCACTGCTTTCTGCCTGGATGCTGCCATACAAACTTTCGTTGACCTATGTCCTTCTACTGAAAGCAGGTGTTGATGGCAATCAACTCATTCATGGCACAGAATGACAATTGGCTCAGTCCACAATCATTGGTTTTGCCCACACAATGATAGATAGCCATGTACTTCATCTCACTCACAGTACCATCACCTCTTCACTCACTGCTTCTGATTCGGGCAATCCAGTCTCCCCGAAGTACCAATGCATCCATGTTTGGGAGAGAGTCAACAGTGTTCTGCAATGCATTAAAAAAAAAAACTCATACTTTTTTAACCTCTGCTCTATATATGGATGCATACACACTGGTGATAGTGATGTGTGTTCCAGACAGACATGACTGCATCCCTACTTGTGACCTCATTATATATGTTGTATTGTCAATTCCAATCGTACCACTACTATCTATGGGCTACTTTACATTATTCCCCAGACCCTCTCCATGCTTATTAGGCCAGAGGTATAGGTCAGATTTTTTGGTACTTAATCAACCGGCTTGACACAAAAAGCTACAAGAGGTCTCGTATGAAAGATGGGGATCTCAGTAACTCATTTTGCCCTGTTGTCCTCATTTTTAGGTGTGCGGCCCATGAAGTATTCACACCTGAAGGATACCCCCATTCTAAAATTTTGACCATTTCCGAAAATCAGTGAATTAGCCATAACTACAAAGCAATGCGCCCTATTTTTACATGATTGGCATTGAAATGTGCAGAATGAACAGGGGAATAGTACTAGTTACTTAATGGAATACTTCGAGATAAATATATGTACATTTGAGTGCTTTTGATAGAAAAAGACGTAATTTCCGGACCGCTAACTTCGAAAATCATCAACTTCAGAAACAAACATCTGCCAATTATCATTTTTTTTCTTTATTTTATATGTGTTCAGTTTACCATATCAATATAATGAGAATATTTTGAAACAAATTTCTACTATCAAATTATACGATATAGTGACTGAAGTTTGCACAAGTGATGTGATAACTATATGTTACACCAATACACATTGTTCTACGAGAAATGAACTAAAACATATTTTGAGCGAGTGTCCTCGATATGCTCAACCATCACTGTCCGTTTCATTTTGGTCACCATGTGACAGTTCGTTGCCACACTGCTTGTCACTGGTGGCACACATGCACTCGTTAGTGCAAGGCAAACTGTCTTGTGAGCAGCTGCAGCTGTTGGTACATGGTTCACTACCACGGCATGAACACACAAGACCATCTAGACAGCTCACAAGACAGGTTGAGAATCATAGATGGCACTGACTAAATGTCTTGAAGCAGCCACGGCCTCCTGGAGATCGTCAGTGGCGAGGACTTCGAGGTGTGGACCATTATTCTGAAGATGCAGTGTCTTCTTAGCTTTCCATGCATGTTCTGGTTTCTCCTGTGATGCATGTTCTGAGAAGAAGGATAAGTTCCTCTTACTGGTGTACGACTGATAGCAACTGCAGTGGTAGAATATAGACATATCCGTTCCTCCCTTACGTGACTCCAAACACTGGCCAATTTCATTGTTCCATATTTGTGAAGATGACTTCAAAGCTTCCAAACCCATGCTCCCAGCTTTGCTAACCTTCTCCTTTGACGAATTCTGACACATGATGCATGTATCCCATTCTGTCGACAACCTTCACTTCTTTTTTTGGGAACTGTAACTTCAATGGACTTGATCCCAGTTCATCTGGACACCGTGCAGCCATGTTGGAGTCCTATAATAAAGAGAAATTGAAAATTCCGTGAAATGATTAACGAAAGACCACTTTTAAGCATTATTGCATAATGGGTAGATCATTTATGATGTGTCCATACAATTGGCATTGGCGTTCTACAACCCTGGAAGAGAAGGAATTGAATAAAAAATAGATATATTAGGTTTAACTAATTGCTTAGCTATAGCCTTTCAGTAGTGTCCATTTTGCACAACCATGCAGGACAACCTCGGTGCATGGATGAGAGCGATGGTGAGGATGATAATTATGTAATCACGTTTTATCATATCTTTGTTAATATTGTAAAGGATGACTACTGAACATAGCAATGTCAACATCGGTTTTGAAAAATTGCCTTCTCTGATATTTTCCTTATGGCGGTCCTAAAAATTTAGAAAATGATCGTATTTTGTCAATAAAGGCATATAAATTTACATATAGTGATGTGGTTGTGATACTACATTATTCTCCTGTCCAATCGACACATTTCAATACCAAACGTGTCGAAAGAGGGCTCTTTGTCTTGTAGTTTATGGGAAATTATGTGATTTTCTGAAATAGTCCAAATATTCAGATGGGTGTATCCTTCAAATGTGAATATTTCATGGACCGCACACCAAAATATGAGGACAACAGGGCTAAATGTATTACTGAGATCACCATCTTTCATATGAGACCTGTTGTAGCTTTGTGTCAAGCTGGTTGATTAAACTCCTAAAATATCGCCCTGTATCGAGGTTTATTGCTGGCCTATATTCCATGACCGTATGAAATACAATTCCCACTTCTTCTCCTCGTTTACCAATCATTCATGAGCTTGGTGTCGGTCTTCCTGAGTGGAGAATTGTAAGTCCTTCGACCTGATACACTGCTTATCCAAACCATGTTTTCTCAATTTTACCTGTTACATTCATGCCACATATCTTCACCTCTGCTGCCATCAGTGAAGCTTTCTGTCTACCACTACTCCTTTTGGTTGTAATCTCCATTTGCAGGTTTCAGAAAATGGAACGCTGTCCTCTAAGGACTCGAAATATCCATTTCAGTCTCCATCAAGGACCACGTTTCAAGGCCCAAGTTGAAAAGATTTATTGTTCTCATATCTTTGTTTTGATGGTTCTTTTCAGGATCGGCTCTGAACACCCAACAGCCTCCCGGTAGGTGTAGCTTCTTTATAGTAATATTCCCCAGTATAGTTTTCAAAATCTCAGTGAGGTTCGTTTTTATTACTTCCACTGCCAGCATAATGCTGGCATTCTTCAGCTTTCAGGTTCTTTTAACTTCATTTTAAAGATCCTGGTACTTGGTCATTTTTCTAATTTCCACATTATTTAGACCAAAGTCTCTGGGTACTGACACCTCAATTAGCAATACTGAAAACCTAAGGAATTGAACATCAGTGAAGATGCTGGCACAGGGAACAGTTCTTTTCCTTTTTTTATCTGAGTACTATGTCCGATCACAATGCTTTGTTTTTCTCTGTTCATATTGGATGGGATGGTCTGGTCGTATGTGAGCATTGTGTCCTAATTTTCAATGATCGCTTTTCATTTGTGTTTCCATGATTTTTTCTGACACGAGGATATTGAAGTTTTTCAGATGTATCAGTGGACGTTTTTGTGCCTTTGTGTGTGCAGCTGTTCTGACATAAATTTGTTGCATACCAAGAGAAGGTGATGGTCCTTTTTCTTTCTACCTCGCAGAACCATCTCCCTTGACGTATCGCAAGCTTTTGATATTGGCTGTCACCTCACCCTGCACACTGAACTCTCTTCTTATGGTATCTAAGGCAATCTCCACTCATCTCACAGACTTCCCTCTCCTGTCGCAGTGAACACGTGGCTCTGAATGGAATTCTGTCATCTCTTCTTCCTGTCCAGGCTGGAGTTCCTCAAGCTAGTCTTCTCGGCCCTGTGCTTTTCCTGGTTTTCATCAATGATCTCTCCGACTCTCTGGAAAATCTTCTGTATCCTGTCATCCCTCTGATTCACTGACAACAGCCTCTTCACTCTTTGCATATCTGGATAAAATCACAAGCTGGTGAAACACTTGGAACATGTCCTTCAATCCTGACAAATCTCACTATGTCTCTCTGAAAGAAACACCTGGAACCCCCACCCCCTCTGCTTCCTGCTGTGGAAACTAAGGAATTTAGGATCATTGGTATCTCCCGCGATGAAGCTAGCTGGGTCTTTGGGTCTCTCTCTCTCACTGCAGGAAGGTCGGTGGTATGTCTATCTTCTACCGTCTCTTCTCCAGCTTTGTTCGCCCATGCTGTGTCTGTGCTCTGTCCCCTTCCCACAGGGCGCTCAAGCTCAATATTCCCACAGGGCGCTCAAGGTCCACCAGCAACCCCCTTCTGGTGAAATTGCCAAAATTAAGAATTACTGCTCACTTTCACTCTTTCATTCCTCTTTTTCCCCACATTTTGGACAAACTCCCACACTCCTCAATTCCACTCTTCCCTCCAGGTCTTCAAAGCAGCTGTCCACCACCATCTCTTATTGAAAACAATGATCTTTTCTACCCAAGTTAATCCACCCCAAACCCACCTCCTTAAAATTCCCTGCTTTCCTTCCTGAAAGTCCCTGTCGTGTACATCTTGATTACCCTGTGTACCCCACCTCATCCCTTTCCCTTCAACAGATCTCCTAATGTCTCTGTTCCCTCCTGTTTTTTTTATTCCTTCTCCTGCCCCTCTTGTCCCCTTGCTCCCTTTGTTACATGTTATGTGCGTTAGCTCCGATACGAGCCTTGATAATGTATCCAAACAAAAACACCTACACTTGTCTGATTGACTCAATCCTGCCATCTTCTTAACTCCTTTCCATATGCTTCTTATTACAGTTGTGTTCACACTAAGTTTTACATCCAAGTCTTAACCTGTGCTTCCTGCAATGAGCTATGGCCCTTCAAATAGACCTACTCGCTGCCATACTGGCCAAAGCTGTGAAACCAAGAGTGCAACACAATTGACCTTTTTAAAGTCCATTAAATAATTGAAATTGATAGATTAACTTAAACTTTTCCTACTTCTGCGATTATTCAATTTTCTTTGATGACAGGCCTTACACGATAGCTATATCGATAAAACAAGCAAAAAGCAAAGATGGAGTCATCAGGAGGAACATGGATATGACTCGGGTTTCAGCTCCTACTACTCTACCCTCAAACCCGTCCAGGCGCAGCCAAGTGAGCCTTATTTTAAAAAACACAATCAAAAAGAACCCTGATCAAAAAAATAAATAATTCTGGCTGCCAGACCATGTGTCCGACTAAGATGAAATTTACAATATGTATTCCACATCACTACTAGATCGTGATGGTGAAGTTTCACGTTGATCGATAAAGTGCTTCATAGAGAAATATATATATATATATATATATATATATATATATATATATATATATATATATATATATATATATATATATATATATATTTTAAATTTTCGCTCAATCCAATATAACTGCCAGCCCATGTGATCTATCAATTACTTGTGAATACCCTGGTATCCCTAAGGCTTGGGTAACATGGTTGTGAAGTTTCACCTCGATCTGTCCAGTCGTTCTGGAAAAGATTTTTTTATCGGTTTTCGGGTAAGTCCAATATGGCTGCCAAACCATGTGACCTATGAGGTGAAAGGTGTGAAAGTTTTGTTCCTCAAGGATAGGCGGTCATACCTGTAAAATTTCACCTCGATCTGTTCAGTTGTTTCAGAGAAGCTTTGTGAAGGTAAAAAAAAAAAAAAAACAATATGGCTGCCGAACCATGTGGCTAATGTCATCAATTTTTTCCTGTGGACCAATTTATCCCAAGATGACCCTCAAAATTTTTCATACTGATCCGGATGTAGTGTTCTACATCTTAAATTATATGCATATATGCAACATCTTAAATCATATATGCACGCTTCTTAACTACGACATGCCGAAAACACTGCTCATGTGGTGGTCCGGTTGTGGTAGGGTTTCATGCTACGCACCGCTGGGTGGAAAGTGGAACATACAGGGTGCTCCAAAAAGATCCGGCCAACTTTTGATTGTTAATGTATTTAGAACCACAAATGATACAACAATACCCTTTGGTTTGTACGATTCAGTAATGAGCCAATTAACCACACTTTTTGCTTCGCGTGCGTGGGGGTAATAAACCAGTCATTGTATGTGTCAGTGCTCCATCATTCTCCTTGTTTCACTGAATTCGTCGCAAAGTCCTCCAAGACATCTTGCGTGACATTTGTAGAGTCACTGAGATTTAATTATTTACTGGGGAGAGTACCGCGACTTTCAGGCCCCGTGTACAAATAGCATTGCCACGATACAATTCATCCGAGTTCACAAAGAAAATGCAGAATATATTTGAGCATGTAATCTAAGAAGCACAATATCACATCGCAATGTAACGAAGTTGCAAATCAAGAAATGTGAATTTAAATGTTTTGTTTTTCTTCTGTTTATACATTATATATTTATACTTTGGTGGATGGATGACCCGAGATAGGGATGGGAAGTTCAGTGATGATAATTACGCTGCATTTTAATGGTGTGAGGGTTACCTTGCCCAGAGGCATGTTTGTTTATACATTTCCTGCTAGGTTCTGAGATTGTAATGCAATTCTCCATCCTCTGTGCCTAAGATCCTGGGGATTTCATTTCCAAAGCCAATGCACTCATGATCTAAGCCGCAAACAGAACCACCATCTGTCTTAAAATTATTCTGTATAACATCATTACCCTGTTTACAGCATGAGTGAAGAAGTCATTATGAAACAAAATAATGATAAACATAGTCGAGTTCTACAACTGCAACTACTTCTTGCACAAGTTGCCATGAAGCTCACCTTCTTTGTGGGGTTGGATCGAGGTGAAAGTTTTGGGCCAAATCTTTCATGAATCATGAAATGTATAATTGTATAATTTCTTCCAGGGTGCCGGAGATAACTGGCATTATAGCTTTCAAGATGGCCACTAAGCGTTCATGAAATTTACTTTCTTGGTGGAAATTTAAGCACTGTATATCAGTAGCGTTCCAAGGAATACGTGCACATAACCAAACTGTTGTGGAACTTGTTGTGATTTTCTCAGATTATGACAGGTCAAGGATTAAATTAGTTAAAGAAACTGAAATTCTTCCTGAATAGTTTTTGGATCCGTTCGGAAATGAATGTGAAAACATTAACAACGTTTCCCTTGGGCTTTTGCTTCTCCCTCCACCTGTTCACTTCTCACCTGCCGGATATATACAGTGCCGATAGAAAGACTACACCGCCTTTCAAATTTTTCACCTTTTGTTGCCTTGTAGCCTGAAATTAAATTGCATTAAATCAGACTTTTCCCACCTTTATTTACACATCCTAACCCACAACTTCCAAGTGAAAAATAAATTCTACAAATTTCAGAAAATTAATTTAAAACACACAACTAGAATATCTTAGTTGGATAAGTGTCCACCCCCTTATAATACCAATTGTAAATTAGCTCAGGTGTAACCAATCACCTTCAAAATCACACACCAAGTTAATTAGCCTCCACCTGTGTTAAATTGCAGTGATTCTGATTATTTCAGAATAAAATCAGCTGTTCCTGTGGGTTTCCTCCGCTGGGTAGTGCATTGCACAGCGAAGACTCAACCATGAGCACCAAGGAGCTTTCAAAAGACCTCCGGGATAAAGTTGTGGAAAGGCACAGATTAGGGGATGGGTATAAAAATATTTCAAAGGCCTTGAGCATCCCTTGGAGTACAGTCAAGACCATCATTAAGAAGTGGAAGGCATATGGTACCACCAAGACCCTGTTTCTATCAGGCCATCCCTCCAAACTGGATAACCAACAAAGGAGAAGACTGATCAGACAGGAGACCAATGGCAACTTTAAAAGAGCTACAGGCCTTTAATGGCAAAGAATGGTCACGGTATGCATGTGACAACAATATCCCAAGCA